>NC_081287.1:69526-427534 GCF_030490865.1 Poecile atricapillus
TGGGGACACTTTGGGGGACAGCCTGGATGGGATGGGAGAGGCCTTGGGGGGACAGGGAACACCTTGGGTGGGGCAGGGGACACTTTGGGGACATCCCAGAGGGACAAGCAACATGTTGGGGACATCCCTGGGCAGGGTGGGTGACACACTGGGGGTGACAGGGATGACCCTGGGGACCCACCATCCTGGGGGACATGGGGACACCTGGGGACATACCTGGAAAGGCCACTAGAGGCCATGGGGACACTTGGGAACACTGAGGTCACACCTTGAAGGGCCACCAGAGGTGTCCAAGGAAGGGGAAGGTCCCAGCTCTGCCTGCAGCACCTGAGGACACCTGCATACATGAGAACGGGGACACCTGTGTGACACCTGGGGACAGGGACACACCTGGGGACACTGTCACCATCCTGGGGACATCCTGTTCACCTCCCAGTCCCTGGGGACATCCCATCAGTGGAGACACCAAGGTGCCACCAGAGTCCCCCACGCTGGGGACAGCAAAGGACCCTCAAGGCCTGAGACATGAACATGTGTCACCCACCCTGGGACACCCCAGGGACACCGATGTCCCCCAGACCCAATGTCACCAGCGTCCCTACCCCCAACCCCTGCATTCCCCAACCCCCCTCCTCTGTCACCCCTCCGTGCTGGGGCTGTCTCCCCCATGTCGCCCCGAGTGTCCCTGATGTCCCCCCATGTCCCCCTGTGTCACCTTTTACCTGTCCAGTACCCTCATGACAAAATTTCCCCCTCCTCCCGCCGCCCCCGTCCCTGTCCCTTGTGCCCCTCTGTCCCCCGCCGAGGGACCCTGTGTCCAGCGCCCAGAGCTGGCCCTGCTTTGGGGACTGTGGGGACACAAAAACCACCAGGGAGATGCCAAAAACACAAAGAGGGACAGAGACAGCACCAGAGTGGGGTCCTTGGGAACACTGAGGGGACCAGGAGAAGTAGGAGTGTCCCAAAGGGGACAGGGGACACCCCAAATGGGACTGGAGATCCCCCAAAGGCACGTGGAACCGCTCCAGGGGACATGGGACACCTCAAAGCACAGAGGACCCCCTCAAAGCGGATTTGGAACCCCCAATGGGATCCCGTGGAATGGGCGGGCACTGGGGGAACCCCAAAAGGGACATCTCCCACACATCTCTCCTGGCCCCCCTCACCGTGTCCGGAGATGTCGCCGGGCGATGTCCCCAGGGCCACACGTGAACCCCGCCGGCTCTCCCAGTAAGGCCCGGTCAGACAAGTGATCCCGCTGGGGACGGGGGGCGTGGACAAAACCCTCCCTCCCCCGAACGGGGGAAACTGAGGCAGAAATACCTCCCCCCCCCCCCCCGACTTATCGACTCCCCCAAAGAACTCGGGGAGACAAGGAGGGATCTTTGGGGATGTCCCTCTGCTCCCCCAATCAGGGCTCACTTTGTGGGGTTCCGTCCCCGGTTTTGGGGTGTCCCCGCCTCAGGCTGGTCCCGGTGCGGCTCCCCCCGGCCCTGGCCCACCCAATAGTGGAGGAGGCGCCCCAAAAGCAGCGCCCAGAGCAGCGCCTGCACCCACAGCTGGAAGTGAGGATCCCAGCCCCACCCGGGACCCCCAGAGGACATCACTCCCGCCTCCGTTGTCCCCTCGTGTCGCCCCGCTGTCCCGATACTGCCCGTGACATTCCGGCTTTTGTTCCCGAGACCCCAGGGAATGGGAGGGGTCGGACCTGATCCGGCCAGGCCCCCCGGCCCCCCTCCAAATCCATCCCGGGAGCACCGGGACCGCCCCCTCTTCCATCCCCCGGGACCACGCCCTCCCGTCACCACGCCTTCTTTATTAGGCCACGCCCTGTCCCCATGGCAACAGCACATCGAAGACGCCTCTTTCTGTAGCCACGCCCACATCACCATGGCAACTGTCCTAGCGCCCTGCCAGAGGCCAAGCCTGTCCCCATGGCAACCACGCGCGCCTCCTGGCCCTATGGCAACCACAGCGCCACGCCCCTCCTGAGACCACGCCCACTCACAGGTCGCACCGCCTAGTTCCTATTACATACCTAGGCCACGCCCCCTCAGACTACGCCCCCCACGCGTTTCTGTGGCAACACCCTCCAACCCGAGGCCCCTCTCCTCCCCAGACCCCTCCACCGCTTGGGAGGGGGTGACACCCCCCGGGGGGAGAGTGAGACCCCAGACCTCTCCCCGTCCCCCCGTGAAGCCCCTGTCCAGAGCCCCGGTGTCGCAGCGCCCCCCCGTCCCGTCTGTTCGCTCAGTGGGGCAGGGGGCTCCTGCCCCG
This sequence comes from Poecile atricapillus, assembly GCF_030490865.1. Taxonomy (NCBI): domain Eukaryota; kingdom Metazoa; phylum Chordata; class Aves; order Passeriformes; family Paridae; genus Poecile; species Poecile atricapillus. The sequence goes on from NC_081287.1 coordinate 71,804, forward strand.
GTCCCGCCTTCGCCTTCCAATTCCCGCCGGTCCCAGTGCCCCCCGGCCCGCTTCCCCCCGCCCACTGTTCTCTCCGCCCATCCGCCACGATCCCCCTCGGTCGCAGGTCTCCGCCGGTCCCTTCCCCGGTACCCGGTGCCCCCTGGTCCCCACCTTCCACCTGCCCCTTCTGTTTTTCCTCCCGAGCCTCCCGGTCCCCCCGCTCACGGTTCTCCAGCTCCCCCGGTACCCCAATCCCGGTATCCTGGTATCCCGCTCACCCTTCTCCAGTCCCGATCCCCACATTCTGGTACCCCGACATCCTGGCATCCCGGTGTTCCGCTTACCGCTCTCCAGCTTTTCCCGGTATCCGCTATCCCGAGATCCCGGTGTGTATCTCCCAGTGTGTACTCCAATATTCCCATATCCCCCTCACCTCTCTCCCGCTCCCGCCGCGTTTCCCTGACCCGGTATCCCGATATCCCGGTGTGTATCGAAGTGTCTATGCCGATATCCTGGTGTGTTTCCCCGTGTGTGCCGTGTGTAAGGCGATATCCCGAGACCCCCTCACGCCTCTCCCCCTCCCGCCGCCTTTCTCCTCACGGGCCCGCTGCTCCCGCGGGCCCCGCCCGTCCCCCGGTTCCGTCGCTCATTGGTTGGCTGCGAGGCTGCCGCTTCCCATTGGTCAGCTCTGCCCCGGGTCCCACCTCCGCCGCTTCCCACTCGCCGAGGCCACCGTCAGTTCGGAGTTCGCCCGGCCCCACCCGGTGGTCATTAAAAATGATTGGCGAGGGGCAGGGCCTCTTCGAGGGACGGGGCAAAGGGACATTGATGTTAATGGGCGGGGCTTTGTGCAGAGGGGCGTGATTCCAGTGATTGACATGAGAGGGGCGGGACTGGTGGGTACGGGGCGGGGCTTACACACCCAGCCTCGTGCCTTGCACGAGGGCTCGTTAATTAACCCCCTTAATTAAACTAATGGGGCCCAGCCCCCCCAATAAACCCTGCTCTGGCCTCGGTCTGTCAATTAATCCATCCTCCCTTCCTATCTCCATTCAATTAACAAGCTTCTGTTTAATTACCCCAGCTCATTAGCATATGTTAATATACGGCTGATGACAGCAATTAGCAGGGCTCCTGCTGCTCTTGATTACTCCTTAGCAGGCATGGGCCTGCCTGTTAATTGGCTTAAGGAACCTCACATCTGCCCAGGTCAGATCGTAAACCCCAGCTCGATAACTCCCAGCTCATTAACCTTTCTCATTAATGCTTCTCCATTAATATTCCCATTGATGTTCCCCCTTATTAAGACTCCTCCCTAAAGCTCACTTCATTGGCACCTACCTTGATTAATGCCCCTCATTAACATTCCCATCATTAAAGCTCCAGCTCATTCCTGCCCTAACTGTGTTCCTTAACGCCCCTCATTAGCATCGCTACTCATTAACGCTCCTCCCTCATGAACCCCATTTACCGTCCCTCATTAGCACCCCCTTAATGAAGAGGTCCATTAATGGCACTTCATTAATGCCCCCGCCCCCGGGTGGCTGCAGTGCCGGCAGTGACCGCGGGGGGACGATGGTGGGGGGGAGGGTCCCGGTGTGACAGCGAAGGGACAGTGATGGGGAGGGGTCCCTGCAGTCCCGGCGGTGGCCGCGGGGGGCGGTGATGGGGACGGGAATGGGGAGGGGTCCCTGCAGTCCCGGCGGTGGCCGCGGGGGGCGCTGGCGGGGCCGGGAGGGGCCGGGGTCCCGCAGTTCCGGCGGCCACCGCCGGGGGGAGCCCGCGGGCGCGGGGCGGTCCGGGGGGGTCGCGCCGCGATCGCCGCATGGAGCTGAACCCGCAGGTACGGGGGGGGCCGGGGGCCGGGGGGGTCCTGGGGAGGGTCCTGGGGGGAGCAGACGGACCTTTTTGGGTCTGGGGGGGCGGCTCCCGCAGGTCCGGGGGGGATGGGGGGCCGGGGGCAGCTGCCGCCGCAAGTGCTGAGCGGCCGGGAAGGCTGGGGGAGTGAGGGGGGGGCGCTGCTAATTGGGGAGGGGTCCGTGAAAAGGCGGGGGGGGTGAAAAAGGGACGATATTAAAATGGGGGAAGGGTTTGTAATGGGGGGGGAGTTAAAAGGAGGGACCGTGCAATGTGGAGGGGTCGCGTAAATCTGGGGTGGGTCCTGCGGGACGGGGGGGCTGTGGAAAATGGGGGGGAGTCCCGTGGTGCGGGGGAGGGTCTGTGCGGGGGGGGGAGACAGTAAAAAAAGGGGAGCTGTGAAAAGGGGGGGGGATGAGCAAAGGGAGGGGGGGAACGATGTCCCGGGGGGGCGGAGGTGACATTCCGGGGGGGCTGGGGAACAGGGCGGGGGCCAAGGCTGGGGCAGCCGAGGGATAAAGAGGGGTGGGGAACAGGGCGGGGGCCGGGAATTGAGGGGGGGGCGTCTACAAAGGGGGGTGCAGCCCCTCCCGACCCCCCCCATTTGGGGCCCTCCTGGGGCGCGGCGGGGGGGGCGTTGTGATTGTTCCCCCCCCCCCCGGAGAAACTGAGGAGGGGCTGGGGGTGGGGACCCCCCAGGTGTTTGGGCGAGGAGGACCTGAGGAGGGGGGGGGGCCCTCCCCCGCCTCAGTTTCCCCAAGGGGGGGTGGAATTTGGGGGGGTTGGGGGGGACGATGTCGGCACGCGGAGCATTCTGGGACGGAGCTGCGCCCCCCCCATCATTCTGGGGGGGAGGGGGGGGGTGATGGGGGGATTCTCCCACAATGCACCGCGGCGCCGTCGCCCCTGGCAACCCGGGGCTGAGCTTCCCACAATGCACCGCGGCCGCATCGGCCCCTGCGCGGGGTGAGGGGGGGCCCGGGGGTCCCGGGGGGGGACCGGGGGACGATAATCGGCTTCGACCCCCCCGGAGCCGCTGAGCCGCGGATTAAGGGGGGAGGGGGCTCAGATTCCGGCGGGATTTGGGGGGAGCAGATGGTCCGTGGTGGTGGGGACAGAACGCCAGGCCCCCCCCGGATCTGGGGAGGGGGGCCTGACCCCTCCCGCGTTTGGGGGGGTCCGGGGCTGGGAGGGGGGGGGTCGGAATTTGAGGGATGTGGGCTCGGCTCCCTTCGATTTGGAGGGGGCACAGAGGATTGGGGGTGTCGGGACACCTGTGAGTCGCTGAATTTGGGGGGGGTCCCGACAGCGGAGTCTCCCCTCTTCCCTCATTAATTCGCTCCCGCGTTAATTTACCCCCCCTCCATTAATTATCCCATTAATCGCAGGATCTCCCCATGGCCTCCTGCCTCCGCGCGCCTCTTGGGGACCCTCCGTAACAACCCACCCCCCCATTTTTGTCTCCCCCCAGCTCGGAGCCCCCCGGTGAGGTTGGGGCGTCCCCGCGCCCCTCCCCCGCCATGGCGCCCCCCTCCCCCGCCCTGCGCAGCCTGGGGCCGGGCCCTGTCCTGGTGCTGGTCATTGTCACCTCGGCCACCCACGGTAAGGGGACACCCGGTGGGTGGGGCACGTGCGGGGGGCTTGCAGCACCCCAGAGGTGCTTTTGCTTGTGCAAAGGGCGTGCAAGGTCTGTGTGACACCCCAGGGACAGCCAGGGGCATGCAAGGGGTGTGCAGGGATTGTGTAAGGGGTGTGTAAGGTCACAGAATGCACGCAGGGGTGCACAGGGGCATGAAAGGGGTGTGTAAGGCTTTGTACAGCACCCCAGGTGTGCAAGGGGTGTGTAAGGGACACGTCCCAGAGTAACGTCTGTGCAAGGGGTGCACAGTGAGCGTGCCAGGCTGAGCACAGGTTTTGGGGTGTCCCAGAACTGGGAAACGGCAAATCCAGGGAGACCCTGGGAATGGGAGATCCCAGATTTTGGGGGTCCCAAACATTCATTGGGGATCCTGTTTGTCCAGGTTTGGGAGTCCCAGGTGTCAGGGATTGGGGGTCCCAAGTGTTTGGGATTTAGGTTCCCAAATGTCCAGATGTGGGGGATTTGGGGCTGGAGGCTGCAGAGCTGGGGGGGTGCCCAGGGTCCCTGATTGGGGATTTGGGGCCCAGGAGGTCCCTGTGCCCCAAGGGTTGAGCAGGGCACACAGCTGGGGGTGTAGGGGCTCCAGCTGGGGTGCACTGACCTCATTTTGGGGTTCTGTGCCCCTCAGGGCTGATCCGGGGGGCTCTCCCATTCGGGCTGGCGCGCCGGGAGCTGGCATGCGAGGGGTACCCGCTGGAGCTGCGCTGCCCTGGCAGCGACGTTGTCCTGGTGGCCGACGCCAACTACGGCCGGACCGACGACAAAATCTGCGACGCCGACCCCGGGCAGATGGCGAATGTGCAGTGCTACCTGCCCCAGGCACACCCCATCATGGCCCAGAGGTGACACGGGGACACGGGGGACACTGGGAAAGTGTATGAGGCTGGGGACAGGCAGGTGACGAGGGACATGGCAGCGGGGACATGGGGACAGGTAGGGGATGTAGGGACAGGTAGGGGACTGGGGACAGAGGGTTGGAGTAAGCCATGAGGACATAGTGGGGCACTGCAGACCTGACCCTTGCCCTGCACATGATGGCACAGAGGGGACATGGGGGGACTTGGGGACATGTGAGGGACATGGGCAAGATCAGGGGACGTGGCCACATCGTGACGTGGGGAGACCTGGGGACAGGCAGGACATGGGGACACAGCTGGAGGCATGGAGGGTGGCACAAGGGGGGACACAGGGACACTGAGGGTGTGGGACACGTGGGGTGGGTGGTGCTGGGAACAGCATGGGGATGACACAGGGGTGGCACAGCTCAAGGACGTCCACGTGTCCCCATGGCAGGCACTGTCCCCCCCAAGGGGCATCAGTGGTGGCACCCGAGTTCTGTGTCCCCAAGTGCCAGGGCCACACCTGTGGTCTGCCCTGTGCTCCCATGTCCCCGCTGTCCCTGTGTCCCCACTGTCCCCCATGTCCCCTGTGTCCCTGGTTCCGTGTCGTGTGTCCCCATTGTCCTGCTGTCCCTCCATGTCCCCAGCCCCATGTCCCTACGTTGCTGGTGTCCCCTTCTGTCCCCATGTTTCCTGCTCCACGTCCTGTGTCATGTCCCTGCTGTCCCCTCACTGTCCCCATGTCCCCTCTGGTCCCATGTCCCCCTGTGTCCCTGATCTTCCCCTGCTGTCCCCATGTGTCACCCAATGTCTCTGTGTCCCCATGTCTCCTGTGTCACCTTGTGTCCCATCTCCCTTCAGGTCCCCTCACATCCCCCTGTGTCTGTGTCCCCTCCTGCCCCATGTCCCTCTGTATCCCCCCCATGTCCCCGAGCCTGTGTGGCCTTGCTGTCCCTGTGCCCGTGTCCCCTGTGCCCCTCACATGTTCCCGTGTCCCCCCATGTCCCTGATGTGTCCCCCCGTGTCCGTGACCTGTCTTTGTGTCCCTGATGTCACCCCATGTCCCCTGCTGTCCCCCACATCCCTGACGCATCCCTGATGTGTCTCTGAAGTGTCCCTGATGTGTCCCCATATCACCCCTGTCCCTGACATGTCCCCCCATGTCTGTGACATGTCCCTGATGTGTTCCCATGTCCCCCAGGTGCAATAACCGCACTCAGTGCGTGGTGGTCGCCGGCTCTGATGCCTTCCCCGACCCCTGCCCGGGCACCTACAAATACCTGGAGGTGCAGTACGACTGCGTGCCCTACAGTGAGTGCTGCCCCACAGCCCCTGTCCTGCCCCACAGCCCTGCCCCACAGCACCCCAGAGCCACGACCCCCTGTCCCAGCACCTACAAATACCTGGAGGTGCCACACAACTGTGGGCCCTACAGTGGGTGACCCATAGATCCTGCCTCACAGCTCTGCTCCATAGCTCCCGTTCTGTCCCACAGCTGTGCCCACAGCCCTGCCCTATAGACCTGCCCCATGGCATCCCCCCCAGCCCCACAGCACCCAGAGGTGCAAATGGGGAGTCCAACCACACAGCACCCATGGAACCCCACAGGGACCGTACAGTGCCCCCCATGTCCTGCCCCACAGCACCCAAGGGACCCCACGGGGACCCTGCAGTCCTCCAGGACCCCCAACCCTGGAGGCACCAAGGCACCTTTGGGAGGGAGTGGGATGGGATGGGGGGGGGGGTCTCAGAGAGCCCCCAGGTGTCAGGGGGGGATCTGTGCCCCCCGGAGTCCCCCTGTGTTGTGTTTGTCCCCCCTAGGCCAGGGTGTGACCCCGCTGTACCCAGTTCTGGACCCCCCTGTGTCTGTCCCTCTGCGGGCGCTGTGATCCCCAACCCCCCTGGGCTGCCCCCCTTGGGGGGCTCTGTCTGACCTGGGGGTCCCGGGGGGGTTGGGGTGACCCCGTCTCTCCCCAGGCACCGTCGCGGGACCCCCCAAACCCACCGGCCCCTCCCCCAGCTTTGCTTTGCAGCCGCCGCCGGAGCCACCCAAGGGAATGGCCAGGACTGGGCCGGACAGGGCTGGACACGGCACTGGCCTCGGGACACGCCACGGGCACAGGAACACGTCAGGAACACATGAAAACCACAGCCAAAACCACACCAAACACGTGGCCAAAAATATGGCCAAAACCATGCCCAAAACACACCAAAACCACAGAAAGAACACAGCAAAACCACACCTGGTGCCAGCCCATGGGGGCTGAGGGAGCCAAGCCCACACCTGTCCATGCTCAACACACATCTGGGGCAGGTAAACCCACCTGGACACACTAAGGGCATGTTAAAGTATACGATGAACACCTGAGCACGCGATGTACACACTAAATGCATACCTGGCATGGGTTAAACACACCTAGGCGTGCTCTGGACATGCCCAGCACACACCTGCACATGCCAAGGACACACCTGGCAGGGGTCGAAGGCCCCTGAACATGCTGAGGTTGTGCCAAGGACACAGTAAACACCTGGACACACCTGTGCATATTAAGAACATGCTAAGCACCTGAGAACCCTCTGAACACACTTGAGTGTGCTAAGGACAAGCTATGCAGGACCCTGCATGTTCAACGCACACACAGTGTGTGAGCAAAGCATGTCAGACATACCTGGACACACCTGGGACACCCAGTGACACACCTGGACATGTGCAGGACACGCCTGGACACCCCTGAGACACAACAAACACAGCCAGAGCACACCCAGGGGACACTCAGGGGACACTCAGGGGACACCCAGAGCACACCCAGGGACGCTCAGGGCACACCAAAGACACGCAGCACCCCCAGCCCATGCGGGTCCCTGCCAGTGCCGTGGGGGGGTGGGGGAGGTTTTGGGGGGTCCGGGGGGTTGGGGGAGGGGCGGGGGCGCCTCTTTCCTTTGCAGGTGACGCCAAGGGGCCGACAGGGACCCCCGGATCCCCCCGGACCGGGAACCCCGGCAGCCCCTCCCCCCCCGGGCCGCCCCTCCCCCATCGCCGTCTCTCTCTCTCTCCCTCCAGGGCTGGGGGGGGAGGGGCGGGGGGGTCCGACCCCCCCCGAGGGGCTCAGGAGTGCGGGGGAGGGGAGCCCTGCGCCCCCCTGTCTGTGTCCACCTTTCCAGCCATGACCTTCATCCATCATCCCCATCCCCACCTTTCTGTGTCCGTCTGTCTGTTCCTCCATGGCTCCATCTGTCCATCCTCCCCATCAACTCTTCCCCCTTTCTATCCCCCTGTCCATCCCCCCATCCACCACCATCCATCCCTCTGCCAGTCCTCCCACCCATCCTGATATCCATCCTTCTCCCCTATTTGTCCATCTGTCCCTCCCTTTTCTCCCTCCTTTTCCCTGTCTGTCTGTCCCTTCCCTATCCCTGTGTCTGTCTGTCCTCCCTTTCCCATCCCTGCGTCTGTCTCTATCCAGACCCATCTGTCCATCCACCCATTCCTCGATCCCTCCATGTCCCCCCATGTCCATCTGTCCATCCCCGTGTCCGTGTGTCCATCCCCTTGTCCATCCCCGTGTCCGTGTGTCCATCCCTGTGTCCGTGTGTCCATCCCCGTGTCCATCCCCGTGTCCGTGTGTCCATCCCCGTGTCCATCCCCGTGTCCATCCCTATGTCCGTGTGTCCATCCCCGTGTCCATCCCTATGTCCGTGTGTCCATCCCCGTGTCCGTGTGTCCATCCCCGTGTCCGTGTGTCCATCCCCGTGTCCATCCCTATGTCCGTGTGTCCATCCCCGTGTCCATCCCTGTGTCCGTGTGTCCATCCCCGTGTCCGTGTGTCCATCTGCGGGTGCTGCTGCCCCTCCCCCCGCAGGGTCTGGGGTCTCGGGGGGTTCTCGGGGTTCCCCCCGGGCTCGAGGGGGGGGCCGGAGCCGTTTAATCTCTTTTCTCTTTGTCTCCTCTCTCGCCCCTCCCCCCTCCCCTTCCCCCTCCCCTCCCCCCGCCCGTGTGACCCCTCCCCTCCCCCCTGTACCCCCTCCCCCCCGCCCCCCTCCCGCCCCTCACCCCGCTCTCTCCCGCCTTTTCTTCCGGTGCTAAAAATAGAAGTGGAACAAAAAGGTAACACGGACCCCCTCGCTCCGGCCCCCCCGACCCCCCCAGACACCCCAAAATCCTCCTGACCCCTTCCGGAGCTCCCCAGACTCTCCTGCCCCCTCCCAGAGACCCCTAAAACCTTCCGAACCACCCCCCCAGAACCTCCCAAACCTCCCTGACCTCTCCCAGAACCCCCTAAAACCTTCCGAAAACCCCAACCCATCCCAAACCCCCCCAAATGCCTCCAGACATCCCCAAAACTCCCAGCCCCCACTCAGGGCTCCCACCCCTGAACCCCTAAACCTATCCCAGACCTCCCAACCCCCCCTCGGCCCCCCAAACCCCTCAGACCCCCCTCAAACTCCCCCCACCCCCCACCCGTGACCCCACACTCCAAAATCCTCCACACAAATCCTGCCCCTCCCCTTTCTCCTCTCCTCGCATCCCAAATTCCCTCTGTCCCCTGCACCCACCCCCTCTGGGCCCCCCCCAAATTCCTCAAGACCCCCTTCCCCATCCCTTGATCCTGCCCCCGCTTCCCTGAACCCCCAAATCCTCCCCCTGCCCTAAATCCCACCCATTTTCCCCCTGCCCCCCTTCCCTCCCCCCCAAATCCCCCCTTGTTTCCCCCTCCCCCCAGGTCCCCAGTGTCGGGGGGGTCAATGCCCCCCCCCTTAATTAGCTGCCAATAGATCTGGGGGGGGCTCCAGACCCCCCCGTGTCCCCCCGGGGGTCCCTGAGACCCCCCAGGATCCCCCCAAGGTGCCCTGAGACCCCCCCCAGGACCCCCCCAAACATCCCGGGATCCCCCCGGGGCTCCCCTTGAGGGGCTCCCCTTGAGGGACTCTGGGGACCCCCAAACCCTTTGGGGACCCCCCCGGGACCCCCTGAGGTGTACCCAGTCCCCCCCCTTGAGGACCCCCAAGTCCCCTGAGGGATCCCAGAGTTTGGGAGGGGCCAGGCCGGGGTGACTCCTCCCCCGTCACATCACCCCCTAAATGGGGGAGGAGTGTCAGTCCGGGGGGGCCGGGGCAGCCTCGGGACCCCCCACAGTCCCTCCAACGCCCCCCAGCTGTGGCGGCCCCCAGACACCCCCCCCCCCCAATCAGCCCCCCAAAGTAACTCCCCCAAGAGGGGCAGCTCGGGGGGCCCGGGGCAATTTGGGGGGCCCGGGGGCAGTTGGGGGGCAGGAGGGCAGTGCTGGGGTCAGTTTGGGGTCAGTTGAGAACAGTCGGGGTCAGTCAAGGACAACTGGGATCAGTTTGGGTCAGTTGAGGTCAGTTCAAAGGTCATTTGGGAATCAGAGGTGTCATTTGGGGTCAGTCCAGGTCAGTTTGGGGGTCAGTAGGGGATCATTCAAGAGTCACTTGAGGTCAGTTGTGGGGTCAGTTTGGGTTAGCTGGGGCCGGGTTGGGTCATTTGGGGTCACCTGGGGCCAGTGGGAGTTAGTTGGGGGGTCTGTTTTGGGTCAGCTGGGGATCATTGGAGGGGTCAGTCAGGGCTCTGTGAGGGTCACTCAGGGGTCAGTTGTGGGGTGGGAGGCCAGTTTGAGTCAGCGGATGTCACTCGAGGGGGCACTTTGGGCCAGTTCGGGGAAGCCAAGGTCACTCGGCGGTCAGTTCAGGGCCACCCAGGGGTCACCCAAGGGTCACTCCCGGGCGCAGCCAGGGCGTCGGCCCCGTGTCCGTCCGTCTGTCCGTCCGCGCGGGTGGGGGAAGGTGGGCGGTGGCCGGGGAGGGTGTGGGCGGGAAGGGGCGGGGCCCGCGCAGGTGTGGGCGGGGCCGGGCCGCGGCTTCTTCCCACAGGTGTCCGGAGCGGGGGGCGGGGGGCCCCTAACGTGTCTCTCTCCTCCTCCTCCTCCCGCAGGGCCCGGCCGAGCCCCCCCGGACCGCGGGGCCCCCCCGAGCCTGTGAGTCTCCCCTCCCCCACCCTCCCCGGGGACCCCCAGAACCCTCCCAAACACCCCCGGGGCAGCGCGGGGGCTGCGGCACGGCCAGGCTGGGCGCACCTGGATCCTTGTGCACACCTGGATGGTCACACCTGGCTGGGCTCTCCTGGCTGGGCACACCTGGATCCTCGTGCACACCTGGGTACACACCTGAGATGCGCATATCTGGATCCTTGTGCACAGCTGGGGTGTGCTCACCAGGATGGGCTCACCAGGATGGGCTCACCTGGATCCTTGTGCATACCTGTGCTGTGCACACCTGGGCACACCCAGGTCCTTGGCCACACCTGGGGATGTACACACCTGCATTCCTGTGCACACCTCAGGCTGCCGCACAGCCGAGATGTGCACACCTGGGCACACCTGGGCCTTGTGCACACTTGGATCCTTGTACATACCTGTTCCTGAGCACACCTGGGACTTGTGTGTTCCCAGTCCTCGTGCACACCTGAGCTGTGCACACCTGGGGCCGTGCACTCACAGGTGCTCATGCACACCTGGATCCAGCTGCATACCCAGGTGTGCCTCTGTGCACACGCAGCCCCCGCGCCCCCCTGCACACGCGTGTGCGATGGGGCACAGGTGGGGCAGCACACACACCTCAGCAGGTGTGACAGTGACACACACCTGTGTGACCACAAGTGCTCAGGAAGGTCTGAAAATGACACACCTGGGCAGCTGTGACAACAACAACACACACCTATGTGAGCACAAACACTTGGGAAGGTGTGACAGTGACACACACCTGGGCAGGTGTAACAATGACCCACACCTGTGTGCATACACAGGTAGCAGCCATAGATGTGAACATGGAATGACACAGGTGTGGCAACTCTCGCACACCTGTGCAGCCACACCTGAGTGTGCAAACATGCTGCCGCCTGGGCACACCTGCACACACACCTGTGCACAAACCTCTGCGCACAGACCCAGGTGAACACATGCCCACATGCATGTGCAAATGGACTCACACAGGTGTGTGTGTGTGACTGCACAGGTGTGCATAGGTGTGTGAGGCTGCACAAGTGTATGCACCCCTAGAACTGAGGGGGGGATGTTCACACCTGTTCACACATGCACACACCTGTGCTCACACCTACACACACTTGTGCTCACCTGTGCTCTCACCTGTGCAGCCCTGCACACACGCGTGTGCCACAGCCCCTCCCCTCACACCGTGTGTGCCGCGCCCCGGGCCAGGGGGCCAGGCCAGGCTGGGGTGTGGGACCCCAACCCAGGGTCCCTTTGGGGAGGGGGTGACATTGGGGGGATGACCCCAGTGTCCCCCGGGGGTCTCAGCCTGGCCCTGCCCCCGTGGGGGGCCCCATCCCCCCCCTCCGGCGCAGAGACCCTGGGGGGACAGGGGGATTTGGGTTTGGGGGGGGGGTCTCTGCTCTGGGGGTTCCCCCAAGTCCCCCCGTGTCCCCTCCGTGTCCCCTTCTCTCCCACAGCTCTAACCCCCCCGTTTCTCTCCCCCAGCCTCTCTGCAGCCGGCGCCGGACACCGGGACCATGCGCGACCCCCCCAACCCCCCCCTGCACCCCAAAACCGGGGGGGTCCCCCCAAACCTTCTCCCACACAGGGGGGACCCCCCCGAGCCTCCCCCATTTCCGTCGCGCTCGATCGTCCCTGGCTGTGGGCCCGGGCGGGGAGGGGAAGAGTCCCCCGATTTAGGGCCCCCCCGATTTGAGCCCCCCCATTTTAGGGCTCCCCCCAAGGAGAGCTGCCCCTCCCCCCTCAGGGTGCTGCCCCCCCCCCCCAAAATCAAAGGGGATCCCGGGTTCGCTGGGGGGGGGGCATGGCCCCCCCCGTTTTCACCATTGCCAGGGGACAGTTGGGGTGTCCCCCTCCCAACCCCCCCCCATTCTGCCCCCTCTCCTCTGTCCCCTCTCTGGATAAGGGACCCCCCCCCCCTCCCCTGTGTCCTACTCCCTCCCCCGGGTCCCCAAAATTCCCCCCGGGGTTGGGGTTCCCCCCAGCCCCCCCACAGGACCCCCCAGTCGCTGATGAAACGCTTCTCTTTTCTCTCCTCTTCTCGCTGTCCCCTCCCCGTCCCCCTGTACCCCCTCCATGTCCCACCACTGCCTCTCCCTTGCTGTCCCTCTGTCCCCCTATCGGTCCCCGTGTCGGTCCCCACCTTCATCACTGTGTCCCCACACCTGTTCCTGTGTCCGTCTGTCCCCATGCCTGCATCCCCATGTCCATCCTGCTATCCCTGTGTCCCACATCCATCCCCACATCCTCATCCATATCCACCTCTGCGTCCGTATGTCTGTCCTGTCTTCTCCCATCCGTCCTGCTTTCCCCCTGTGCCCCCATCCACCCCTGCATCCCCATCTGTCCCCATCACCGCCATACATCCATGTCCCCCATCTGTGTGTGTCTGTGACTCTGTCCCTATGTCTGTCCCCATAACCATCCTCCTGTCCCCCTTCTCCCCCCGTGTCTGTCCCCATTCCCATCCCCCTGTCCCTCATCCATCCCTGTGTCCCCCTTTCCCTGTGTTTGTCCCGGTGTCCGTCCCCCCATCCATCCCCTGTCCCCCCCCCTCCCCTGTTCCCCATCCCTCTCCACATCCCACTGTATGCCTATCCTACAAACCACCCATGTCCCCGTGTCCGTCCCTTCATCCATCCCTCATCCCCACCGTTCCCCGTGTCTGTCCCCACCCTGCCCCTGTCCCCGTGTCCATCCCCACCCTGCCTGTGTCCCCCTGTCCGCCCGTCCCGCAGTTTTCGTATGCCCGGGGGTGCCACAGCACGTGGGGCCAGCGCTGTCCACGCATGAGTCGCCGCACCAAGCGGGCGGCTGGTGCCGGGACCCGCTGCAGTCGGGGGACCGGCTGTACGTGCTGCCCTGGGTCCCGTACCGCACCGACACACTCACCGAGTACGCGTCCTGGGCCGATCTGGTGGGCGCCCGGCCCGCAGCCACGCACCGGCTCCCGCACCGCGCCGACGGCACCGGCTTCGTGGTCTACGATGGCGCCGTGTTCTACAACAAGGAGCGCACCCGCAGCATCGTCAAGTACGACCTGCGGACGCGCATCAAGAGCGGCGAGACCGTGGTGGGCGCCGCCAACTATCACGACACATCACCCTATCGTTGGGGCGGCAAGACCGACATCGACCTGGCGGTGGATGAGGAAGGGCTCTGGGTCATCTATGCCACCGAGGGCAACGGCGGGCGGCTGGTAGTCAGCCAGCTGAACCCCTACACGCTGCGGCTCGAGGGCACCTGGGAGACCGGCTACGCCAAGCGGGCAGCCTCGGACGCCTTCATGGCCTGCGGGGTGCTCTACGTGGTGCGCAGCGTGTACCTGGACGATGACACCGAGCACCTGGGTAACGCGCTGGTCTACGCCTTCGACACACGGCGCGGGCGCGGCTCAGCGCTGGCACTGCCCTTCCCCAACCCGTACCAGTTTGTGGCCTCGGTGGGCTACAACCCCCGTGACAACCAGCTCTACGTGTGGAACAACCACTTCCTGCTGCGCTACGGCCTCGACTTCGCCCCCCTGGACGGGGACGGTGAGGGTGGCTAGGGTGGCCCGTGCGGCTGGGTGGGTTTGGGGGGTGCAGCCACGGGGCTGGGGGGAGATGTGGGGAGAGCCCTTGGTGCCGGATGGGAGCGCCAGGTGCCTGCGGGGAGCCGGAGGGTCCCGGTTTACTTTGGGGGTGCAGCCTCAGATACCTGGGGAGAGCCCCAAGTGCTCGGGGGAGTGTCCAGGTTGATTTTGGGGGTCCTGGTGTGCCCCAGTCCCTTGGGAGGTCCAGCAGCCCCTGCCCCCCCACATCGGCTGCAGGGGATCCCTTGGGGGGGTTCAGGGGGGTCGCTTTTCTTATCCGCCCTCCCCCACACAGGTCCGGTGACGACGGAACCTCCCAGCGCAGCCCCCCCGCACCCCACGGCCCCCCCCAGCTCCGCCGCCCCCCCGTACCCCACCCCCACGGCCCGGCGGGGGCCCCTCACCCCCCGCCCGGGACCCCCCCCCAGGGCCCCCCCCGGGCCCCGCTCACAGCGCCGCCACCCCGGGGGGGTCCCCGGGACCCCCGAACAGCGGCCCCGGGGCGCCGCCACCCCCGCCCGCCGCCTCCCGCCGCCCGCCGGGGGGGCCCGGGGGGGGCTCCGGCGGGGGACCCGGGGGAGGGGCGGGGGGGCCCGGGGGGGGCCCCGGTGGGGGCGGGGGGCGCCTGTGCGAGGCGCGGGAGGTGCGCAGGGTGCAATGGCCCGCGGCCCAGCAAGGGGCACTGGTGGAGAGACCCTGCCCCAAAGGAACCCGAGGTAAACGGGTTAGGAACTGGGGGACTGGGCGGAACCGGGTGCAACCGGGGGGAACTGGGGAGCAGGGGGTCATGGTGTGAAGGTGGAGAGACCCTGCCCCAAAGAGACCCACAGTACAGGGGGATTTGGGGGGAACTGGGGGGACCTGGGGATTATGGATGTAGGCAGAGAGACCCTGACTGAAAGGGACCCAAGATAAATGGGGGGATTTGGGGGGTCATGGGGTGAAAGTAGGGAGACTCTGCCCCACAGGGACCCAAGGTATGGGGGGAGTGGGCAGGACCGGGTGGGGTGGGGGGGATTCTGATGACCAGTTAGACCCTGGGAGGTCCTGCAGGCTATGGGGAATTTTGGGGGTGGTTCTGGAGGTCTTGGAAGTGGTATTCCCTCCCCAAGATCACCTCCACCCACTGCCTGCTGGGGCTGGGGATTTTGTGGGGTGGGGAGGGGGCAATGGGGGAGGTCAGGGGAGATGTGGGGTCACCTGTAGCCCACCCTTTTCCCCCCAAGGCATCGCCTCCTTCCAGTGCCTGCTGGGGCTGGGGGTGTGGAACCCCCGCGGGCCCGACCTGAGCAACTGCACCAGTCCCTGGGTCAACCAGGTGGCCCAGAAGGTACCAAGGGGCCCCAAAACCAAAACATTCCCAAAGGGGACACCTGTAAACAGAAATCCCCCAGAACAGGGACCCTCCAGAAATAGAGATACCCTCTAATGGGGATCCCCCAAAGATGCAGATACTCCCAAAATGGGATCCCCCCCCCACTAAATGAGGATACCCCCAAAATAGGGACCTCCCCCTGACAGGGACCCCCCAGAAAGGAGGATACCTTGAAAACGGCAACTCCCCCATTTGGGGACCCACCTTGGGACCTTCCCTGTCCCAGTGACACCCTGGACCCCAGGGCAACCCTGGGGACCCCCCCAGGTCCTCTGTGACCCCCCAAGCCCCTCCCTGGAGGATCCTGGGGTGTCCATCTCTCTAGAGGGACAAACTGGAGGGGCTGCTCCCTACTCAGGGAGTCCCCCAACCCCCCTGGGTGATATGGGGGTGGCCCCCTGGCCCGCTCTGGGCCCCCCAGACCCTCTGTAGCCCCCCCACGATCTCACTGCCCTCCTTAGAGACACCTCAGAGCATCCCCATCCCACAGAGGTGACTGATCTCTGTTCAGGGGTTCCCCCAAACCCTCTGGGGGATATCGGGGAGCCCTCCCTGACCTGCGGGTGCCCCTCCAGATCAAGAGCGGGGAGAACGCGGCGAGCATTGCAGGGGAGCTGGCGCGGCACACGCGGGGCCCGGTGTTCGCGGGGGACGTCAGCTCGGCCGTGCGGCTCCTGGAGCAGCTCCTGGACATCCTGGACGCGCAGCTCCAGGCCCTGCGCCCGCTCGAGAGGGAGTCGGCTGGCAAAAATTACAACAAGGTGGAATTCCAAAACCCGGGTTTGAGGGGGTTCACCACCCTGGGAGGGTGGGGGCGATGGGGCTGGGAGGACCAAGGGGGGGGATAGATGGGACTGAGGATGGGGGGCTCTGAATGCCAAATGAGGAAGACTTACAGCAAGAACCAGAACAAGGTGGGACCCCAAAACCCCGATTTTGGGGGTCACCCTATTGAGGGGTGGGATGACCAAGGAGCAACTTGTACCTGTGCCTCAATTTTTGGGTGCCCCTGCCCCAGCAGTTGGGATGCCCCTACTCCAGAACCTGAGGTGCTCCTGCCCCTATTTTTGGGGATATCTTGGCTTGTCCTGCTCCAAATGTCTCCTTTTCTAGAGATCAAACACCCCCTGCCCTGAATTTTGGGCTGCTCCCGCCCAGATTTTTAGAGTTGCTGTTCTCCTGTTCCACATTTGGGAGGATCCTGTTTTGGGTTTTAGGGGGTCCCGCCCCCTTACCTGGGTGTTCCCTCTCCAATTTTATTGTCCCCCCCAGATGCACAAACGAGAGCGAACCTGCAAGGATTACATCAAGGTGAGGGGGCGTGGCCACGAGCAATGGGAGGGGTTTGTGGGGGTGTGGTCAGGGTGTGGTGGGCAGGGCTTGTGTGGGTGTGGTCAAGGTATGATGGGTGGGGCTTGTGTCCCCGGGCATGTCCCAGCCCCACCCCACCCCGCCCGTCCCACAGGCCGTGGTGGAGGCCGTGGACAACCTGCTGCGCCCAGAGGCGCTGGAGTCGTGGCGGGACATGAACGGCTCGGAGCAGGCGCACACGGCCACCATGCTGCTGGACGTGCTGGAGGAGGGCGCCTTCCTGCTCGCCGACAACGTCAAGGAGCCCGCGCGCTTCCTGGCTGCCCGACAGAACCTGGGTCAGCTCCACAGGGACCCCAGGGACCCCCTCCCAAACCCCCGAGTCCTTCCCGAGTCCCCACAGGGCCCTGCCTGCCCACCCTTGCAGTCCCCAGGGTCCCACCCACATCCCTGGGACATCGAGGCTCTCCCCCAACCCCTCCCCGGGGTCTCCAGGGGCCTCTCCCACCCCCTCTTCCCGCCCCTGGATCATCTCCCAGCCCGGCCTGGGGACCCCTACCCAGATTCTCTGAGCATCGAAGATCTTCTGTGGGTGACACACGCGCGTTCCTGTGTGCTGTGCGTGACAGACGTGTTTTCCTGTGTTATTCCCAAGTTTTTCCATGTCTTCCCACATTTTTCCCTGTTTCCTGGCAGTGCTGGAGGAGTCGGTGCTGTGTCACACACATTTCACGTGTTTTCCCATGTTTTTTCCTGTGTTTTCCATCAGTGCTGGAGGTGTCAGTGCTGAACACTGAGGGGCCGCTCCAGGAGCTCGTGTTTCCGCAGGAGCTGGGGGGTGACGGCTCCATCCAGCTCTCAGCCAGCACCCTCAAACAGAACAGCAGGAACGGTGAGGGGGGGCACATTTGAGGGTCTGAGGGCTTGGGGTACCCTGAGCACCCCCAAACAGAACAGCAGGAATGGGGGGACACATTGGTAGGGTTCTGGGGTGTTTTGGGGGGTCCTGGGGGAACAGGGGCACCCTCAGAGCAGCAGGAATGGTGAGGGGGGCTCTCTGATCCACCGTCCCCCCAGGGGTGGTGAAGGGGGAGGGTCCGGGTGTCTTTAGGGTGTTTCTGGGGTGTGTCTGACCTGCTGTCTCTCTGACATGCTGTCTCCACAGGGGTGGTGAAGGTTGTCTTCATCCTGTACAACAACCTGGGGCTGTTCCTGCCCACGGAGAACGCAACCGTGCGGCTGGGGGGGGATGGGGGGCCCCGCGCCCCCCAGCTCGTGGTCAACTCCCAGGTCATCGCCGCCTCCATCAACAAGGAGTCCAGCAGGGTCTTCCTGCGGGACCCCGTGGTCTTCACCCTGCCCCACCTTGAGGTGCGACCCCCAAAAACCCACCCAGACCCCCAAAACACCCTGTGACCCTGAAAACTGCACCCAGAGACCCCAAATCCCCAGCTCTGGGACATCCAAAACTTCACCGGGACCAACCTCGAGGTCTTCATCTTGCCCCACCCTGAGGTGGGACCCCCGAAAATGCCCCCAGACCCTCAAAACCACACCCAGGACCTGGGAACCCTCCCGGGACACCCCAAACACCACCCAGAGCCCCCCAAGCCCCACTCAGAATCTAGGAACTACTCAGGAACCCCAAAATCCCACCCAGACCTCCAAAACCGTACCCAGAGGCCCCCAAACCTCCCAGGAGCTCTCATTTCCCACCCAGACCCACAGACCAAGAACCACTTTGAGACCAGCTTCTGGAATATCTGGGATTGGGGCCCTCTCCCTGTTTTGGGACCTTCTGGGACTCCCTTGGACTCCCATTTCTCCCCTCCCCAGACCAAGAACCATTTTGGGGCCAACTGCTCCTTCTGGAATTACTCGGAGCGCTCCATGGCTGGGCACTGGTCGAGCCAGGGCTGCCGCCTTCTGCGCTCCAACGGCACCCACAGCTCGTGCGCCTGCAGCCACCTGACCAACTTCGCCCTGCTGATGGCCCGGACTCAGAGCGTGAGTGACACACCTGGGCACACCTGCGATAGCTGGAAAACATCTGGGATCACCTGGGTGGGGATCCTGGTGGCTCTGTCCCCTCCTGGTGGCCACTGTCCCTGCCACTGTATCATGACTGTATCCAGATGACCCCTAACCCCAAATCCTCCCCCAAAATACCCATTTTATCGCAATTTCCTGCAGTTCCCGGGGCGGCTGAATGAGGTGCTGCTGTCGGTGATCACCTGGGCGGGGATCCTGGTGGCCCTGCTGTGCCTGGGCCTGTCCATCTCTGCCTTCTGCTGCCTGCGGGGGCTGCCCTCGGAGCGCACCACCATCCACAAGAACCTCTGCATCAGCCTCTTCCTCGCCGAGCTGCTCTTCCTCGTGGGCATTGACAAAACACAGTACCAGGTCAGGTTGCCACACCTGGGACCCCTGAGGGACAGCCCATAGCACCCCTGAGACCCCTCACGGCAAACCTGGGGACCCCTGAAGGACAGTCCACAGCACACCTGAGACCCCTGGAATCCCCAGGGGACCACCCATGACACCCTGTGGCACATCTGGGAGCCCCAAGGGACCACCCACAGCACCCCTCTTGCTGTCCCTGTCCGTATCTCCACAATGCACGCATTGTCCCTGCAGATGGCCTGTCCCATCCCTGGGCAGTCCCTGTCCCCACACTGTCCCCACCCGCAGGTGGCCTGTCCCATCTTTGCGGGGCTGCTGCACTATTTCTTCCTGGCGTCATTCTCGTGGCTGTGCCTGGAGGGGGTTCACCTGTACCTGCTGCTGCTCGAGGTGTTCGACAGCGACCCCGGCCGCCGCAAGTACTACTACGCGGGGGGATACTTCTTCCCCGCCGTCGTCGTCGCCGTCGCTGCCGCTGTCGACCACCGCAGCTACGGCACCGACCAGGCGTGAGCGGGCACGGCCGGGACTGGGCTGGGCTGGGGCAAGGCTGGGTGGAGTCGGGACAGGGCTGGGGTGTGGCCAGGATGTGGTCAGGGTGTGGCCGGGGCTGAGGCTCCCCCATTGGGAGTGACCAGGTGTGAATGGAAGAACTGGGGTGAGGCTTGACACAGGGCCTGATTTAGGGGTGTGGCTTGGGGGGTGGCTTCCCCATTGGGAGTGATGCTGGGCGATGGGCAGGGTCTGTGGGGACGATGGGCAGGGTCGTGGGGGTGATGGGCAGGGTCTGTGGGGGTGATGGGCAGGGTCTGTGGGGGTGATGGGCAGGGTCTGTGGGGGCGATGGGCAGGGTCTGTGGGGGCGAGGTGGGCAGGGTCTGTGGGGGCGATAGGCAGGGTCTGTGGGGGGCGATGGGCAGGGTCTGTGGGGGCGATGGGCAGGGTCTGTGGGGGCGATGGGCAGGGTCTGTGGGGACGATGGGCAGGGTCTGTGGGGGCGATGGGCAGGGTCTGTGGGGGCGAGGTGGGCAGGGTCTGTGGGGACGATGGGCAGGGTCTGTGGGGGCGATGGGCAGGGTCTGTGGGGGTGATGGGCAGGGTCTGTGGGGGGCGATGGGCAGGGTCTGTGGGGGGCGATGGGCAGGGTCTGTGGGGACGAGGTGGGCAGGGTCTGTGGGGGGTGATGGGCAGGGTCTGTGGGGGGCGATGGGCAGGGTCTGTGGGGGTGATGGGCAGGGTCTGTGGGGGGCGATGGGCAGGGTCTGTGGGGGGCGATGGGCAGGGTCTGTGGGGACGAGGTGGGCAGGGTCTGTGGGGGGTGATGGGCAGGGTCTGTGGGGGGCGATGGGCAGGGTCTGTGGGGGCAATGGGCAGGGTCTGTGGGGGTGTGGTCTCACCTGGTCAGGAAGCGCGTCCTCCATAATGTTCTGATGATGCGCCGCCCCGGCAGGTGCTGGCTGAGGGTGGACAATTATTTCATCTGGAGCTTCATCGGCCCCGTGGCCTTCGTCATCCTCGTACGGGGGAGCTGGGGGGACACTGTGCGGGCTTCGGGGGGCTGGGGGACCAGGGTGGATCTTTGTCATCCTCATAGAGGGGATGGGGGGCTCGGGAGGCTTTGGGAGGTCTGGGGGGTTTTGGGGATGGACATTCCTCATCCTCATCTGGAGGCCTGAGAGGGCTCGGAGGGCCTTGGGGCGCTGCGGGCCTTTGGGGATCTGGGGATGGACCTTCATCATCCTCATCTGGGGGCTGGGGGAACCCCAGGGGTGTGGGGATCATGCCATGGGGATCTGCGGGATCCCCCCATGGGTCTGGGGTCCCGCAGCGGCTCTGGGCTCTGGCTGTGTCTCAGGGCGGGTCCTGCAGGTGACGCTGGTGTTCCTGCTGGTGACACTGCACAAGATGCTGCGCAGCTCGGCCGCCCTCAAACCCGACTCCAGCCGCCTGGACAGCATCAGGTGGGGGGACCCCAAAGGGGGGAACCCCAAACGGGACCCCTGAACTTGGGGAGGGCCTGCAAGGAGGGGAGGCATGCACAAATGGGGGGGACCCCAAATGAGACCCCTCTGTTTGGGGGGCCCAAACGAGATCCCAAACAGGGAGAGCCCAAGTGGGACCCCTGAACGGGGACATCCCAAACAGGACCCCAAACAGGGCAGGAAGGGACCCCCAAAACGGGGCCCAAACTCCCCTAGAACTCCCCGGTCATGGATGCTGGGGATCCCAGTCCCTCTCAGTCCCCTTCCAGTCCCTCCCAGTCCTTTCAAGTTTCATTCAGTGCCCTCCCCGTCGCTCCCAGTGCCCTCCCAGTCCCCTCATTCAGGATCTCTGGGGTCCCACTGCTCCCCACTTCCCTCCCAGGGCTCCCCAGTCCGTCCCGCTCACAGTGGGTGCCCCGCAGGTCGTGGGCGCTGGGGGCCATCGCGCTGCTGCTGCTGCTGGGGCTCACCTGGGCCTTTGGGCTCCTGTTTGTCACCCGCGAGTCGGTGCTGACGGCGTCGCTGTTCACGGCCTGCAACGCCCTGCAGGGCACCTTCATCTTCCTCTTCCACTGCGCCCTCCAGAAGAAGGTGTGGGGGGCTAGGGCACTGGGAGGCACTGGGAGGCACTGGGGGATAGTGGGACCCCCAGAGATCAGGAATAAAGGGACCGAGAGGACACTGTGTAGGCACCTTCATCTTCCACTGTACCCTCCAGAAAAAGATTTGGGGGCACTGGGAGAGAGTAGGACAGACTGGGATCCTCACAGAGCATGAATGAGGGGCACTGGGACGGACTGGGAAGAACTGGGAGAGAGTGAGACCTCCAGAGATCATGAACAAGGGGACTGGGAGGGCATTGGGAGGGACTGGGACAGTAATGGGGGGGCTACTGGGTCATTACTGGTGGGGCCCCCAGTTGCACAAGGAGCTCAAGAAGTGTCTGTGCCACTGAGGGCACTGGGAGGTTACTGGGGTGAACTGGTGCATTCCCCAGGTGCACCGGGAGCTCAGCAAGTGCCTGCGGCACTCGGGGTGTTGCCTCAGGGGCCCCCCAGGGACCTCCCTGGGCGCCCTCAAACCCTCGGCCGCCCGCGCCCACCCCCGGTACTACAGCGGCACCCAGGTGAGGACCCCCAAAAACACCCCAAAAACCTCCCCCTAAACCCCATCCCTGCTACTACAGCGGCAGCCCCCACAGCCCTCCAAATAACCCCCCCAAACTCAAGCCCAGCACTACAGCAGCACCCAGGTTGGGACCCCCAACCATCCCAAAAAAACCCAAACCCCCAAACGCAGGTGGGGATCCTCCCCATGGCACCCTCAAATCCCTCCAGATCCACAAATCTCCTCATGACACACTCAGACCATCCCCCAGACCCCCCAAATCTACCTGTGGCACCCCTAGATCCCCTTGTGTTTCCCCAAAACCCCCCGGGACCCGAGAACTCCCTCAGACCTCACCAGGCTGTGGGTGCGGGATGTGGGGACACCTCGGGGGTATTCCAGGGTGTCTGGGGGAGTCCAGGGGGGCTCTGGAGTGTTTTTTGGGGGGTTCTGGGGGTCCCAGCCCCACCATTGTGCCCTCAGAGCCGGATCCGGAGGATGTGGAATGACACGGTCCGGAAACAGACAGAGTCAAGTTTTATGGGGGGGGACCTGAA
Organism: Poecile atricapillus; assembly: GCF_030490865.1. Lineage (NCBI taxonomy): Eukaryota > Metazoa > Chordata > Aves > Passeriformes > Paridae > Poecile > Poecile atricapillus. The sequence continues at coordinate 94,452 of NC_081287.1, forward strand.
CAGCACCCCAACCTTGAACCGAGGTGAGACACACCCTAAAGAACACCTCAAAAACCCCCCCCTACCCTGAACAGAGGTGAGACCTCTCCAAAAAACCCTTGTGGGACCCCAAAGATCCCTCAGGGAGCCCTGGGCCCCCTCAGACCCCCATGTGTGACTCCCTCCCCTCTCCACAGGGTCGCACCTCCTGCCCAACCCGGTGCTGCCGCCGCGGGGGGGGTCGAGCCCCTACAACACCCTCCTGGCCGAGGGAGGGGGCTTCACCCCTGCCTCCCCCCCCGCCTTCACTGCCCCAGGTGGGTCTGGTGGGGCATGACCCCCCCAGAGTGCCCCCAAACCCTCGGGACCTGCCCAAACCCCCAGGATCCTCCCCCAGATTCCCCGACCGTTCCTCCCTCAGCCCCTCCAGGTGGGTTCCGGGGAGGTTTGGGGAGATCCTGGGTGCTCCCACCCTGAACACCCCAGCTTCAGCCCCCTGGGGGTAGTTGGTCCCACAAAATCCCCCCCACAATCCCCTGGATCTCCCCAAAATCCCAACACTGCCCCTACCCCCTCCTGCAGCCGCCCCTGAAGGTGGGAACCGGGGGGGCTTGGGGGGTCCTGGGTGCTGCACCTGCCTGGTGCCCCCCAATTTCAGCCCCTGGGTGGGAATGGCGGGATTTTCCTGCTCCCACCAAACGCCCCCAACCACCTGTGCCCCCTGAAACTCTCCCACAGCCCCCATGGACGGGGACAGGGGTGTTCTGACCCCACACAATCCCCCCTGCAACGCCTGGGGCCAAATTCCGCCCCGGTGTCCCCAAATGTCCCCCCTGTGGGGCTGGTGGGGGGTGCCGGGAGATTGGGGCAGATCGAAGGGAGGATTGGGGGGCCCGGGGCGCGTCAGGACCCCGCCTAAGTGCTGCCTCTGTCCCCAGGGAGCTTCCGTGACACCAGTAAGTGCTCCTCCATGACCTCCCCACGTCACCCCGTGCCCCTCAGCCCCCACCTCCCCAGCCCCCCCCATTTGCCCCCTACACCCCCCACTGAATCCGCCCTCCCCCTCAGACCTTCCCAAACCCCCTATGGCCCCCCCAGACACACTCAATTACCCCCCCACATCCTCTTCAGCCCCCAGATCCCTCATCTGATGCCCCAAACCCTGCCCCAGACCCCCCACTTACCTTCCAAACCTTTCATAGCACCCCCAAGTCCCCCTCTGTCTCCCCAGCCCTGCAGAATGACCCCCCCAACCCACACCCACTGACCCCAGATGATCCCCCAGCCCCCCCCACTGACACCCCCGTCCCCGCAGAGCCCCCCCGGGAGCCCCCGGAGCCGCTACCCCTCAACGGCAACTTCAACAACAGCTACAGCCTGCGGGGGGGCCCCGAGGGGGGGCCCGGGGGGGTCGCCCCGGGCCGGGGGGGTTGCCCGGGGGGAGCCCCCCCGGACCCGGCGGCGCTGGAGAAGATGATCATCTCGGAGCTGGTGCACAACAACCTGCGGGGAGGGGGCTCCGCGCACGGGGGGGGGCCCCCTCCGCCGCCGCCCCCTCCCCCGCCACCCCCCCCGCCCCCGGCCGAGCCCCCCCCCGGCGCCCCCGAGCTGGGGCTGCTCTACCAGGAGCTGGCCCGGGGGGGGCCGGGCGGGCTGGGCCCCCCCCCCCGACCCCCCCCGCGACCCCCGGCACCCCCCCCCGCCGCGGGACTACCCCGACAGCAGCCCCGAGGGGCCCCCCCCCGCGCCCCCTTACCTGGGCGCGCCCCCCCGCGCGCCCCCCCCAAACCGCCGGCACAGCCCCGAGACCTTCGGGGGGCCCGAGGGGGGCGCGGGGGGGGCCGAGCCCGACGGGCAGATGCAGCTGGTGACCAGCCTGTGAGACCCCCGGGCGGGGGGCACACGGGACCCCCCCCTCCCCTGGCGAGGGGCCGGGGGGCCCGGGGGGGACAGCGCGGGCCCGGGGCTGCCGCTTCTGCACGAGGGGGGACCGGGCCGGGCCGCGCCCCCCCGCACCGGGACCTGCACCAGGACTTTGCACCGGGACCTTGCACGGGGACCCCTCCTCGTGCCCCCACACGGGGGGTCTTGGGGGGAGGGGGGGGGCCGCAGCCTCGTTCCGGGGGTTCCCCCCCAAAGCCATCCCGGGGGGGCCCCCACGGCCTCGGCAGCAACGAGCCGAGAGAGGGGGGCACTGACAGCCCCCCAAAATGAGGGGTCCCCCCACAGCGGGAACCTCCCCAAAATGGGGACCCCCCCAAAAAGAGACACATTTTCCTTGTAATATAGATGTAAATGGACCAGCCCCCCCCCCCCGGAAACTGAGGCACGGGGGTCCCCCAAACACCCCCCCCCCCCCTTCCGGGGGTCTCCTCAACCCCAGCGGGGCCCCCCTGGAAGCACAACCCTCCCCAGCCGGGGGGGGCCTCGCCACGCTGTACATAGGGATGGGGGGGCCCCCAAAATCGGGGGAGGACAAAGGGGACCCTTAAGAGTTTTGGGGACCCCCCCAAGTTCTGGGAACCCCCTTGAATTTGGGAACTCCCCAAAACTGATGGGACCCCACAATCTGGGGATGCCCCCCAGGTTCTGGGGACCCCCAGTGAACATGAGGACCCCCCAGGACTGAGGGTCCCTCATACTCTGGAGAGCCCCCAGAGCTCAGGCACCCCCTCCTGGGATCCGGGGCCCCCCCAGTATTTGGAGTCCCCTTACATTGGGGGTCCCCTGTGTTTTGGGGACCCCCAAGGTATCAAGGACCCCCCCGCCCGGGTTTTGGGGACCCCCCCAGCCCACCTCAGGGGTTTTGGGGACATACGGGGGGGCCATCCCCTCCCTAGGTTTTGGGGTGCCCCTCCCCCTTCCCTTAGCATGGGGGAACCCCAAAACTTTCTCGGGGACCCCAAACTTGGGGGTGCGGAAGGGAAAACCCCCTCCCCTCCCCCCCACATCTTGGGGTCTCCCTTCCCCCCCCCCGAGTTTGGGGGGTCCCTCCCTTCCCCCCCCCCCCCCCCAAATTCTGCCAAACCAACTTTGGGTCGAGTGCGTCAAACCAACGAAACCAGAGCCGGAGGGGACACGGGGCCACCACGGGCTACTGGGGCCACTGTGGGGCCACCCAGCACCACCACAGGGTCACTGTGGCCACTAAGGGGATGGCCAGGGCCTTCAAGGGTCACCAAGAGCCACCGGACGGTCACCACAGGGTCACCAGGGCCACCATGGCTAGAGCCATCGAGGGCCACCATGAGGCCACTGCAGGGCCACTGGGGCCAGCACAGGAAGAGCCAGGAGGTGGCTGGGGCCACCAAGGGGGCACCAAAGGCTACCACAGCAAGAGTCAGGGGATGGCCAATACCACTGTGGGGACAGTCAGGGCCACCACCACCATGGCAGCCACTGCTGAAGCCACTGTGGCCACCACAGAGGTGACCCGGGCCACTGCCAGGGCCACCAAAGGGACCAGAGAACCAGGGCCACAGAGGGGGTGGCCAGGGTCGCCATGGGGACAGTCAGGGCCACCATGGGGACAGCCAGGGCCACCACGGGGTTGGTCAGGGCCACCGTGGGGACGGTCACAGACAGGAACCAATAAAGGTGACACCAGTTCTTGGAACCATCCCCTGTGTTTGGGGGGATTCAGGGGCTCTGGGGGACACTGGGGGGGTTCAGAGTCTGGGGGGGCAGGGGAGGTCTGGGGTCAGAGGGGGAGCAAGGGATGGGCTGGGGGGGGACAGGGGGACACAGGGGAACAGGGACCTTGGCAGGGGGGCGAACACAGGGGAACAGGGGCCAGGAGATACTGGGGGGTGAGGCTGGGGGGTCAGCACAGTGTCAGGGTGGGACTGGGGGGGCAGCACAGTGTCAGGGTGGGACTGGGGGGTCACCACAGTGTCAGGGTGGGACTGGGGGGTCACCAGAGTGTCAGGGTGGGACTGGGGGGTCACCACAGTGTCAGGGTGGGACTGGGGGGTCACCAGAGTGTCAGGGTGGGACTGGGGGGTCACCAGAGTGTCAGGGTGGGACTGGGGGGTCACCAGAGTGTCAGGGTGGGACTGGGGGGTCAGCACAGCGTCACCAGTCCTGGCTGTGTCACCGGGAGCAGCTGTGTTCCCCCGCGGTGTGTCGGTACCACTGAAGGTCAGCAGGAGAACAGAGTCCAAAGGTGCTCGGCAATTCCCTGAGCTCCGGAACATCCAAGTGCGCCCTGAGTCCCAACATCCCGAGGGATCCTGCCAGGAGGAGTGGGAGGAGACCCAGAGCACCAGAACTCCCAGACCGGCGGAGCAGCAGGATCCTGGAGCAGAGAATCCCTGGAGCAGAGAATCCCTGGAGCAGGACACATCAGGGGGGTTTTGTCGCCTCCCAGGAAGCCCCGGGAGAAGCCGGGGGAGCCCTGAGGGGGTCCCTGTCCCCATCGCCATCCCACAGCTCCAGCTGGTGCCAGCACGGTCAATGTCCTTTCAGGGGGAGGCCGGGGGGTGAAGGCCCTGCCGTGGCTTCAGGACAAAGCAGGGGGCACTGGGGCGGACTGGGGGCAGAAATTCCTCCCCGTGAGGGCGAGGAGGGGCCGGGATGAGCCTCCAAAGCCGCTTTGGTCAAACCGTGATGAAACACGAGAAAGCGACGTTTGGGAGAAAACTTCCTAAATTCCACATTGGCAGCACCTCACTGCCCGCATTCCTCTCCCCATTCTCCACATTTCTCTCACTCATTTTTCTCCCCATTCCCATTGCTCTCCCTTTGTCCCCACATTTTTCTCCGTTTCTCTCTCCCATTCCCCTCCACTGTCCCACATTTCTCTGTTAATTTCCCCCATTTCTCTTTTAATTTTCCCCTTCATTTCCCTACCCGTTCCCCCACAGGCGCCGCCGCCATCTTGGCCGTCACTGATGACAATGTCCGGTGACATTTTCCGACGCCACTCCCGGTTCCGGCGCGGCTGTGGCGGAGCGAGGAGGGCCCGGGAGGTACCGGGGGGCCCAGGGTGGTCGAGAGGGATTTTGGGGGTCCCGAAAGGGCTCGGGAGATACCCAGGAGGGACCGGGAAGGGGTTCCTGTGGTGCCGGGGAGGAACCGGGGAGGGCCCGTGGGGGTTCTGGGGAGGCGCCGGGGGCACCGGGGGATGGAACCGGGAGGCTCTTCCCTCTTTAACTCCCTCCGTTACCGCCCCTCTCCCCTTTTTCTATCCCTCTTCCCCTTCTCTACCCCTTCTCCCTCCTCTCTCCTTGCCTTTTCCTTCCCTTTTTTCCCCTTTTCCCTTCCCTTTCTCTCCCTTTTCCCGTACCCGGTTTCTCAGCCATGATCGAGGTTGTCTGCAATGACCGTCTGGGGAAGAAGGTCAGGGTGAAATGCAAGTATCCGGATTTGGGGGTTCGGGGGGGTTCTGGTGGGGCTCCGGGGGGGTTCTGGGGCGGTTCTGGGGGGTCCCTTCCGTGCCTCCTTTCCTTGACGGCTCTGCAGCCCCGAGGACTCGATCCGGGACCTGAAGAAGCTGATCGCGGCCCAGACCGGCACCCGCTGGGACAAGATCGTGCTCAAGAAATGGTACGGGGGGCTGGGGGGCAGCCCAGGGGGCTGGGGGGCAGCCCAGGGGGCTGGGGGGGGGGGTCTGGGGGGCAGCCCAGGGGGTTGGGGGGCTGGGGGGGCAGCCCAGGGGGTTGGGGGGGGCTGGGGGGGCTGGGGGGCAGCCCAGGGGTCTGGGGGGTCTGGGGGGCAGCCCAGGGGTCTGGGGGGGGGGGATCTGGGGGGCAGCCCAGGGGTTTGGGGGGCTGGGGGGGCAGCCCAGGGGTTGGGGGGGCTGGGGGGGCTGGGGGGTAGCCCAGGGGTTTGGGGGGGCTGGGGGGGCAGCCCAGGGGTTGGGGGGGCTGGGGGGGCTGGGGGGCAGCCCAGGGGTTTGGGGGGGCTGGGGGGGCAGCCCAGGGGGCTGGGGGGCTGGGGGGGCAGCCCAGGGGGCTGGGGGGCTCCAGGAGACACCTGACAGGTTTTGGGGGACACGCGAGGGGTTTGGGGAGGGCCAGGAGAGAACCCCAGGGGATTTGGGGGGCTCTGGGCTCACACAGGACCACCCCAGAGGTTTGGGGGGTCAGGAGGGAGCTGTGGGATTTTGGGGAAGGAGTGACACCCCTGCCTCCTCTTCCCCCTCCAGGTACACCATCTTCAAGGACCACGTCACGCTCGGGGACTGTATCCACCTGCACCTCAGAAACCCCCAAAACCCTTCCCCCAAATCCACCAGCACCAAACTCCCTCCCCAGAATCCTTCAACCCCAAAACCCCTCCAGGAAATCAATCAATGCCAAACTCCAAACCCCCTCCCTCTCTCCAAAATCCTTCAATACCAAAAATTCCACCCCAAATCCTTCAACCCCCAAAAATTCACTTTTCTTTAACTCTGGCTCCAGATGAGATCCACGATGGGATGAACCTGGAGCTCTACTACCAATAGTGGCCCCTTCCAGTGCACCCCCGTCCTTCCCAGTGCACCCCAGCGTCCCCCACCCCCATTTTCACCCCATTTCTCCCCCTGGAGCCGCATTGAGGCTCCAAACCTGCCCCATTTGTTTATAAATAAAGGCGATTTTGGGGCCTCCGTTGTTTTTTGGTAGTTTTATGGCAGCATCCCGGGGTGTTGTGTTGGGATATTGCAATTTTATGACAACATATCGTGACGTTACATCCATCAGTCGTACAGGGGTACCTGAGCCTGGAAACCCAGAGCTCCCGATATGGATAAATCTCACGATATGTGGGAATCTCCGGCGATGCAGAGGAGAATCGCGACAGAGGCTCGGGGGGGGGGGGACTCGTTGCTATGGTAACGGCCACTTTCCAATCAGGCGCTGCGTGGGCGGCTTCGTTGCTACGGCAACGGGGGCCTTCCATGAGGCCGGCGCGCAATATGGCGGCGCCCATGGCGAGCGCGGCGCCGGGTGAGAAAGGCGGGAGGAGCCCCGGGAGCCCCCGGGCGGGAGGGGCGGGAAGGGGACCCCGAACAGCGCCTCCCTCTCCCCTCAGCGCCGGGACAGGGTTGAGCTCGGGGGACCCGGAGCCGGCACTGGGCAGGGGCAGCTTGGGATCGCCCGGCAATGGCGGACGGGCTGGGACGCGCCACGGTGAGTGTGAAGGGGGATCCAGGCGGGACGGGCAGGGATCCAGGTGGGATCCAGGTGAGTGTGACAGGTCCGGGATCCAGGTGGAAACTGCACAATAACTCAGCTTTAGCGGGTGGGGAAATCCCGGTGCTTCCATTTTTCCCAAGGGAATTTGTGTCTCTCCTCAGGCTGCCAAGGCCCGGAGCAGGACACCAGGTGAGTGCCCTCACCTGGACTCTTGGACAGGGAATGTTCCAGGAGCTTTTCCCACCTGCCTGGTATGGGGAACACACCTGGGCTTACCTGGGTCACCTGGGCATTGTCCTGTTCCAGATCCCATCGAGGACGTGCTCGGGGACCTCCTGGGGTTCGATGGTAAAATGGGAGCTCCCAGCAAAATCACCTGGAGGGAATCCCCTGGGATCACCTGGAGGGAATCCCCCGGGATCACTGGGAGGGAATCCCCTACTGTCCATCCCTGACCCCTCCCTTGTTTCCAGAGGAGCCCCCCGCTCCCCCTTGGCGAGGTTCCCGGGCCCCCTTCCCGCAGGTGAGCCCCAGGTGAGCCCTCCAATCCCACGTTGCGGAATCTCCCCGGCATTCCCAGCCCTGCTCCCCCACCCTGGGGCTGGATCAGCCTCGTTTTCCAGGTGTTCCCAGCTGGGAGCACCTGGGACTCCTCCGACCCCCCTGACCTGGGCTGTGCCCAGGGAGAGCCTGGATCCGGATTCCGGAGGCAAATTCCCAACGGAGAATGCAGAAGGGGCAAAGGTGAGCGGGCGCAGAATTCCCAAAGGTTTTGGGGATCCCACCTGAGCTGCAGGTGAGGGCAGGAGCTGCCCCTCCCCAGGAGCTGGATCACCTGGATGAGCTGGATGAGCTGGATGCGGAAATCCTGGGAATGGCCAGAGTCGGGTCCAGGCTGGGGAAACACGCCGGGAAGGGGCTGGGTCCTGGAAGAGGTACAAGGAATTCCCATGGGATCCAACCCCATGCCCTGTTCCCAGATCCTCCTCATGGATCTGTGACTGCTCCTCCCTTTTCCCACCCTTCCAGGGGCATTCCCAGATCCGGGGGACCCCCTGGAAAAGCCGTGCCCGGAGGAGCCGGCGGGGCCTGGGAACAGCTCCGGGAGCAAAGCGGGACGGAGCAGGGACAGCGGTGAGGGGGACCCGGGGGACATCAGGGACTCCCAGAGCTGGGGCCACCTGGAGATGTCCCAGATCCAGCTGCTGACACCAGGAGCTGTCCCAGAGTTGGTGACACTCAGGGATGTCCCAGATGCCATCGGTGCCATTCCCCCCAGCCCCACCACGTCCTGATGTCACCTTTGGGGACGACGTCGATGACCTGGTGGATTCCCTGGGGCTCGGGAGCGGTGCCGACGGAGCCAGGAACGCGCAGGGAACGCCAGGAGGGTGAGGGGACAGCAGGATGGGGACAGGGATGGGGTGGTCCTGCTGCCACCCCTGGTGCCACCCCCTGTGCCCAGCCAGGGGCTCCGGAAGGGCCACACCGGGATCCAGGAGCTGCTGGGAGGAGGCTCTGCGGGAAAAACCCCAGAGCAGCCGGGAAAAGCGGAATTGCAGCCGGATGCCAAGGAGCAGGAGCAGACGGGTGAGCGTGGCTGGGGGTGGGGGTCCATGGAAAGTGTTTCCAGAGGCTCCATCCCATCTGGAATTTTGGGAATTGTGACCCAGGGCTGTTGTTCCACAGGGCTGGGCAGGTGCCAAGAGGAGCCAGATTTTCCCTTCGGATTCTATGAGCCCTCGGTGGCCTCAGGGACTGGGCAGAGACGGGGACGGAGGTACCAGGGAGGGAGGGAGGATTGTCCCCACCCAGCCATGTCCCCGGTGTCCCCAGTGTCCCTCTCCCCCCACAGGTGTCTGGTTGGGAGCAGCTCCCGACGTCCCTCTGGGGCCACCTGGCTGGGGCTGAAGGATGAGGATTTCCCAGGATTGGGATCGAAGGATGAGGATTTCCTGGGATTGGGACAGAAAGACAAAGATTTCCCAGGACTGGGACAGAAGAACAAGGATTTCCCAGGATTAGGACAGAAGAACAAGGATTTCCCAGGACTGGGATCGAAGGAGAAGGATTTCCCGGGACTGGGACAAAAGAACAAGGATTTCCCAGGGTCAGGGCCCGATCCCCCAGGACAGGAGGATGGGAGCTGGCTCAGCACTGCCCGGGCACGGAAGCAATCCCAGGCTGAGGCTCCAGAGCGGAGTTCCCACACCCAGAGGGTCCCAGAGCCCCCTGAGCCCACCAGGTAAAGGCTCCTCCCTCCCTGGGATTGAGGAGATCTCCTGGATCAGGATTCCTGTCCCATGGTCTCCTCCAGGTGTGCCCAGGGAATGGCCCTGGTCCAGAATTCCTGCCCTGGCTCAGCTCACCTGTGACACAGATGTCACCTGGCAGGGCTCAGGTGACCAGTGTGGGGGGAGGGCACCCCCGGGGTGTCCCTGTCCCCTCCAAATCCCAAAGGTGGGATCCCTGACATTCGACAGGTGGGTGGGACAGGTGATATGACACAGGTGACACAGGACAGGCCAGGCTGGGGGAGAGTCCTGGCTCCCCTCACTCTCCCTGTGGAATTTGTTTCCTGATCCAGGCTGAATCTCCCCATCAGGACACAGCCCCGTGGGCAGGTGGCAGCAGGTGAGGCCTCTGTCACCCCCAGGTGTCCTCTGAGTTCAGCTGGGATGATGGGATGGGATCCATGGGATGTGATGGGATAATGGGATGGGACAGTTCCATTCTGGCTGCCGAGTCCCCAGGATGGATCTGTCCCCTTTTCCTCCCCAGCAGTGCAGGAGGTGCCGGGTCCTGCCACGCCCGCTCAGGTGGGTGCTGGGGCAGGAGCAGGGAGGTGTCCCTGGGGATCCCTTGGAACTGGGGAGGCTGGACATGGATCAGCATTGCCCTTCCCAGGCCTCTCCTGGAGCATCCCTGTGTCCCCACAGGAGGATCTGGAGGCTCTGCCAGCCCAGCCCTGCTTGGAGAATCCCCGAGCTCTCCCATCCTGGCTCTGCCCAGAGCATCCAGGAGCTTTCCCAGCCCAGAAGCACCAGGAGGATCTGGAAACTCTCCCATCCCAGCCCCACCAGGAGGATCCAGGGGCTCTCCCCTCCCAGCCCCACCAGGATTCCCAAACTCTCCAGTCCCATCCGTGCCAAGAGGATCCAGGCTGTGGGATCACCCTGCGCAGCCTCCAGGCCCGGGTGGAGGAGCTGGAAAACCAGGTGGGGGTTGAGGGAGTTACCTGAGGGTGTCACACCTGAGGGTGTCACCCAGGGAAGCCGGAGGTGGCCACGGGAGCTCCGTGCCCAGGGTGGCACCTGGAGCCCGTCCCGCTCCCACCAGGTGCGGACTCTGGAGCTGGAGCGGGCACAGCGGGGACCGGTCCTGGAGAGCTCCTACAGGTAACGGGATCTCACCTGTGCTCCCAGCTCCCTGCTCAGCTCCTTGGGCTGGGAGCGCTGGGATTCCTCCTGATCCGTCCTGGGCAGGAGTCAGGGAAAGGTGGAGAAACAGCAGGAGAGACCACAGCGGGAAAAGGAGCAAATCCCATCCCGGAGCCAGGGCACGGCACGGGATCACCCCGGATCCCAGGAGTGGGACGAGCAGCTCACAGGTAAATTCCCTCCAAGTGCATCATTCCAGTGGGACCCTTTGCTCCATCCCAATGGCGTCAGAGCTGATCCCACAGAATCCAAAGGGTTCTGGGACAAATCCTGCTGTCCAGAGGGAGCCCTGGGCCTATAGATCCCTGTCCCATCTCTCCTGGGGGGATTCCTGACCAGAGGCTCTGTCGGTCTGAGGGTCCAGTGGTGCTTGGGCAGGGGCTCAGCTCCATCCAGGATTCCCACCAGCTCCCAGAAAACCTGGTGAGCCAGAGGCCAGGAGCCAAAGCTGGCAAAGTCCTACCTTCCATGGGCAGATGCCACAGTGGGATCTCCGTGTCCTGGGATGGCGCATGAGCACGGAGGGATTTCCATGAGGGATGTCCATGTGGATGGAGGGAGGTCCCACATCCCGGGACATGCCGTGCCTCTCGCAGTGCTCCAGGACAGGCTGTGCCGGCAGCAGCGGGATGCAGAGCGGGAGCAGAGCCGGCTCCAGGAGGCTGTGGCTGACTTGGAGACCAGGCTGGGAGAGCGGGAGCAGCTCCTGGAGCAGGTGAGGCCCTATCCCAGAGCTGTGCCCGTGTCTGTGCCCGGCCTCCTGCCGAACTGCCCCGTGTGGCTGCAGGAGCGCCGCAGGGCCGCGGCCGAGCGCTCCAGGGCGGATTCGCTGCGGGACGCGCTGGAGGAGCAGCGCCGGCTCTCGGCACAGCTGCTGGCCATGGAGAGGGTGGCGCTGGACGAGGCCAAGGTGAGCAGGGACACGGCTCCAGGTGATCCCACAAGCAGCGAGGGGCTGCAGCTTCCCGAGGGAATCGCTGTGGAGCCCACTGGATGCCCACGCGGGGTCAGAGTTCCCCAGCTAGAAGCAGCCTCTGGAAGCAGCAGGGTGGGGCCAAAGGAGGGAAAAGCAGCACCTAGAGCTGTCCCTCGGCCCCAGGGCACGTGGCTGGAGGAGCAGCGCGCAGAGCTCCAGGATCGCTCCGAGGAGCGGCGGCGGCTGGCAGCCGCCTGGGCCGAGTTCCACACCCGGGAGCGGCTGAGCCGGGAGCGGGAGGAGCAGGACAAGGAGCGGGCCCTGGGCATGGAGTCTGCGCTGAGGAGCCTGGCCAAGGTCTCTGATGGCCCTCCCAGGGTCCCAGACCACCTCCCCCTGTGCTGCAGCCCAAAGCTGGAGCAGCCAGGCAGGCCCAGAGCTCTCCTGTGACTGCAGGATGGGACAGGTGACACTTACTCAGTGCCCCACTACCCAGGAGCAGGCAGAGCTGAAGTTCCGGAGCCGGGAGCTGAGATCCAAGGAGGAGCAGCTGGCGAGGGACAGGGAGGAGCTGGACGAGGCCCGGCGGGAGCTGAGGCTGGAAAAGGAGAAGGTTCTCCGGGCTGAGCAGCGCCTGCGGGAGCGGGAAGAGCAGATCCATGCCCTGGCTGAGGTAAGTGGAGCACCCACACTGGAATTCCCAGCTGGGAGCAGAGTTGGGGCTCCACATCCCTCACTCCCCTGTCCTGGTGCCATTCCTGCAGCGCTCGGAGCAGCAGCAGCAGGACGGGGAGCGGGCGCTGCGGGAGGCACGGAGCGTCCAGGCCGAGCAGCGGGAGCGGCTGCAGGCCCTGCGGGAGCAGCGGGAGCAGCTGAGGCAGCAGGAGCAGCGTCTGCACCAGGCAAATCCCTCCCTCCCCAGCCCAGCCTGGCTGTGCCCAGAGCCGGAGCCTTTTCCAACAGCCTTTCCTTCCCTTTTCCCGGTGCGGGGCAGGACCGGCTGAGCCTGGAGCGGCAGAGGGAGCAGCTCCAGTGGCTCCGGGATGAGCTGTCCCCTGCTCCAGGGACACTGCTGGGGACAGTCCCCATCAATGGGCTGGGTGAGGCTCCAGCCCTGTGGGGATAGTCCCGGCTGGTTTCTTGGGGATCCTCATGCTCCAGAGCTGCTCTGGGCTCTCTGTAGGGTGGGAGGAGGTGGGAAGGCACAGCAGGGACGGGTGCTCTGCTGTCCCCCGCTGCAGCTCCGGTGGCTCCTGGGCTCCTGCCTCCTGTGGGGATGTTCCTGGGGGACAGCAGGGACCACCCAGGCTCGGCTGCACTCTATGGACACCTCCTGCTGCTCAAGCACCGTGCCCAGATGGTGAGGGGACAGGGCTGGAGGGCTGAGGGACAGCCAGGGGGAGCTGGGCTGGGAAAGGGCCTGAGAAACTGCTGGAAGGGGCTGGGAAGGGCTCAGCCTGTCCTTACCTGTCCCCAGGACCACGATTTCCTGGAGAACGAGCGGCTCTTCTTGGAGTCCCTGAAGAAAGGGCCCTGAACTCCCCCTGCATCCCTGGGGATTTCTGTGTCCCAAGCTGACACTGTGGGATCTCAAAAAATAAATGTATTTTTGTAAAAATAAATTTTCTACTAAGAAACTTACCCTGCCATTCCCAGTGTTCCTGGAGGGCGCTCCAAACTGTCCCAGCCCTGCCCTGGGCTGCTGCCACAGCTCCCGGGGTGCTCCAGCTGTTCCTTTTGGGATATTTTCCCATGGAATCTGGGCTGGGCTTGCCCCCATTCCCTGCTCTGAGGGGGCAGAAGGGCTGTTCCACTCCTGTCCTCAGCGAGAGAGGGACAGGGAAAGTTTAGGGGCTTTAAGCTACCCCAGAGAAGGTTTACATGGGATTTCAGGTTGTTTTCCTGCTATTCCAGGGCTCTGTGACTGTCCCAGCACAGAACCGGGGCTGCTCTGTGACATCAGCCCCAGGCAGGGCTCGGGGGGCTCTGGAGGGGACACGCTGGGCTCTGGCCGCTGTCACGGTGTCCCCAGCATGGCTCCGCTGTGGCTGCTTGTCCTGCTGGCCCTGGCCGTGCCCTCCTGGGGCACCTGGGACACCTGCGAGTACGTGACCCCTGCCCGAAGCTGTTCCCCAGGTGTCCCCTTGGGGTGTCCTGTGGCCACCACAGACCCCCGGAGCCCAGAGGGAGGTCACAGCCCTGTGCCCATAGCAGGCTCTGGCACCACCTGGGGGGCAGATGTGACCCTGGGGGTCCCTATCCCCAAGTCGGGGGTCCCTGTCCCTACTCAGGCAGAGCCGGGGGGGACAGCCAGGTCCCTGGGGGGTGTCCCTGTCCCCGTGTCGCGGTCCCACGGGGCCGGGCGGTGACACCTTCGCGCTTCCAGCGGCACCTGCGGGCTCCGCCCCATGGCCGAGGAGTTCGGGAACGGCGCCGGGGCCGTGCCCGGGGCTTGGCCGGGGCTCGCCAGCATCCAGGACCCGCGCAGGGCCGGCAGCGGCCACGTTTGCGGTGGGACCCTCATCAGCCCCGCCTGGGTCCTCACCGCCGCCCGCTGCTTCCTCCACACCAGGTGAGCTGGGCCGTGCGCCGGGAGCCTCCCGGGACGGCCCCGGAAAACTCCAGGAGGCTCCGGGACGGCCCCTGGCTGCTCCGGGAGGGCCCTGGGAAGCTCCAGGGTGGCTCCGCTCCCCTTCACCTTCCCCGCGTGTCCCCAGGAATGTCAGCACGTGGCGCGTGGTCCTGGGGGCCTCAGACCTGAGCGACCCCGGCCCCGAGGCGCAGGTGCGGCAGGTGCGGTGGCTGCGGAAGCACCGGGAGCTGGACGTGGCCCTGCTGGAGCTGGAGCGGCCCGTGGAGTGCAGCGACTTCGTCCAGCTCGGCTGCGTGGCTGAGGCGGGGGCGCGGCCGGGTGGGCTCGCACCTTGTTATATTGGGGGCTGGGGCTCCATGGCGGGCACAGGTGCGTCTGAGCTGGGGCTGGGGGCACAGCCGGGGCTGAGCTGGGGCTGGGGGCACAGCTGGGGGCTCAGCCGTGTCCCAGGTGCGTTCCGAGCGCACCGATGGGGCGGGGCGGGGCAGGCGCGGGGGTCTCACGGCCGCGCCCCCAGCCCAGGCCGGCCGGGAGGTGCTGCAGGAGGCGCAGGTGCGGCTGCTCCAGCCCGAGCTCTGTAACAGCGGCGGCGAGACCGTGGCTTCCCAGCAGGTGTGCGCGGAGCACTCGCGGGGCGGGTCCCGCACCTGCCAGGTGAGAGCTGAGGGAGACCCCGCCCCCGGCACTCCCGGCCCGGTCCCGACCCTGTTCCGTGTCCCGGGGCTGCCGTTCCGGTCCCGATCTCCATCCCCTTCAGTGTCCCGGGGCTGCCATGCCACTCCCCTTTCCCCTTTCCCACCCGTGTCCCGGGTAGGTGAGGCCCCAAAACCCCCCAAACCCAGGCAGAGACCCCAGAACTCCTGGCCCAGTGCTGCTGTTCCTGCAGGACCAGCTGGGACCCCCGAGACTCCTCCAGAGACCCCCAAAATCCTCCCAGATCCTTCTCAAATTCCCCTTCCCCTCCCTCCACCAAGGGACGTGCGGTCCCGGGCCATGTGGCAGCGGGGGCGCCTTTGGCCCCCTCCCCACCCATGGGTCCCTCCCTCACCCCGCCACCGCCGGGAGCGCCCCCCGAGCCGGGAGCGCGACCCCCGCCCTCCTGACGCGCCGCCCCCGCCGCAGGGGGACAGCGGGGGTCCCCTGGTGTGCCGGGACCCCCGCTCGGACCAGTTCTGGATCGCGGGGGTGACGAGCTGGGGCCGCGGCTGCGTCTTCACCCCCGCCTGGCGCTTCAGCGAGTGGATCCTGCGGCAGCTGGAAGCGCCCGGGAGCGGCGGCGGCCCCGGCGAGGAGCCCGCGGCGCCGGTGAGCCCGGTGAGCCCGGTGAGCCCGGTGAGCCCGGTGCTGCTCCAGTTCTTCGCCGTGATGCGAGAGCTGCTCCGCTTCCTGCGGGACCCCACGGGCTGAGCCGCGCCGCGGGCTCCGGCGGGGACATTCCACGGGCTGGGCAATTCCCGGCCTCCGTCCCTTTCCTCAGGGGCAGCCCCCGGCCCCGATGTTAGAATACAATTCCGTTTTCTCAATTCTCCGCGTTTTCAGCCCTGTTCCGGCTCCTGCGCGCAGGGAAGGGCTGGAAGTGTCTCGGGAAGGGGGCAGGGGGCACAGGGGAGCCGAGAGGGGGACACAGCTCCCACCAGGCCTGGGCTGTGACCCCCAGATCCATCTGTTCTCCCCGGGGGGCTGCGATGGACGGCCAAGGGGGCTCGGGGGTCCCGAGGGATGACGGCGGTGTCCCGTGGGGCGACTGGGGGGTCCCAGAGGTGACTGGGGGGGTCCCAAGGGTGACTGAGGGGTCCTGGGGATGGCCAGAGTGACTGGAGAGTCCCGGGGTGTCTTGGAGGGGCTTAGAGGTGTTTGGGGGGATCCCCAGGAGTGGCTGAAGGGTCCTGGGGTGACTGGAGGGTCCCCCTGTCTGTCCCGGGGCGTCCCGAGCTCCATTTTGGGGGGGATTTTGGGAGACCCGTGCTGGCCCCGCCCCCTCACGGAGCCCCGCCTCTTCAACCGCCCCGCCCATTTCCGCACCGTGACCCCGCCCACTACGTGGCACCGCCCACTACATGACCCCGCCACGGCCACGCCCCCGCCATGGCCCCGCCCCCCGCCATGGCCCCGCCCCCGCCATGGCCCCGCCCCCGTCATGACCCCGCCCCCGTCATGGCCCCGCCCCCCGTCGTGGCCCCGCCCACGACATAACCCCGCCCTCCGCCGTGGCTCCGCCCCCCGTCATGGCCCCGCCCTCCGCCGTGGCCCCGCCCCCGTCATGGCCCCGCCCCTCCGGCCTGGCCCCGCCCCGTTCCCGCCGTGCCCCGCGCTCCAAGATGGCGGCGCCGTGGCCTCAGCCGCTGCTGGTGCTGCTGGCGGCGGGGGCGGCGCTGGGCGGGGGCGGGGGGCTCTGCCGGGGGGGCCCCGGCACCGGCACCGGCAGCAGGGTGAGCACGGGCGTGACCCGGGGCCGGGGGAGCGGGGGTGCCCCCGGGGCCGCCACCGGAGTAAGCGGGGCGGAGGGATGCGGGGCCCTGTGCTGCCCTCAGTATTTATTACGAGCCCCGCGGTTCGGGTGAAGAGTAATGAGGCTGTTGGTGACAGCTTGTTAATGCTAATGAGGGGCGGGTCTAGCTCCTGCCAGGTGATTAATATTCATGAGGGGGTTGAGGCTGTAGAGCCTCATTAGGGCTAATGAGGGGGCGGGGTGTCACCCCTCGGGGGTGTCCCCGTCCTGGTGCCATCCCCGTGTCCCCCTCGTGTCCCCCCAGCCTGGCGACACCGAGAGCTGCCGGGTGAGCCTGAGCCTGGAGCACTCCTTCGAGCTGGGTGAGGGGACCGGGACGGGACAGGGGACACTGTGAGCTCCTTGGAGCTGGGTGAGGGGACAGGGATGGGGGACACTGAGCTCCAAGCTGGGTGAGGGGATGGGGACAGGGGACACTGTGAGCTCCTTGGAGCTGGGTGAGGGGATGGGGATGGGGGACACTGAGCTCCAAGCTGGGTGAGGGGATGGGGACAGGGGACACTGTGAGCTCCTTGGAGCTGGGTGAGGGGATGGGGACGTGGAGGTGGCACTGGGGACACGGGCACAGGGGGATAGCACTGAGGGACGAGACTGGGGGCATGGGGATGGCACTGGGGGCATGGGGACAGGGTTGTCCCCGGTGCCACCACCGTGTCCCTGTGTGTCCCCACAGATGACGCCCCGCGGTTCCGGCGCCGGGGGACGCTGGCGCTGAGCTTGGGCCCCGAGCCGGCCGTGGCGCTGGCCCAGAAACCGCTCGGGGACGAGGAGCGCGCCCGGCTCAGGGTCAGGGATGGGGGCATGGGGTGACACCGGGGGACACCGGGGTGACACCGGGATGACGCTGCGGTGACACGGTGTCCCCACAGGAGGTGGCAGCGCGGGACGGGCTGTACCGGGTGCGGGTCCCCCGCAAGCCCCTGGGCCCTGGCGAGGAGGGGGGCACTGAGTTCGTCACCTCCTTCGTGCGGGCCGTGAGTGATGGGGACACCCCTGACCTCTGTCACCCCCTGGGACACCCCCTGGGACAGCCCTGACCCCCAGCAGTCTCTGGAATGTCCCAGAGTCCCCCCACCCTCATCCTCCCTGTGTCCATGTCCCCTGTCACCCACCCTGTGTCCCCCTGTGCCCCTGTCACCCTGCTTCTCCCCGCATTCCATGTCCCCTCGTGTCACCTGCTGCCTTCACACGCCTCCCTGTGCCACTGCCAGCCCCTGTCCCCTGTCCCCAGTGTGCCCTGCTGGAGTCGCACCTGTCGGATCAGCTGACGCTGCACCTGGACGTGGCCGGGAACGTGGTGGCCCTGGGGGTGGTGGCAGCTCCGGGGACCTGCCGGGGCACCGAGGTGGAGGACGTGGACCTGGAGCTCTTCAACAGCTCGGTGGCCCTGAGGCAGCCCCTGCCTGCGGCCACGTGAGTGACACGGTGGGGACAGGGTGGGGACACGGTGGGGACCCTTGGCCTGGGACTCTCCCTCCCCTCGGTGGCCTCGTGCCAGCTCTGCTGCCATGGGGCCTGGGGACAGGGTGGGACACTGGGACCTGGGGACACTGTGGGGCACGGGAGACGAGCTGGTGACATTGTGGGGACTCTGTGGGGACAGGGGGACACAGCAATGCTGGAGGGGTGGTCTGGAGGATGGGGTGACCCTGGCAGGGGGACAGGGGACACAGTGACCCTGGGGGGAATTTCAGGGCTGCTTCAGGTTTTGGAGGATGCTGCGGTTGCCTGTGGGGGCAGGGGGGGAGGTTTTGGGGTGCCTGTGACTCCCCCTGTCCCCCCTGTGTCCCCCCCATGTCCCCCAGCCCTGAGACGGCCGCCTTCATCCGACACCTGGAGCAGGAGCAGGCGCAGCGCGCCCGGAACCCCCAGGAGCAGAAATCCTTCTTCGCCAAATATGTGAGGGACCCCCCAAAAAACACCTGCAACGCCCAAAAACAAACCAAGACCCCCAAAAATTTACTGCTCCAAAAGCCACCCACCCTTCCAAACCCAACAAACCCCCAAAACCCCCCACCCTCCCTCAAAGCCCCCTCCCCAAATGCTCAATCCCCCAGCACCCCACCTCAGCACCCCTGAATCCTCCCCAGGGCTACACTGAACCCCCAAACTCCCCCTCCCCACATCTCCTGCATTCCCCAGCTCTCCCCACATCTCCTGGGAACGGGATTTTTGGGTTTCCCATTGGGGGAGGTGGGTTTTGGGTTGACCCCCACCCCATTTCCCATGCAGTGACCTCCCCCCTCTCCCCACAGTGGATGTACATCATCCCCATCGTCCTCTTCCTCATGATGTCCGGAGCTCCTGACGCCGGGGGGGCACAAGGGGGGGGCACGGGGGGTGGAGGGGGGGCAGGGGTCAGGTGAGACCCCCCAAAAACACCCCATAACCCTCCTGCCCCCCCCCGAGGTGGGGGATATGCAATAAACCTGTGTGAGACCCCCCCCAAATCTGTGTGAGCGCCTAAATTTGGGTATGACCCCCCCAAATCTGTGTGACCCCCCCAGATGTGGGTGTGACCTCCCCCACCCACCAAAATGGCCCAACTGGGGAGACCCCCCGGGGGTCCAGAGGGGACCCCAAATCCTCGGCTGTGCCCTTGAGGGGGCCCCGTGCAGGGAACTGGGGGGATGGAGCAGGGTTTTCAAGAACGACTGCGCCAAATTATTGAAATATCGGGGAAAATCGCCCTTTTGGAAATACAGAGGCGGGGCTGTGCGTTACAGCCACGCCCTTTATGCAAATGAGCAACACTCACGCCCCTTTATGCAAATTAAAGGCGATGTCGCGCGCTGTAACCACGCCCCCTTACGCCGGGGGCGGTGCTCCGTAGCCGGCCGCTGATTGGTTCGGGAGATCACGTGGTTGTCCCGGAAGCGGCGGCGCTGCTCGGCGAGCCCGGGATCCCTCGGCTCGGCCCGGAGCCCTCGGGACCCCCGGAGCCCTCGGGACCCCCGGAGCTGCCGGCATGGCGGAGGGCGGCCCGCGGCGGCTGCGGCCCTGGCTGCTGGCGCAGCTGCGGAGCGGCCGCTTCCCGGGGCTCCAGTGGGACGACGCGGCTCAAACGGCGCTGAGGATCCCCTGGGCCCACGGCGGGCGGAGCGGAGCCAAGGACGGGCCGGGGGCGGCGCTTTGCAGGGTCAGGGGCGGTGCTTTGGGAGGGGGCGGGGCTCTGGGAGGGGCGGGGCTTTGGGAAGGGGCGGGGCTCTGGGAGGGGCGGGGCCGTGCTGTGGGGGCTCGGTACCGGGGTCCCGGGGCTCGCTGACACCGGTGGTCCCGGCAGGCGTGGGCGGAGTACAAGGGGCGGGTCCGGCCCGGGGACCCCCCCGACCCCGCGGGGTGGAAGACGCGGCTGCGCTGTGCCCTGGCCCGGAGCCCCGAGTTCCGGCTGCTGCCGGGCCGGGGCCGTCCCGACGGGCCCAGCCCCTACCGCGTGTACCGGCTGCTGCCCGCCCGCGGTGAGCCATGGGGAGAAACCGGGCCGGGGGAGGCAAACGGGGCATTGGGTGCGGAATGGAGCATGGAGGGGACACAGCGAATATGGGGACACCCAACTGGGAGGGGAGTGAATGGGGGGTGGAGGCCGGGAGAGGGACCAAATTCGGGGGAGCCAGGGGAGGACACGCAGGAAATGGGGTGAGGAGACTGAATATGAGATGGGAGGGCAGCAGGGGAAACCCTGAACTGGGAGGGTCCTGAGGGGGACAGGATATTGAGGCTTGGGGCACCCGAGGATGGGGACAGCATGGATGGGGAAATCAAAACAGAGGATCTCGGAGCGCAGGAGCCAAATGGGTGGACTGAAAGGGAAGAGGGGAGGAGTGCAGGGGGTCCGACATCAAATCGGCCATCTCAGTGTTCCATCCCAACAGAACCGAAGCCCCCCAAGGCCCGGCAGAGCCAGAAGGAGGGGGGGCTGAGTCCTCCAGAGCCCCTCCCACCGACCCCACCCCCTGAGACCCAAGAAGGGGCCCAGGATGACGAAGACCCTGGTGAGAGCAGAGGGACTTGGGGGGCAGTTACGAGGCTTGGAGACACTTGTGGGGGTGGGTGGGTGCTCTGTCTGGGGGCGCAGCAATGGGGCATGGCTGATGCCTGATTCCGCCCCTTCAGCCGAGATCCTGCCCCAAGAAGCGTCACCGCTGCGCATCGAGGTGGAGAGCACGGAGCCCCTCCCACCCGCGCACGGTAAGCGCGGCTCGAAGGGGAGGAGCCACCCCCAGCCAATCACCAGCTGGGCCCCACACCCTGACCACGCTCCCGGCCCTGACCTCGCCTCCTACTGACGCCAGCCAGTCCTGGCTCCCCCAAAAGCATCACCCCAGCCTCAGCCTCAGCTTCCACTGTCACCCCCCAGCTTTGGCCCCGCCCCTCATGCCCACCCCACCCCTTTTGGCTCCGCCTCTTTCCTCACGGCTCGCTGGCGCCCCCCGCAGGAGACTCAGCGCTGCTGCTGCGCCTGCGCCACGGCCCCGCCCTGGCCTGGCAGGGGGCGCTGCCCCCCGGCGAGTACCTGCTCAGTCCTCCGGGCCGCCAGGGGGCGCCACCGCCGCTGCCGCGCCTGGTGCTGCGGGCGGGGGCGGGGCTGGGCCGGGGGCTCCTGCTCAGCAGCGCCCCCCGCGGGCTGTTCCTGCGCATGCGCCCCGGGGACGGCCCCGCCCCCGGCCCCGTGCGGGGCCCGCACGCGCCACACGGGCCGCTCCAGCAGGGGGCGCTGCTGCAGCCGTTCGACGCACGGCGCTTCCGGGAGGGTGAGACCAACTTCCGGGGGGGGAAATAACGGGGGAAGAGACCAAAATATGGGGGGTGGAGGGGGGTGGCGGGAGAGACCAAAATAGAGGGGGTGGGGGAGACATCAAAATATAGGGGGAGAAACCAAAATAACGGGGGGAGGGGGACACCAAATAATGGGGGTGAAAGGGGGGGGACAGACCCCAAATAGTGGGGGGAAATGGGGGGGGCGGGACAGAGCCAAATCCCGGGTGTGGGGAGGGAACCCCAAGTGCCACGGGATGGGGGAGAGGGACCCCTGAATCCTGGAGTGGGAGGGGTCTCCCAAATCCCTGCTCCCCTCCCCCAGTCCTGACCCCTCCCAGCACCCCCAAATCCCCCCGAGCCCCCCATGGCTGACCTCGCCCTTCCCCCCAGAGCTGGAGCTGCACCGGGCCGGGCTGGGCCCCCGCCCCCCACACCGGGTGACGCTGGAGCTGGGACCCCCCGACGGGGACCCCCAGGGCGGGGGGCTGCTGCTGGAGGTGGGGGAAGGGACGGTTGGGCAGATTTTGGGGGGCTCTGGGGACGGGGGGGTCCTTAAGGGGGATTACAGGTGAGATGTGGGGCTGGGGGAGCTCTGGGGGGTGGGGAGGGGGTTTAGGGGCATGAAGAGGGATTGGGGAGGAATTGAGGGGGTTCAGCTCCTTTTTCTCCCTCCCCAGCTCGAACAAGCCTTTGCCCAGCGGCTCCTGGACACCCTCGAGATCCCCCCAGACCCCTCGGGGACCCCCCCCGAGCAATAAAAGCTGAATTTGGGTCAGGAGAGGTCACAGTGTCCCCCCTGACCCCCCCCCCGGGTCCCCGTGGCTCAGAAGGGGGCTGGGGGCACCCAAAGCGGGGGAGAACCAGGGCAGCCATACTTGTACAAATGGGGTTTATTTGGGGGGGCCCACGCAGGTTCCTCAGTCGTCCTTGAGCCCCCCGAATACCGAGGCTGGGACCTGCTTCTGCTCCAGCTGCACCTCTGGGGGGAACAGGGGCGTCAGGGACCCCTGAGCGGGGCTGGCCACATCCCACATCCCCCCCCCAGATGAGTCCCCCCAGGCCAGGGCTGTCCCCGTGTGTCCCTGCCCAGCTCCTCCTGCTCTCTCCCCACCAACGGATCCTCCTCTTTGTCCCAATGCCCTGGGGACACCCCACACCCCCTGTGTCCCCCCCTTTCCACCCCCCACCTCCTCCCATGGCACCCCCTCAATCCCAGCCCGGCTGTCCCCTCAATCCCAGCCCGGCTGTCCCCTCAATCCCAGCCCCGCTGTCCCCTCAGTCCCAGCCCCGCTGTCCCCTCAATCCCAGCCCCGCTGTCCCCTCAGTCCCAGCCCCGCTGTCCCCTCAATCCCAGCCCCGCTGTCCCCTCAGTCCCAGCCCCGCTGTCCCCTCAATCCCAGCCCCGCTGTCCCCTCAATCCCAGCCCCGCTGTCCCCTCAATCCCAGCCCCGCTGTCCCCTCAGTCCCAGCCCCGCTGTCCCCTCAGTCCCAGCCCCGCTGTCCCCTCAGTCCCAGCCCCGCTGTCCCCGGTACCGTCTGGCTCGTCCCCCTCGTCCTCGCCCAGGTCGATCTCCTCGGGGTTCCCCTGCTGGGACAGGGAGGGCTCTGCCCCCGGGGGGGCCTCGGCCCTGCACCCCCCATGAGCACCCAGGGACCCCCACCAGTGTGGGTGGGGCAGGTGGAGGTGGGTGGGGTCGGGGGCGTGGCCATGGCAGGGCGGGGTCACTCACCTGACAAACAGCACCTGCTGGGTGGGGCGGGGCGTGTCCCGCTGGGCCTCGGCCGCCAGCGCCTCGGCTCGCTGCTCCAGCAGCTTCATCTCATCCAGGCCGCTCTGTCCCGGGGCCAGGTCCGACACTGCCCCAGACACGGCGCTCAGTGGGGCACGGCCCCCCCAGGAACCCCCCAGCACCCCCCGGCGTTCCTCATCCCCCCTCGCTCCCAGCCTCCTCACCCGCACTGCTCCTGCCACGGTTTCCCACCTGTGCCCCCCTGGGCTCCCCTGTGCACCCCTGGGCTCACCTGTGCCCCCCTGGGCTCACCTGTGCCCCCCTGGGCTCACCTGTGCCCTCCTGGGCTCACCTGTGCCTCCCTGGGCTCACCTGTGCCCCCCTGGGCTCACCTGTGCCCCCCTGGGCTCCCCTGTGCCCCCCTGGGCTCACCTGTGCCGGTGGCGCTGCCGGACACCTTGAGCATCTGCGAGGCCATGAAGTTGACCTGGGTGTTGTAGGTGGCCTGCACACTGCGCTTGATGCGCAGCATCTCCCGGATCGTGTCCTCGTTGCCGTGCCGGATCTCAAACTCCTTCCACGTCTGCCAGAAACTGCCCGTGATCTGCGGGGACACGGGGACAGCGTCAGGGACACGGGGACGGGGACACGGGGACTGCCTGGGGACAATCCCACAGCACCCATGTGGCCTTGGGGACACCCTGGGGACGCTCCTGGCCAGGTGCCACCTCAGCCAAAGGTCACAGATCGGGGAGCAGAGGGTGCCCCAGTCCCTCCCAGTCCCCCCCAGTCCCTCGGCTCACCCAGGGGTTGCAGATCAGGGAGCAGAGGGTGCCCCCAGTCCCTCCCAGTCCCTCCCAGTCCCCCCCAGTCCCTCGGCTCACCCGGGGGTCGCAGATCTGTGAGCAGTAGGTGTAGATGGCGCGGGCCCGATCCACCTCTCCCAGCTTGCACTCCATGTCGGCGAATCGCAGGCACAGCTCCCGCGCGGCGTCGTCCCCCAGCACCTGGGGGGGCACGGGGGTTTCCCTGCTCACCTGTGCCCCCAGTGCCCCCCAGCCCTTGCTGTGTCCCCAGCCACGCACCCGTGTGAAGCCCCCGAGTTCCCTGTCTGTCCCCACCCCCCTGGGTTCCCCTCGTCACCCCCCTGGTGTCCCCAGGTGTCCCCAGGCTCACCTCGATGGCTCTCTGGTAGATGGGCCGCGTGTGGGTGACGCCGAAGAGCTCGGCGGCGCGCCGGATGTAGATGTGGAACATGTCGCGCTGCTGGGCCGGCGGCACCGCCCGCGTGCCGCGCTCGTACACGGCCATGGCCCGGCGCGCCAGCCCGAACTGCTCCTCCAGCTGCGCGTACAGCAGGTAGATGGCTGGGGGACAGCGACAGGGACACTGCTGGGGACAGGGACAGGAACTCCCCTGGCTCCACCCAGGAGCTCACCCAAGTCCCCACTCAGGGGCGCTGACACTGGGCACACAGATGTCACCAGCACAGCTGGGCACACCTGGGCACCCCCTGCCCAAACGGGCACGTGTCCTGGCATCCCCCAGCCCCCTGCACACCCCCTGTCCCCGTGTCCCCGTGTCCCCGTGTCCCCATGTCCCCGTGTCCCCATGTCCCCCTGTCCCCCTGTCCCTACTCTTGGCGTGCTGCGGGGGGCACCCGTCCAGCGCCTGCTCGAAGAGGTCCCGCGCCCGCTCCAGCTTCCGGCCACCGTAGCGGGCCACGAACTTGGACAGGTACGTGAGCCACAGGTCCCCCACGTGTGGCCACCGGAACAGCGCGATGCCGCGCTCGTACGCCTGCGGGGACAGGGGACAGGGACACAGTGTCACCACCAGAACAGCTCATACACCTGTGGGGACACTGTTCTGAGCCACAGGTGTCCCCAACACCTTCCCAGGGTGTCCCCAACACCTTCCCAGGCTGTCCCACCCAACTCCTCCAGCCATGGGGTGCCCTCATCCTCTCTGGCTGTCTCCAGCTGCTTCCCTGGACGCCCCCACCCCCTGGGCTGTCCCCGCAGTGTCCCCAGGTGTCCCCGTGTCACCTTGAAGCTGTCCTCGAAGCGGCCGTGCTCCTCGAGCAGCAGCGCGTAGTTGATGACGATCTGGGGGGTGGCGATGCGCAGGTCCAGGATGCGCTCGTACACAGCACGCGTCGACTGGGGACAGGGACAGGGGACAGGAGGTCAGAGCCACCCCCAGCACATCCCAGACATGGAGAGGCCAAGAGGACATGGGGACACAGGGGTGTCCACGGGGGGACAGGGCACATGGATGTCCCCCATACCCACCAGTGTCCCCAAATGTCCCCTCAGTCCACCCAGGTGTCCTCAGGTGTCCCCCACGTCCACCCCAGATGTTCCCGTGCCCCACCTGGAAGGTGCCCAGGCTCTCCTCCAGGTCGGCCAGCATGGACCACACCTTGAGGGATTTGTAGAGCCGGTTCTGGACGGGCTCCGAGCTGTCGAAGTACTCGGCGCGTTTGGCCGGGAGCGCCGTGGCTTTCTGGGGGAAAAAGGCGTCACCAGCGTCCCCAAAAACATCCCAAACACATCCCAAAAAACCCCAGAACCCCCCCGGACACAGATCCCAGCCCTGATGGCCCAGCTGGGGACAGGGGTGGCCCCTGGGGGTTCCCACTGTCCCCAGCCCCCCTCATTTCTGGGGTTCACCCCCTGTTTTTGGGGTGCCTGCTCACCCGCAGCACCCTCAGGGCCTCCTGGTGCCGCTGGTGCCGCAGCTCCAGCTCCCCGAACTCGCACCAGACCGCGGCCAAATCCTCCACGCGCCGGAACCGCACCCGCGTGGCCCGTGACAGGATGGACCTGGCCTGGGGACAGGGACATGGGGACAGGGTGGAGCTGGCCTGGGGACCACAGGCGGCTCTGGGGGTGTCACTCAGGGTCTGAGCGGTCACTCACATCGTCCAGCTGCCCGTTGTCCTCGTAGAAGCGGGCGAAGGCCACCCAGAGCTCATGGGGGCGGCCGGTGGCGCGCTGGGGATCCACGGTGCGGACGGCCTCTGTGAAGGTCTGGATGATCTGGGACACGGGGGGGACACGGGGGGGACACGGGGGGACACGGGGGGGACACGGGGGGACACGGGGGGGACACGGGGACAGCATGGTCACTACAGTGTCGCCACCAAACCCCCCAAACCCACCGTCCCCAGTGTCCCCTACACCCAGCCACCCTCCCCCCGGTGTCCCCTCACCTTGTCAGGCTGTCCCTGGTGCAGGGCCACCCTCTTGTGCCACTCGTGGACGTTGTGGGGGTTTTGCCTCAGCAGCACGCTGTTGAGCAGCAGCGGCCGCCGCGCCATGAGGCGCTCGAAGCGCGCCAGGCGCAGCTCCAGCTCCACCTCCTCTGCAGGGACATGGGGACACGGGGGTCAGGGGACACAGAACAGGTATGGGGACATGGGGGGGACATTCCACAGTGCCACTCCCCATTCTGCAGTGTCTCCACTCCAGGGTGCTCCCTGTTCCTTCTGCCCCTGACCCAGCTGTCCCCAGTAATGCTCTCCTGGTCCCCCTCTGCCCTTTTGGGGTCCCCCAGTTCCCCTCTGGTTTCGGGGTGCCCCAGACGCACCGTCCTGGCCCCGGCCCAGCTGGGCCTGGGTGTCCAGCAGGGCGCCGATGACGCTCTCCTCGAAGCGTGCGTAGCTGTCGAACACCTGCGTGAAATCCCGCACGGTCATCACCGTCTGCACGGCCTCCTCGTACACATCCCGGGCCTGGAACGGGACAAACACCGGGATCAGGACCGGGACTGGGATCATCACAGCCTGCACGGCCTCCTCGTACACATCCCGGGCCTGGAACGGGACAAACACCGGGATCAGGACTGGGACTGGGATCATCACAGCCTGCACGGCCTCCTCGTACACATCCCGGGCCTGGAACGGGACAAACACCGGGATCAAAACCGGGACTGGGATCATCACAGCCTGCACGGCCTCCTCGTACACATCCCGGGCCTGGAACGGGACAAACACCGGGATCAAAACCGGGACTGGGATCATCACAGCCTGCACGGCCTCCTCGTACACGTCCCGGGCCTGGAACGGGACAAACACCGGGATCAGGACCGGGATTGGGATCATCACAGCCTGCACGGCCTCCTCGTACACATCCCAGGCCTGGGGACGCAGGGGACAAGGACAGGGACATCGTGAGCTGAACTGGCTCCTGATGCACGTCCTGGGCCTGGGGTGGGACAGGGACACAGGTGACAGGGAACAGGGACAGGGGTGTCAGCGTGTCCTGTGGGTGTCAGTCTGCCCCCAGCTGTCGTCAGTCCCTCCCAGGGTGCCGCCCTTGGGGACAGCAGTGTCACCTTCTCCAGGTGGCCGCAGCGCACGTAGCAGTCAGCCAGGGCCCCCCAGAGCCGCCCGCGCTGGTCGGTGAAGCGCGTCAGCCCGCCCCGGATGATGCCCCCGGCGTCCAGCGAGCGCACGCGGTCGGGGTGCTGGGACAGCAGCTCGCACAGCTCCTGCCACAGCTGGGGACAAACGGGATGTGAGAGACCCCAAACCCCACTGAGATCCCCCAGAAACACCCAGGGACCTCCCCTGCCCTGGGAGGAGCCCCCCAGCACCCCCAGGTGCCCCAAAAGTGCCCAGCCTGTCTCCTTTGCGCTCCGTGTTCCCTCCCATGGACCACCCCAGGTGTCCCCAGTGTCCCCCTGGTGTTCCCAGTGCCCCCCAGGTGTCCCCAGTGCTCCCCCCGGTGTCCCCAGTGCCCTCCTGGTGTCCCCAGGTGTCCCCAGTGCCCACCTGGTAGTTGGACTTGCCCTGGCGGGACACGAAGCGCTCGTCGTTCACCAGCCGGGCCAACACCTGCGCGGCCTCGTCCAGGCGGCCCACGGAGCGCAGGTAGGACACGTACTGCTCTGCCTCCTCAGGGCACAGCTGGGGACAGCAGTGTCACCTCAGTGTCACCTCAGTGCCACCTGAACCCCCACGTACTGCTCTGCCTCCTCGGGGCACAGCTGGGGACAGCAGCGTCACCTGAACCTCTGTTCACCTGTGTCACCTGGACATCCAGGTGCTCATCCATCCCCCCAATGGGGCACCGCCACTTGTGTCCCTGTCCCCAGGTGTGTCCCCAGGTGTGTCCCCAGGTGTGTGCCCCTGTCCCCAGGTGTGTCCCCAGGTGTGTGCCCCTGTCCCCAGGTGTGTCCCCAGGTGTCCATCTCTGTCCCCAGGTGTGTGTCCCTGTCCCCAGGTGTGTCCCCAGGTGTGTCCCCAGGTGTGTCCCCAGGTGTGTGTCCCTGTCCCCAGGTGTGTCCCCAGGTGTGTGCCCCTGTCCCCAGGTGTGTCCCCAGGTGTGTGTCCCTGTCCCCAGGTGTGTGCCCCTGTCCCCAGGTGTGTCCCCAGGTGTCCATCTCTGTCCCCAGGTGTGTCCCCAGGTGTGTTCCCAGGTGTGTGCCCCTGTCCCCAGGTGTGTCCCCAGGTGTGTGTCCCTGTCCCCAGGTGTGTCCCCAGGTGTGTCCCCAGGTGTGTCCCCAGGTGTGTGTCCCTGTCCCCAGGTGTGTCCCCAGGTGTGTGCCCCTGTCCCCAGGTGTGTGTCCCTGTCCCCAGGTGTGTGCCCCTGTCCCCAGGTGTGTGCCCAGGTGTCCATCTCTGTCCCCAGGTGTGTCCCCAGGTGTGTCCCCAGGTGTGTGCCCCTGTCCCCAGGTGTGTCCCCAGGTGTGTGCCCCTGTCCCCAGGTGTCCCCAGGTGTGTGTCCCTGTCCCCAGGTGTGTCCCCAGGTGTGTGCCCCTGTCCCCAGGTGTCCCCAGGTGTCCCCGTACCTTGAGGAAGCGGCGGAAGACGCGCACGGCGGTCTCGGGCAGGGGGTGTTTGCGCACGAAGCTCAGGTAGGGCGGCCAGAGGCGGCGGTGCTGGGTGATGGGCAGCGCCCGCAGCGCCCGGTCGAACGTGCGGCGCGTCCGCGTGATGCGGCCCTGCTCGGCCAGGAACTGGCAGTAATCCAGCCAGATCCGCGGCATCTGGGGACAGTGGGGACAATGGGGACATGGGGGACATGGGGGACAGTGGGGACACGGGGGACAGTGGGGACATGGGGGACAATGGGGACACGGGGGACAGTGGGGACATGGGGGACAATGGGGACACGGGGGACAATGGAGACATGGGGGACAGTGGGGACATGGGGGACAATGGGGACACGGGGGACAATGGGGACACGGGGGACAATGGGGACATGGGGGACAATGGGGACATGGGGAACAATGGGGACATGGGGAACAGCGGGGACATGGGGGACAAGGGGGACAATGGGGACATGGGGGACAATGGGGACAATGGGGACAGTGGGGACACGGGGGACAATGGGGACATGGGGGACAGCGGGGACATGGGGGACATGGGGACAACGAGGACCCCACCCTGAGCAGGACCCCACCTGCTGAGCCATGCCCCACGTCCCCTCTGTGTCCCCATCACCTCCCTGTCCCGTGTCCCCCCATGTCCCCTGACCTTGTGCATGAACACCAGCGCTCTCTCGTGCACGGCGTTGGCCTCCTCGAAGGCGGGGTCCGAGGGGCAGCGCCCCTTCACCTGCGCCCGGCGCTGCCGCAGGTACTGGTACCACAGCTTGTAACTGTGGGGACACAGCTGTCACCTGTGTGCCACCTGTATGCCACCTGTGTGCCACCCGTGTGCCACCTGTGTGCCACCTGTGTGCCACCTGTCACTGTCACAGGTACTGGTACCACAGCTTGTAACTGTGGGGACACAGCTGTCACCTGTGTGCCACCTGTGTGCCACCTGTGTGCCACCTGTGTGCCACCTGTCACTGTCACAGGTACTGGTACCACAGCTTGTAACTGTGGGGACACAGCTGTCACCTGTGTGCCACCTGTGTGTCACCTGTGTGCCACCTGTGTGCCACCTGTCACTGTCACAGGTACTGGTACCACAGCTTGTAACTGTGGGGACACAACTGTCACCTGTGTGCCACCTGTGTGTCACCTGTGTGCCACCTGTCACTGTCACAGGTACTGGTACCACAGCTTGTAACTGTGGGGACACAGCTGTCACCTGTGTGTCACCTGTGTGCCACCTGTGCCACCCCTGTCACCACACCACCCGTGCTGTCAGCAATCGCCCCCTGCGTCACCTCTGTCACCCCCGTACACCCAACCCCCTGCCACCCACGTCACTGCTGTCACCTGGGCCACCCCCTGCCACCTCCTGTCACCCTGAGAGGGCCCAGGCTGTCCCTGTCACCCTGAGGAGACAGAGCAGGTGCTCCCCAGGACCCCCCAGACGTCCCCAGGTGTCCCCAGGTGTCCCCAGGTGTCCCCAGGACCCCCCAGACGTCCCCAGGACCCCCCAGACGTCCCCAGGTGTCCCCAGGTGTCCCCAGGTCCCCCCAGGTGTCCCCAGGTGTCCCCACCTGCCGGGCAGCTCCCGCAGGGCTCTCTCGTAGATCTGGTTGAGGCGGGGACGGGGCCCGCGCTGCCGGGCCTGGGCGTAGCGGAGCCAGCCCCGCACCGAGAACGGGTTCCTGAGCAGCTCCTCCTCGTGCTGCACCTCCTCCTCCTCCTGCGGGGACAGGGGACAGGGGACACTCAGGGGGACAGCCAGGGACAGCCTGGGACACTCAGGGACAGCCCAGGGGTTCCTGAGCAGCTCCTCCTCCTCCTGCGGGGACAGGGGACACTCAGGGACAGCCTGGGACACTCAGGGACAGCCTGGGACACTCAGGGGGACAGGGGACACCCCAGGGACACCCCAGGGGTTCCTGAGCAGCTCCTCCTTCTCCTCCTGAGGAGACACGGGCACACTCAGGGGACACCATCAGAGAATGGGGACAGGAGACAGGGACACAGTCAGGGACAGGGACACAGGGGACAGCACAGAGGGGGATAAAGGGACAAGACAGAGGGGACAGAGCCAAGGGGTGACAGGGACACGAGAACGAGGACAGGGATAAGGGAAGGACCTGGGATGGGGGACAGGAGGGAACAGGGACGGGGACAGGGCTGGGGACAGAAGGGACTCAGCCCCGCACTCACAAAGCACAGCTCCGGCCGCTCCGGGCCCGGCCCCGCTCCGGGCCCCGCTCCCGGCTCCGCTTCCACCCCCGGCCCCGCGCCGGGCCCCGGTTCCGCCATCGCTCCCGGCTCCGTCGCTCCCGGCTCCGTCGCTCCCGGCCCCGTCGCTCCCGGCTCCGTCGCTCCCGGCTCCTGCTCCAGGCCGGGCCCCGCTCCCGGCGGCTCCTCCCGCGCCGCCATCTCGGCCTCGGCCGCCGCCATTTCCCCGCGCGCCGCCCTCACTTCCGGCGCGCCGCTCTCACTGACACCGCCCCTGCTCATTGGCTCATCTGGCCTTCGCCCCGCCCCCTCATCTCTGCTCTGAGCCAATAGACTGCGGCAGTGCTGGAGGCGCGACCAATGGGGGGCCGCGGTGTTGCGGGGCTGGTGAAGCCGGAAGCGCAGGGGTCCCGGAGGAGCCATGGGGGTGAAGCTGGAGATCCTGAGGGTGCGGGGGGGCGGCGGCGGGGCCGGGGGAGGGCGGCGGGGCCCGGGGAACAACAGCGGACACGGGAGGGGCGCAGGAGGTGACACAGCTGTCCCTGTCCCAGATGCTGGTGTACCTGTCCTTCCCCGTCGGGGTCTTCTGGGTCTCCAACCAGGCCGAGTTTTTCCAGCGTCACGTGATCGACCGCAAGGTGGGAGAGGGGACACCCGGGGACACCTTGGGGACACCCCGGGGACACCCTGGGGACACCCCGGGACACCCCGGGGACACCCGGGGACACCCCGGGGACACCCTGGGGACACCCGGGGACACCCCGGGGACACCCCGGGGACACCTGGGGACACCCCGGGGACACCCTGGGGACACCCTGGGGACACCCCGGTGTCCCCTCTCACCCACTCTCTTTGCAGAGGGAGATTTTCCCACCGGACAATCCCGAACAGGTGAGACCCCCCCCCCCCCCCCAAGTGTCCCCCAGGTGTCCCCAAAGTGTCCCCGACATCCCCCAGTGTCCCCAGAGTCTCCCTGCAGTGTCCCCAGCATGTCCAGCCTTACCCCGGCCGTGTCCCCGCTGTCCCCAGTGTCCCCAGTGTCCCCAGTGTCCCCTGCCATGCTGGGGCAGTGAGGGGGGACAACACAGAGGAGGAGGCTCCTGGTGCCACCTCCTGTCCCCTGTCCCTGTCCCTGTCCCCACGGCGTCCCCACGGTGTCCCCACAGCGCCGGGCCATGGCTGAGCTGAAGCAGCGGCTGCGGGAGAGGAAGGGGACACAGGAGTGAGGGGACAGGGGACACGCGGCCACCGACGGGACACGCGGCCACCGACGGGACACGGCCACCGACGGGACACGGCAGTGACAGAGGGGACACGGCAGTGACAGAGGGGACACGGCAGTGACAGAGGGGACATTTGGCTGCTCGATGTGGTGGCACCGTGACAGTGGCGCCGTGGCCGTGGTGGTGACACAGGAGACGTGTGGCAGTGCCCGTCCCCGTGGGCACATGGTGACACCAGTGCCAGCACCGTGCTGGTGGCAGGGGACACGTGGCAGCGCCGATGGCATCGCTGTCACCGTGCTGGTGGCAGGGGACACGTGGCAGCACCGATGGCATCGCTGTCACCGTGCTGGTGGCAGGGGACACGTGGCAGCACCGATGGCACCGCTGTCACCGTGCTGGTGGCCACAGCTGGTCCCCGTGTCGGTGGCACAAGGGACACGTGTCCTCACCCGATGGCAGCCCCGCGGGTGGCAGCTCGGCCTCGTGGCCGTCCCCGTGTCCCTGCGCTGGTGACGTGGGGACACGAGGGACTCGTGTGTGACGTGTGAGGGACCCACTGCTGTTCCCGGCCCGAGGGGACACGTGGCACCCCTGGTGTCCCCACCCCCAATAAACGGCGCTGGCACTGTCCCCGGGGGTGGCACGGCCGTCCCTCAGTGTCCCTCTGTCCCCTGGTGCCACCCCCACGGGCGGCCGGTGTCCCTCAGTGTCACCCGAGTGCTGCGGGTGTCCCTCGGTGCCCCCCCGGCGGTGTCCAGCGTCCCTCGGTGCCCCCCCCGTGCCCCCCCGGTGTCCCTCGGTGCCCCCCCCCGTGCCCCCCCGGTGTCCCCAAGGCCCCGCGGGTGTCACAGGCCCCAAGTGCTCGGGGTTTATTGGGGACACAGCCAGGGGAGGGGACAGGGCTGAGGTGGCTCCGGGGGAAGGCGAGGGGGGCTCGGCGGCTCCGGGGGCTCAGTCCTGTGGGGAGAGGGGAAGGGGCGCTCGTGGGGGGCTCCTGGGGACACTCCCGGGGTGTCCCCAAGTCCCCCCGGGAGCCCCCTCCCCATGGGACCCTCCCGTCCCAAACCCGGGGCTCCCCCCAGGCCGGATCCCCCCTCCCTGTGCCCCCTCCCCGAATTACTGTGGCTCTCCCCGGTCCCCCCGGTGTCCCCCCAGCACCCCCGGCACCCCCCGTGCCCCCCCGGTGCCCACCTGCGCCCCCCCGGTGCCGAAGCCGGGCAGTCGGGGCACGGGCAGCCGCTGCTCGTCCATCCTGCGGCCCTGCGTGCTCGCCACCATGTCCATCAGCGAGGCCAGCTCGGGGGGCGGCGGGCCCCCGCCCCCTTCTCCTGCCCGGGGGGACCGGGTCACCCACGGACCCCCGGGGACACCCCCGGGTCACCCACAGACCCCCGGACATCGCGGGGACACCCCCGGGTCACCCGGGGACACCCCCGGGTCACCCACGGACCCCCGGGGACACCCCCGGGTCACCCACGGACCCCCGGGGACACCCCCCGGGACACCCCCGGGTCACCCACAGACCCCCGGGGACACCCCCCGGTCACCCCCGGACATCCTGGGGACACCTCCGGGACACCCACGAGCAGCTCGGGGACCCCCGCGTCACCCCCGGCCCCCCCTCCGCCCTCCCGGGGACCCCTCGAGTCTCCCCAACACCACCGACCCCTCTGCCCCGCTCCCTTCAGGTCCCCAAACTCGTGTCCCCTCCCCGTGCCACCCGTGCCTTGTGTGTCCCCTCCCGGTGTCCCCGGTGCCCTCCCGGTGTCCCCGGTCCCCTCACCCGCGCCCCCGCCCAGGGAGCAGCGCTGTTCGTCCATGCGGGTTCCCTGCACGGAGCTCAGCAGCGAGAAGAACCCCTCCTGTTCCGGGGAGCCCCGCTCGGCCGGGGACCCCTCCTGCGGGGACAGCGCGTCTGGGACCCCCCCGAAACGGGGACATCCCCCCGAAACGGGGAAATCCCCCCCGAAACGGGGACAGCCCCCGAAACGGGGAAATCCCTCCCGAAACGGGGACAGCCCCCCCGAAACGGGTACAGCCCCCCCGAAACGGGGACAGCCCCCCGAAACGGGGACAGACCCCCCGAAACGGGTACAGCCCCCCGAAACGGGGACAGCCCCCGAAACGGGGACAGACCCCCCGAAACGGGTACAGCCCCCGAAACGGGTACAGCCCCCCGAAACGGGGACATCCCTCCCGAAACGGGGACAGCCCCCCCGAAACGGGGACAGCCCCCGAAACGGGGACATCCCCCCCGAAACGGGGACATCCCCTGAAACGGGGACAGCCCCCCCGAAACGGGGACAGCCCCCCGAAACGGGGACAGACCCCCCGAAACGGGGACATCCCCCCGAAACGGGGACAGCCCCCGAAACGGGGACCCCACCCCAGTGATCCCCAAACGTGCGGGGCTCGTCCTTCGGATGGGGACCCGCCCTCA
Source organism: Poecile atricapillus (assembly GCF_030490865.1). NCBI lineage: Eukaryota > Metazoa > Chordata > Aves > Passeriformes > Paridae > Poecile > Poecile atricapillus. The sequence goes on from NC_081287.1 coordinate 129,213, forward strand.
GAGGGGACCCCCAAACCCCACCGGGACCCCCCCCGGTGTCCCCGGACCCCCAAACCCCACCCGGGGCTGCCCGGGACCCCCAAACCCCACCGGGACCCCCCCCGGTGTCCCCGGACCCCCAAACCCCACCCGGGGCTGCCCGGGACCCCCAAACCCCACCGGGACCCCCAACCCCACCGGGACCCCCCCTCACCGCGGCGCGCTCGGGCTCCGTCCCCCCCGGGGCCGCCATCGCGGGTGGGGGGAGCGGCCCCCGCGCCCCCTCTTATAGCCCGGGGGGACACGGGGGGGACACGGGAGGGACACGGGGGGGACACGGGGGGGACACGGGAGGGACACCGGGACGATGGGAGCTCGGGGGGGCACCCGTGGGTGCCGGGGGGGTCGTGGGTGCTCCGTGTGCGCTGAGCCGCTCTGGGGTCTGGGGGGTCTCCATGGATTCTCCGGGGTCCCCGGGGATTCTCTGGGGTCCCCGGGGATTCTCTGGGGTCCCCGGGGGTTCTGTGGGGTCTCCGTGGGGTCCCCGTTGTCGCCGTGGGGTCCCCGCGCGTGTCCCGTGTCCCCAAGGGGGGGCTGCCCCCGCCCCCGCGTGTCCCCAATCCCCCCCTGGCAGCCGCGCGCAATTAACGAAATGGCGCTTAATTAATTGCACCCATCAATCCGCCCCGCGCGCTCCCGCTGCGGGGGGGACACGGGGGGGGACACGGGGGGCCCTTGGGGACACGGGGGACATGAGGGAGGACCGGGGTGGCACGGGGGACACGGCGGGGAGCGGACGCGACCTGCGCGACACAGGTGACACCGGGGGAGCCAGGTGACACCGGCGGCACATGTCACACGGGGGGGGTCACCCCGGTGCCCCCATGGCCGGCTCTGTCCTGGGGTGTCCCCCCCCGGTCCAGGTGTCCCCCGGGGGTCACCGCACCCTCTGACGTCATCGGGGACTCGGGCCCTTCCCCCAGCCCAGCTGGCGGCCCCGGGGGAGCGGGGCGAGGGGCACGGGGGGGTGCGCCAGATGTCCCCCCGTGTCGCCAGATGTCACCAGATGTCACCAGCTGTCCCCCCGTGTCCCCCCCGTGTCCCCCGCTGTCCCGGGGGGGCGTGCCCAACCGGCCGAGGCCCCGCCCCCGGCGCACCCCCCCCTCCGGTCGCGCTTTACGGCTGTTTCACGGCGGTGTCGCGGCGGCCGCACCGGTGTCAGGTCGGTACCGGGGGTCCCGGGCAGGCCCCGATCTCCCCTCCCCCTCCAGGGCCGCCCCCAGCCCGGCCGTGCCCGTGCCCCCCCTCCCCTCCCGCCGCTGCCGGGGGCGCTGCCGCGGGCCCCGGGAGCCGCTCAGGCCCCGCCCGCCTGCGCTAACCCAGCCCCGCCTGCTCCGACCCCCGCAGCTGCCCTGAGCCCCCTCAGAGCCCCTTAAACCCCTCAGAGCCCCCGACCCCCGCAGCTGCCCTGAGCCCCCTCAGAGCCCCTGAAACCCCTCAGAACCCCCGACCCCCGCAGCTGCCCTGACCCCTCCGAGCCCCTGAACTCCCTCAGCCCCTTCCTCACCCTCTCCACCGCGCTTTTGGCTGCTGCCCGCCCCTCCCGGCCCCTCCCCAGCCCCTCCCGGCCCCTCCCCAGCCCCTCCCGGCCCCTCCCCAGCCCCTCCCGGCCCCTCCCGGCCCCTCCCGGCCCCTCCCCAGCCCCTCCCGGCCCCTCCAGCCCCTCCCGGCCCCTCCTCACCCCCTCAGCCCCTCCCCAGCCCCTCCCGGCCCCGGTGTCCCGGTGTCCCGGTGTCCCAGCCCCGGTGTCCCGGCCCCGGTGTCCCGGTGTCCCGGTGTCCCAGCCCCGGTGTCCCGGTGTCCCGGCCCCCCTGTCCCGCTGAGCTCCGCTCCCCCGCAGGCCGCCATGGACTCTCGCTTCACTCGGGGGAAGTCTCCGGTGCTGGAGCGGGCGCTGGGCCGGCCGCGCTCGGAGCTGTCGCTCGCCGCCTTCGCGCTGCTCTTCTCGGAGCTGGTTCAGTACTGCCAGCGCCGCGTGGCCTCGGTGGCCGAGCTGCAGGCGCGGCTCGCCCGCCTGGGCCAGCACGTGGGGCTGCGGGCGCTGGACGCGCTGGTGGCCCGGGAGCGGCCGGGCCGGCGGGAGACCAAGGTGCTGGGCGTGCTGCTCTTCGTCAAGGGCCCGCTCTGGCGGGCGCTCTTCGGCCGCGAGGCCGACAAGCTGGAGCAGGCCAACGACGACGACCGCACGTTCTACGTGATCGAGCGGGAGCCGGTGGTGAACACGTTCGTGTCGGTGCCGCGGGAGAACAGCTCCCTCAACTGCGCCGCCTTCGCCGCGGGGCTGCTGGAGGCCGTGCTGGGCGCCGCCGGCTTCCCCGCCCGCGTCAGCGCCCACTGGCACAAGGGAACCACGCTCATGATCAAATTCGACGAGGCCGTCATCGCCCGCGACAAGAGCCTGGAGGGGCGCTGAGCCGCGGGGACAGCGCCGGGAGCGGGGACGGTGTGGCCGTGTCACCTTTGTCACACGGGGACAGCGCCGGGAGCGGGGACAGTGTGGCCGTGTCACCTTTGTCACACGGGGACAGCGCCGGGAGGGAGGGGACAGCGCCGGGAGGGAGGGGACAGCCTGGGGACAGCCTGGCCGTGTCACACGGGGCTGTGAGGGAGGGGACAGTCTGGGCAGGGACAGGAGCCTGGAGGGGCCTGAGCGACGGTGACATCCGCCATCGAACCGGGACAGACGTCACCACCCGCCGCAGGAGCTTCCTGGTGGCCTCGGCCACCTCGGGGGACATCGGGGCTGCTCTTGTCCCCGAGGTGGCCCTTGGGGACACTCATGTTACAATAAACTGTCTCTTGTTCCTCCAGTGGCCTCGTCTCTGCTTTGGCCGGGGCCATCCCGGGGTGGCTTTGGGTCCCCAACGCGTCCCCGGCCCCTCTGGGATCCCTGTGGGGACATCGGTCACCTCCTGGGGACAGCACAGCTGCCACCCCTCGGGGCTCTGTGTGGGACATCGGGATGTCCCCTGCCGGGGACACTGAGGACATTCCGGGGGCCGCAGGTGCCACCACGCTGTGACCGTCCCGGTGCCGCCGTTGTCCCCGCGTCCCCGCAGAACGGGCGGGTGGCAGCAGGGGCGGGGGGCCCGGGGGCAGCTGGGGAGTCCCACCAGAGCTCCCTGAGGGTGCGGGGGAGATTTGGGGTGAGTTTGGGGGATTTTGGGGGTTCAGGGGGTGCTCTGGGGTCCTCCCGGCCGCCAGGGCGCTCCGCAGTCCCGCGCACCGGCGGTTCCGCCGCCTCCGCTTCCGGTGCGCGCCGCTTCCGCTTCCGCCGCCGTTTCCGCTTCCGCCGCTATTACCGGGCCCCGTTGCCGCTCCCGGGCCGGCCCCGCCGCCATGGGCGCTCACCTGGCGCGGCGCTACCTGTGGGACGCGGAGGCCGAGCCCGACCCGCTGCATATGCCGTCCTTCCCCGCCGAGCTGGGCCTGCCGCGCCGCCAGCCCCGCGGTCAGTGCGGGGACACGGGGACACGGGGACAGGGGGACACGGGGACACGGGGGACAGGGGGGACACGGGGACAGGGGGACACGGGGACAGGGGGACAGGGGGACACGGGGACAGGGGGACACGGGGACAGGGGGACACGGGGACAGGGGGACAGGGGGACACGGGGAGGGCGCGGGATGGGGACAGGGCGGGGGACGCGGTGGCCTTGGGGCGTCCCCGCCCTCGCGTGACCGCGGTGACCTCCCGGCGCGACCCCCCCCACGCGCGTGTTTCCCGGTGCCACCTCCCGTGTCCCTTCTGTGTCCCCTCCGTGTCCCTTCCCGTGTCCCTTCCCGTGTCCCCACCCCTGTCACACCCCGCCCCCGCCCCGTCCCCACGTGCCACACGCGTCTCGATGTCCCCAGCCCTGTCCCAGCGCTGTCCCCTGCGCCGGTGGCCGGGCGGGGCGCTGAGCGTGTCCCTGTCCCCTCCGGTGACAGCCATGGTGGCCTCGGCGGCGCAGCTGGCGCAGGGCCGGGTGCCCCTGGAGCAGAGGGACTTCTGCGGCCACCACCTGCTGCGGCTGCTGCGCTGCCACCGCGACAACTTCCCCGTGCCATGGGGCTGCCACGCGCTGCGCCACGCCTGGGACAGCTGCCAGCACCACGAGTAGGGACAGGGGACACGGGGACACGGGGGGACACGGGGGGACATGGGGGACATGCCTGGGACAGCTGCCAGCACCACGAGTAGGGGCAGGGGACACGGGGGACACGGGGGGACATTGGGGGGACACGGGGGGACACCATGGGGACACGGCTGGGACAGCTGCAGCACCACGAGTAGGGACAGGGGACACGGGGACACGGGGGGACACGGCTGGGACAGCTGCCAGCACCACGAGTAGGGACAGGGGACACGGGGGACACGGGGGGACACGGCTGGGACAGCTGTCAGCACCACGAGTAGGGACAGGGGACACGGGGGACACGGGGGGACATTGGGGACACGGCTGGGACAGCTGCCAGCACCACGAGTAGGGACAGGGGACATGGGGACACGGGGACATTGGGGGGACACTGGGGGACATGGGGGGACACGGGGACAGCGTGGGACATTGGGGACATTGTGGGGACACAGCTGGAACAGCTGCCAGCACTGCAAGTGAGGGACAGGGGCACGGGGACATGGGGGGACACGGCTGGGGGTGAGTGGGGACACCGTGAGCGGGGACAGGGACACGGGGGGGGGTGTGACAGCGGCGGGGACGCAGCGCTCAGGACGGCTGAGCCTGGGGACACGGCGGTGACAGCGCGGTGCCGCCTGTCCCCAGCTACGTCACCCGCATGAAGGAGTTCGAGCGCGAGCGGCGCCTGCGGCAGCGCCAGAAGCGAATCCGGCAGCGCCACGGGGACAGCGAGTGACACCGGGGACACCCGGGGACACCTGGGGACACCTGGGGACACCTGGGGACACCCGGGGACGGTGACGTGAGGCCACCCCGCGCAATAAAGCTGCCGAGTGTTCACCGCGCTGGCTCGTCACTGCGTGTGGGGACAGTGGGACAATGACAGGCCACACGCGGGTGGGGGATGGGATTTATTGTCACCTCTGGGGACGGGGGACACGGTGACGCTGGGCTGTGGTCACCAGCCACGTGTGGGTGACACCACATTGTCACCAGGGGTGGCTTCGGTCACCACTGCTGTCCCTGGGACTGGGCCAGCCCTGCTGGGGACACTGCCACCGAGGAGGGGACACGGGGGTGGCACCCTGGAGGTGACAAGGGACAGTGGGGCCACATTCTCCGATGTGTGTCCTGCTGTGAGCACCAGGGTGACAACGGGCCCATGTCCCCTGTCCCCACGCTGTCCCCAGGGCTCAGGGCAGGACTGACGGGGACAGATCAGGGTGTTCCCAGTGTCCCCAAGGGCTGCCCCGGGTGTGACAGCAGGGAGGGGACAGCGGGTGACCCAGGTGTCACAGCAGGGAGGGGACAGGAGGTGACCCAGGTGTCACAGCAGGGAGGGGAACAGTGGGTGGCCCGGCTGTCACAGCAGGAAGGGGACAGGAGGTGGCCTGGGTGGCCCAGCTGTCACAGCAGGAAGGGGACAGGAGGTGGCCCGGCTGTCACAGCAGGGAGGTGACAGGAGGTGGCCCAGGTGACCAGGGTGTCACAGCAGGAAGGGGATGATGGGCGAGCGCAGGGGAGGGTAATCCCGGAATTCCCGGAGGTAGCTGCGGTGCTTGCCCTGCGCCCAGATCGCCATCTGCACGAAGCCCACCAGCGAGAACAGGGCCACTGTGGGGACAGCGCTGTCACCGTGGGACAGGGAGGGACAGGAAGGGACAGGGACCCCGGGCCGTGGGGGATTCGGGGGGTCACGGGTGGCACGAGGGATGGGGAGGGGACAGGAGACCCTGGAGGGGGACAGGGGACACAGGGACCCCAGGGTGGGACAGGGACATGGAGAGAGGGGACACAGGGACCCCAGGGTGGGACAGGGACATGGGGAGAGGGGACACAGGGACCCCAGGGTGGTGCCACCCCCCATCAGCCCCTCCCTTGTCCCCCGTGTCCCCTCTCTCCTCACCGGGCAGACACTGGGTCATGATGGTGAAACCGATCCAGGACCCGACCTGGGGGGGAACACCCACAGGGTGTCACCACTGGGGGTGTCACCCATGGGGGTGTCACCATTGGGGGTGTCACCACTGGGGGTGTCACCCATGGGGGTGTCACCATTGGGGGTGTCACCACTGGGGTGTCACCCACGGGGTGTCACCATTGGGGGTGTCACCATTGGGGGTGTCACCACTTGGGGGTGTCACCATTGGGGGGGCAGCCCCCCCGTGTTCCCCTCCCCCACAGTCCTGCCGTGCCCCCCAGCACAGCGGTGTCCCCTCCCCCCCAGCCTCCACATCCCCCCAGGTGTCCCCAGGTGTCCCCCCAGGTGTCCCCAGGTGTCCTCACCTCGTAGGTGTAGTTGGGGCAGGACACGAGCAGGAACAGCCACGTGAAGGGGTTGCGGGTGGGGTACGGGATCTTCCGTGTCTTGGAGCCTGGCATGGGGACATGGGACACGGTGACACCCACGGGACACGCATGGTGACACCCATGGGACACCCACGGTGACACCCGCAGGACACAGGTCACCCCCTGGACAGGTGTCACCCCCTGTGTCCCCACCATGCCCCTGCCAGCCCCTAGCTGCTCCCACGTGTTCTTGTGGCCTCTGCACCATCGTGTCCCCAGTGTCCCCCCCTGTGTCCCCAATGTCCCCAGTGTCCCCCCCGTGTCCCCAATGTCCCCAGTGTCCCCCCCAGTGTCCCCAGTGTCCCCCCCCGTGTCCCCAATGTCCCCAGTGTCCCCCCCTGTGTCCCCAATGTCCCCAGTGTCCCCCCCTGTGTCCCCAATGTCCCCAGTGTCCCCCCCAGTGTCCCCAATGTCCCCCAGTGTCCCTCCCGGTGTCCCCAATGTCCCCAGTGTCCCCCCCGCTGTCCCCTCACCTGCGGGGCGCAGGTTCCGCAGGGCCACGTGGATGGAGAAGTTCCCGAGCTGGCAGAACTGGGGGGGAGCAGGGCGGGGTCACAGGGGACACCTGGGGGGGCACCGGGACCCCCCCAAACACCCAACTTGGACCCCCCGGTGTCCCCTTGGCCCCTCCCAGCCCCCCAAACCCCCCAGCTCCCCCAAATCCCCCATCCCAGCCCCCCAAACCCCCCCAGCCCCCCCAAATCCCCCCTCCCAGCCCCCCAAAACCCCCCCAGCCCCCTTAAATCCCCCATCCCAGCCCCCCAAACCCCCCAGCCCCCCCCGTGTCCCCCCCGTGTCCCCCCTGTGTCCCCATCAGGGACCCACCAGGAACACGGCCAGCGCCAGCTTCACCTGCTCGTCACCGTAGGCTGGGGGGACACCGGGGTGTCAGGGACAGGGACAGGCCCCAATGTCCCCTCGGATGTGGGGGGACAGGGGGGTGACAATGACACTCACCCGGGGGTGTGTACAGCGGGTGGTTGATGTAATGGGGACACACAGGGGACACACAGGGGACAGGGAGGTGACAATGACACTCACCCGGGGGTGTGTACAGCGGGTGGTTGATGTAATGGGGACACACAGAGGACACACAGGGGACAGGGGGGTGACAATGACACTCACCCGGGGGTGTGTACAGCGGGTGGTTGATGTAATGGGGACACACAGGGGACACACAGGGGACACACAGGGGACAGGGGGGTGACAATGACACTCACCCGGGGGTGTGTACAGCGGGTGGTTGATGTAATACGCCATCCAGGCAGCAAAGCCCCAGTAGTAGGTGCAGTTCTGGGGACAATGGGGACACTTTGGGGACGTGTTGGGGACACAGCAGCGGCAGGCAGGGGACAGCTGGGCACAGCTGAGGGGACAGGGATGGGACACAGGGAGAGCGGGGTGACCCGGGGGACAGGGGGGATGCTGTGGGGACAGGGCGGTGGCGCAGGTGGCAGTGTCACCGCAGGTGGCCCAGCTGGCAGTGTCACCGCAGGTGGCCCAGCTGGCAGTGTCACCGCAGGTGGCAGTGTCACCTTGAAGATGTTGCGCAGGGGCATGGTGCCGTGCGAGAAGCGATGCACGAAGAGCGTCTCCAGCAGCCGCTTCACGTAGTGGAACGAGTGGCAGCAGCACGCCAGGCTGGGGACACCGGGGACATGGGGACACTCCCTGGGGACACCTCCCCCTGTCCCGCCACCCCGGCTGCTGTCCCTGTGATGCCACCACCTCCCAGACCCCCCCAGTGTCCCCTCAATGTCCCCCCAGTGCCCCCCCAGCCCCCCTTGTGCTGCCATTGTCCCCAATCCCCATTCCCTGCTGTCCCCAGTCCCCCCATCCCCGCTGTCCCCCCATCCCCGCTGTCCCCATTGTCCCCACTGTCCCCATTGTCCCCCCATCCCCGCTGTCCCCGCTGTCCCCTCTCACTGGACCACGCGGTGCCGGCTGGCGGTGAAGTCGTAGCGGGGCCCGTACAGGAAGGGGACCCGGAAGTAGAAGAGCAGGTAAATGAGCAGGGGACCCGCGTACTCCGTCAGGAACACCTGGACAGGCAGGGACAGGTGAGGGATGGGGGGACACCGGGTTCCATCAGTGACACAGGGTGACAGGGGGACACAGGGGTGACACATGGGTGACACAGAGGTGACACAGGTGAGGGTCTCTCACCGTGACCCAGCTGATCTGCGCCCCCAGGTCCCGGAAGTAGAGCGTGGCCGTGGTGCCCACGGGCAGCGACTGCAGCACATCCTCGTCCTTCAGCGAGCGACCCTCTGGGGACAGCCACACCTGAGACACCTGGGACACCCCTGGGGACATCCCTGGGGACACCTGGGGACACCTGGGACACCCCTGGGGACATCCCTGGGGACACCTGGGACACCCCTGGGGACACCTGGGGATGTCCCATCCCGCGGTGACACTCACTGGGGTCCAGGCGCAGCGACTGCCTCGCCGGGTACCACTGAGGATCTGTGGGACAGAGGGGACAGCGGTGGTGGCACTGCTGGGCAGTGTCCCCGTCCCTGTCCCTGTCCCTGTCCCCATCCCCACTCACGGGCTTTGCTGAACAGGTTCTTGATGTCGGCCACGGTGGCCTGAGGCTCCACCTGGGACATCGGGGGCTGTCAGGAGCGGCGGGGACAGCACGGGGACAGCTCCAGGCCACCCCGTGTCCCCCGGCGCTGTCCCCGTGTCCCCCGGCGCTGTCCCCGTACCTTGTCGAGGAAGCAGAGCTTGTCCCTCGTGCGGGCGTCCAGGATCTCCACCTCGAAGAAGAGCACGGCCGATTTCTTGGGCCGCCTGCTGGGGGCCACCGGTGGCCACAGAGCCAGCACGGTCCCCGGGGCCACCGGGCCCCCCTCGCGGGGTGGCACCGCCACCTCCATGTCACCGCGCCCGCCCGAAACCCGATCGGCCGCGCTAAATATAAACCTCCCCTCTTGGTGGCCCTGGAGGTGGCCCGGGGGTGGCCCGGGGGTGGCCCCGGAGGTGGCCCCGGGAGGGACAGGGTGACCCGCGGGGGGGTGGGGACAGTGGCCGGCGGGCACGGAGGGGACAAGGCCAGGTCAGGACGTGGCGCGGGCGGGAGGCGAGGCCGGAGCCCCCCGGTACCGAGAGCGACCCCGAGAGCCTCGGTGCCACCAGGTGGGAACAAAGCCGGCGGCGGCCACGTGGCCACTGTCACCCGCGGGGGTGACACTGCCGGGGGGAGCGCGGTGACGTCACCGGGGACACCGGGACGGGGCTGTGTCACCCCGGGACGGGTCTGTGTCACCCCGGGACGGGGCTGTGTCACCCGGGATGGAGCTGTGTCACCCCGGGACGGGGCTGTGTCACCCGGGACGGGGCTGTCACCCCGGGACGGGGCTGTCACCCCGGGACGGGTCTGTGTCACCCGGGACGGGGCTGTCACCCCGGGACGGGGCTGTGTCACCCGGGACGGGGCTGTCACCCCTGGGGGAGAGGTGACAGGGACAGGACACGCTCGGCGGTGACCCCGCCCCTCAGGGCCCCGCGGGGGCGGCGGGACCCGGCCGGACCCTCCGGGACCTCCCGGGCCCCCGAGACCCCCCCGGGACCCCCCCGGGACCCCCCCGGGACCCCCCGAGTGTCCCGGGCCCCCGAGCCCCGCCCCTCCCGAGGCCCCGCCCCAATCCCCGCCCCTCCCGAGGCCCCGCCCCCAGCCCCGCCCCGGCAGCCGCGCTCTGACGCGCATGAGCAAAGCGCCACCCAGAGCGCGCATGCGCACAGCGCGTCCCGGGTGCCCCGGGGCGGAACGCGCGGGTTCCGCGAGCTCGGCGCGAGCGCTCCGTGCGGGGCCGGCGCCCGGGGTCGCTCCGGTGACGGGCGCTGTCCCCGGTGCCCGGGCCGCGCGGCCTCCTCACCTCGTAGTGCTTCATGGCCGCTGCGCTCCGCCGCTCCCGCCGCCCCCGCCGCCCCCACGTGACACGCCCGGTTCGCCCGCTGGGGCGGGGCCTGCGGCGCGGCCAATCGGAGCCGCGCGCGTGGCTCAGCGCGGCCAATCAAAACACCGCGGCCCCGCCCCCGTGCCCGCCCCTTTCCCGCCGCGCTGGTTGCCGGAGCAACGCGAACGCCCGAGGGGCGCCTCCGCCAATGGGAGGCGGGGGCGGGGCGTGGAGTGACGCCCAGGCCAGCCAATGGGATCACGGCAAGGGCGGGCAGTGGGCGGGTCTAAAGGGGCCTGGGGGTCTCGGGGAGCTGGGGGGTCTTCGGGGTTCAGAGGGGTCTGGGGGGTCCCGGGTGTCCATGGAGGGCTGGGGGGGATCCGAGGGAACTGGGGCTCCTGGGGACACCGTGGAGACACCGTGGGGACACCGTGGGGACACCGTGGGGACACGTGGGGACACCGTGGGGACACGTGGGGACACACTGGGACACAGATCGGAGTGGGGCAGGTGTCCATGGGGACACCTCTGGGCCCAGGGGGATGTGGCAGGGCCTCAGGACGCTTTGGGACACAGTGAAATGTGGGGCCATGGGGGCTCGGGGTCATGGGGACAACGGGGTGGAGGGGCCTGTCCCTCCCTGTGTGTCCCCGTGTCCCCCTGGCCACCTGTCCCCAGGTCAGCCGTGTCCCCATGCCCCGTGTCCCCTGTCCTCACGTCTCCCCGCGTCCGCCAAGCTCTCCAGGTGCGCTGTCACCCTGCTGGCTCCTGCCCCAGGTGTCACCTGAACCGGGGATTCCCACGGCGACCTTGTTGGGGGTGGGCAGAGGCTGCAGACGGTGTCACGGTGGTGACACCCTGCAGTGACAGGGACAGCCCCCGGCAGCGCTCGGGCTCCTCCTTCCGCCCGTTCCCATCCCCGTTCCCGATCCCGTTTCCTCCCGGTTCCTCCCCGGCTCTTTCCCGGTTCCCATCCCCGCTCCCCCGGTTCCTCTCCTCTCCATCCCTGTTCCCGATCCCGTTTCCTCCCGGTTCCTCCTCGTCCCTTCTCCCTCCTTCCCGGTCCCCTCTCCCGGTTCCTCCGCAGTTCTATCCCCGGACCCTCTCCCGGCCCGTTCCCGATCCGTCCTCGGTGCCCCCGGCTCCTTTCCCGGACCCTCCTCTGCTCCACCCGCTTCTCGACCCATCCCTCGGACCCTCCCCGATCCATTCCCGGTCCCTGCCCCTCCATCCCTCGGACCCTGCCCGGTCCATTCCCGGTCCCTGCCCATCCATCCCTCGGTCCCTCCCCGCTCCATTCCCGGTACTTGCCCATCCATCCCTCGGACCCTCCCCGGTCCCTGACAGGTCCCTGCCAGGTCCCTGCCCGGTCCAGCCCTCTCCCCCATCCATCCCCCGGTCCCTCCCCGCTCCATTCCCGGTCCAGCCCTCTCCCCTTTTATCCCCCGGTCCCTCCCCGGTCCCTCCCCATCCATCCCCCGGTCCCTCCCCGGTCCCTCCCCGTCCCCCCCGCCCCTCCCGGCTCCCTCCCCGTGCCCGTCCCGCGGAGCCGCGCCGTGCCCGGTGCCAGAGCAGTGGGGGCGGCCATGGGGAAGGATTATTACCGCACGCTGGGGCTGTCCCGGGGGGCCTCGGCCGCCGACATCCGCCGCGCGTACCGGCGGCAGGCGCTGCGCTGCCACCCCGACAAGGACCGCTCCCCGGGCGCCGAGCAGCGCTTCAAGGAGGTGGCCGAGGCCTACGACGTGCTCAGCGACCCCAAAAAACGGGAGATCTTCGACAAGTACGGGGAGGAGGGTGAGCGGCGGCACGGGGGGCGCGGTGCCGGGGGGCGGGGGGCGCGGGCGGGGAAGGGAGCGGCTCGGGGGTCTGGGGGCGCAGGGTGGGGGGATCAGGGCGGGGTCTGAAGGGGAGGTTGGGGAGAAGAGTGAAGGGGGTGGGGGGTCTTGGGGGACACGGGGGCGGGGACAGGTGATGGGGACAGGTGACAGGTGATGGGGACAGGTGACAGGGGCAGGATTGGGGGCTGGGGGTGCGGGCAGGAGTCGGGGGCAGGTGCGGCACGGAGCGGGGCTGGGGGCACGGGGGGCTCCGGGGGCCGGGGGCGGCCGGCGCCAGGCCGGGAGCCCCGGGGGGGCCGGGAGGGCGCCGGGCTGTGCCGGGGGGGCCGCTGGAGCCGGCTGGGCCTGTTGGGGCCCGTCCGGGGCCCGTCAGCGGCGTCGGCGCCACGGGCAGAACCGGTTCCCCACGCCCTGGCCTGCCCCACGCCCTGCCCGCGGCTCGCCCCGCACCCCGCGGGGCCGGGGGGCTGATGGGCGCTTCCCCCCCGCCGCCAGGGCTGAAAGGGGGAGCCCCGACCCCCGGCCCGGGGGGCTCCAACGGCCCCACCTTCACCTACACGTTCCGCGGCGACCCGCACGCCATGTTCGCCGAGTTCTTCGACGGCCGCAACCCCTTCGACACCTTCTTCGTGCAGCGCAACGGCGACGACGAGGACGGCGACGAGGCCTTCAACACCTTCCACGTCGGGGGCTTCGGCAGCGTCAGCTTCCCGCGGGGCCGGGGGCCCGACGGCCGCAAGCAGGACCCCCCCGTGCTGTACGACCTGCGCGTGTCGCTGGAGGAGATCTACAGCGGCTGCACCAAGAAGATGAAGATCTCGCACAAGCGCCTGGGCCCCGACGGGAAGACGGTGAGGAACGAGGACAAGATCCTGACCATCGAGGTGAAGCGCGGCTGGAAGGAGGGCACCAAGATCACCTTCCCCAAGGAGGGCGATCAGACCCCCAACAACATCCCGGCCGACGTGGTGTTCGTGCTCAAGGACAAGCCCCACGACGTGTTCCGGCGCGAGGGCTCCGACATCGTCTACCCGGCCAAGATCAGCCTCCGCGAGGTGTGCGGTCACTCACTCGGGGGTCACTCCGGGGGTCACTCTGGGGTCACTCTGGGGTCATTCTGGGGTCGCTCTGGGGGTCACTCCATGGTCGCTCCGGGGTCGCTCTGGGGTCACTCCGGGGGTCACTCTGGGGGTCACTCTGGGGTCGCTCTGGGGTCACTCCGGGGGTCACTCTGGGGGTCACTCAGGGGTCACTCCGGGGGTCACTCAGAGGTCACTCCGGGGGTCACTCCATGGTCGCTCTGGGGTCACTCCGGGGGTCACTCCGGGGGTCACTCTGGGGTCACTCCGGGGTCACTCTGGGGTCACTCTGGGGGGTCACTCTGGGGGTCACTCTGGGGGTCACTCCATGGTCGCTCTGGGGTCACTCTGGGGGTCACTCCGGGGTCACTCCATGGTCACTCTGGGGGTCACTCCATGGTCGCTCCGGGGTCACTCCAGGGTCACTCCGGGGTCACTCTGGGGGTCACTCTGGGCAGCGGGGCCGTGCTGGGGTGTTCCCTCAGCGCGGTGTTGATGTCCCCCCGTGTCCCCCCCGTGTCCCGCAGGCGCTGTGTGGCTGCACGGTGACCGTGCCCACGCTGGACGGCCGCTCCATCCCCATGGTGTTCCAGGACGTGCTGAAGCCGGGGGTCAAGCGCCGCATCCCGGGCGAGGGGCTGCCCTACCCGCGCTCCCCCGAGCAGCGCGGGGACCTCGTCATCGAGTTCGAGGTCAAGTTCCCCGACAGGATCCCCCCGGCCTCCAAGACCCTCCTGGAGCAGATCCTGCCCCTCTAGTGCCCCCCGTGCCCCCCAAAACCCCGCCCGGGGGCCCGGGAGGGTTCGGACTCGGGGGGACACCCTGGGGGTGCCTCCCCAAACACCTCTGGCCTCGGGGGGTCTCGCCGTGCTCGCCCCCCACCTCCAGCCCGGGGGGCTGAGGGGGGTCTCGGGGTGTCCCTGTCCCCGATCTCAGAGCTCGGAGGGGTCGTGGGGCCCCCCGCAGCTGGTGGGGGCTGAGGTGGCCGTGCCCCCGCTGCCTCAGGGGTTTGGGGGTGTCCCCCCCCGGCAGAGGTCCAGGTGACCTTTGTGCTGCGGCTTTGGGGGTCCTGAGGTGGCTTCCCGCCCTCCCGTCGGGGATCTGGGGGTCCCGGGGTGGCTTTGGGGGTCTCGGGGTGTTGCTGTCACCCCATTTCTGTGCTTTGGGTGGTCTCAGGGTGCCTTTGTTGTCCTGACCCCACATTGGTGGTCAGGGGCTCGGGGTGGGGGGGGTCCTTGTCCCCTCTTTTGGTGGCTGTGAGGGTTTTGGGGGGTCCTTGTCCCCCACCAGCTTGGAGCTCTGGGGGTCCCCGGGTGTTCTTAACCCCCTCCCCCCTCATTTTGGGGGTCTTCAGGTGTCCTTGTCCCCCCATCTCTGCTCTGGGGGTCCCCAGGTGTCCTTGTCCCCCCTCCTCAGGGCTGTGTGTGTGAGGGGGGTGCCCCTGTCCCCTCCCCCCACTCTGGGGGGTCTCCCTGTCCCCCCTTTTGGGGTCCCCGGGGTGCCTCCCCCTCATCTGGGGGTGGTCGTGGGGTTCCGTGTCCCTTCCCAGCCCCCCCAGGCCAGGGGGGACCCCTCGGGGGGGGTGGGGGGGCCGCGGGCGGCTCGGGGGGGGGGTCGGGGCGGGTCCCTCGCGGTTTTGGGGTGGAACCGCCTGGAAAAGGGTCCGTGATAAAAACAGCGCTGAAACCTGGCCCGTGCTTCTGTTCGGGGAGGGGGCGCCGGGGACACCGAGGGGACACAGGGGGGGCACTGGGGGGGCACCGGAGGGCACCGGGGGGGGGATCGGGGGGACGGGGGGAACCGGGTGGGGGTCTCGGGGGGCTCGGGCGTGACCAGGGGGGCACCGGAGGGACCGGGGGGGGGGGGGGCTCGGGGGCAGGGGTGACACAGAGGCTCTTCCGCCCCCCCGAAAATCACACGGTGACCCCCCCCAAGAGCCGAACAGGGTCTGTTCACGCCCCCTCCCCAAACGGGGTCTGCGCCCCCAAATGGGGTTCGTGACCCCTCCCCAATGACCCTCCCGGCTCCGTTCCCGCCCCTCCCCTTTGGGGTCCGAGCCCCCCTTTGGGGTCCGCCCCCCCTTTGGGGTCCGCCCCCCACCCGGCCCCGCCCTTGGACCACGCCCCTCTTGGCCCCGCCCCCGGCATGCACTGTCCTGGTTCCTGATTGGCTGCGCGGCGGCGCGAGGCCGGGCGCGCCCATTGCCCGCGGCGGGCGGGGGTGTCCCGAGCGGCCCAGCCCTTTCCTGCCCCCTCTCACCTCCCATTCGCGGGCGGGGCGGGGCGGCGGCGCTGATTGGTTGGGGCGCGGTTTGGCCACGCCCCCCGGAAGTGCCGCTCCAGCAGCAGCGCCCGGCGCAGGGTCCGGCCGGTGAGGGGGGCCCGGGACCGGCACCGGGCCCGGTACCGAGATCGGGGCTGCGGCTGCCCGGGAGGGGCCGGGGTGGGCCTGAGGGCCGCTCGGAACCGGGAGCCGGCGGGGGCTGGCGGTAGCGCGGGTCCGAGGGGGTCCCGGGGGTGCTCCGGGTGTCGCTGGCCGGGCCTGAGGGACTCGGGGACCCCCCCGGTACCGGGGCGGCCTCGATCGCCTCGCGCCCCGTGCCTCAGTTTCCCCCTCTCTCCTTCCAGCCCCCACCGAAGCAGCGCAGGAACCCCCCCTCCCCCATCCCGGGGTGGGGGCAGCGAGCCCCGAACCCACCGGAACAGCGCTGCGACCCCCCCGAACCCCCCGGAACCACCCCCGAACCCCCCGGAACCACCCCGATACAGCCGAACCCCCCCGGCACCCGCCGGAACAGCGCTGCGACCCCCCCGGAACCACCCCCGAACCACCCCGATACAGCCGAACCCCCCGGAACCTCTCCGGACACCCCCGAACCCCCCTAAACCCCCTCCAGAGCCCCCTCAGACCCCCGCGAGCGCCCCCAAACCCACCTGAACCTTCCCGGCCCCCATCCCCAAAACCCTCCCAGACCCCCCGAACCCCCGAACCCCCCGAGCCCCCCGAGCCCCCCGAACCCCCCGAGCCCCCGAACCCCCGAACCCCCCGAACCCCCCGAACCCCCCAACCCCCGAACCCCCGAACCCCCGAACCCCCCGAACACCCCGAACCCCCGAACCCCCGAACCCCCCGAACCCCCGAACCCCCCGAACCCCCGAACCCCCGAACCCCCCGAACCCCCGAACCCCCGAACCCCCCGAACCCCCCGAGCCCCCGAGCCCCCGAACCCCCGAACCCCGATGCCGCTGGGCCTGGGCCGCCGCAAGAAGCCGCCGCCGCTGGTGGAGAACGAGGAGGGCTCCGGGGCTGGCGGGGGCGCGGCGGGGGAGCCCGGGGGGGCGGCGGGGGCCGGGGCCGGGGCCGGGGCCGGGCCCGCGCTGCGGCCGCGCCTCGTGTTCCACACGCAGCTCGCCCACGGCTCGCCCACCGGCCGCGTGGAGGGCTTCAGCAACGTGCGGGAGCTGTACGGGAAAATCGGGGAGGCCTTCGGCATCCCCCCGGCTGAGGTGGGCACCGTGACACCGCGGGGACACCGGGGGGACACCGCGGGGACACCGGGACACTGTGACACCGGGGGGACACCGGGGGGCAATGGGGACACCAGGACACGGGGGGGCTGGGGACACTCCCCAGGGACACGGAGCTGGGGGTGTCAGGAGGTGTTTGGGGACACCTGGAGGGGGTGACAGGTGGGACCTGTGGTGTCCCCCCGCTGAGCGCAGGTGGCCGCAGTGTCCCCTCAATGTCCCCTCAATGTCCCCGTGTCCCCAGGTGCTGTTCTGCACGCTGAACACGCCGCAGGTGGACATGGAGAAGCTGCTGGGGGGACAGATCGGCCTGGAGGATTTCATCTTCGCGCACACGCGCGGCCGCCGCAAGGACGTGCAGCTGCTCAAGTCCGAGCAGGCGCTGGGGCTCACCATCACCGACAACGGCGCCGGCTACGCCTTCATCAAGGTGTGGGGACACCTGGGGACAGCTGGGGACCAAGGGGACACACCTGGGACACAGCTGGGACACAGCTGGGACACACCTGGGACACACCTGGGGACCAAGGGGACACACCTGGGACAGCGGGGACACACCTGGGACACACCTGGGGACAGCAGGGACACACCTGGGACAGCAGGGACACACCTGGGGACAGCAGGGACGCACCTCAGACACACCTGGGACACTGGGGACACACCTGGGGACAAAGGGGACACACCTGGGACACAGCTGGGACACACCTGGGACACACCTGGGGACCAAGGGGACACACCTGGGGACCAAGGGGACACACCTCAGACACACCTGCGATACTGGGGACACACCTGGGGACCAAGGGGACACACCTTGGACACAGCTGGGACACAGCTGGGACACAGCTGGGACACACCTGGGGACAGCGGGGACACACCTGGGACAGCAGGGACACACCTCAGACACACCTGGGACACTGGGGACACACCTGGGGACCAAGGGGACACACCTGGCAGTGATGGCTGAGGGGCTGGAGCCACCCCGGGGTGGGGGACACCTGGGGACAGCTGGGGGTGCTGGGTGAGGGCCGGGCAGCGCCCTGGGGTGGGGACACCTGAGGGGACACCTGGCTGGGTGGGGGTGACCCCAGGTAGCCCCAGGTGGTCCCAGCTGATCCCAGGTGTCCCTGTCCCGTGTCCCAGCGCATCCGCGAGGGCTCGCTGGTGGCGCGGGTGCCGCAGGTGGGGGTCGGGGACGTGCTGGAGGCGCTGGACGGGCGCAGCCTGGTGGGAGCGCGGCATTTCGAGGTGGCGCGGCTGCTGCAGGAGCTGCCCCGCGGGCAGCGCTTCACGCTGCGCCTCACCGAGCCCCGCCGCGCCCCGGGTGCGTACCGGGGACACTGGGGGGACTGGGGGGCACTGGGGGGAACTGGGGGGGAGTGGGGGGGGACTGGGGGGCACTGGGAGTGAACTGGGGGCACTGGGAGTGAACTGGGAACACTGGGGGGGACTGGGGACACTGGGGGGGACTGGGAGTGAACTGGGGACACTGGGGGGGACTGGGGGAGACTGGGAGTGAACTGGGGACACTGGGGGGGACTGGGAGTGAACTGGGGACACTGGGGGGGGACTGGGGACACTGGGGGGCACTGGGAGTGAACTGGGGGGGACTGGGAGTGAACTGGGGGGGACTGGGAGTGAACTGGGGGCACTGTGAATGAATTGGCAGCGTGCTGGGAGCACTGGGATCCCCAGGGCAAGCCCCAAACCCTGTGGGGGGTCCCGGGGATGTTTTGGGGGTCCCAGGGGGGTCCCGGGGATGTTTTGGGTCCCAGGGGGGTCCCGGGGATGTTTTGGGGTCCCAGGGGGTCCCGGGGATGTTTTGGGGTCCTGGGGATATTTTGGGGGTCCCAGGGGGTCCCGGGGATGTTTTGGGGTCCCAGGGGGTCCCAGGGATGTTTTGGGGTCCCGGGGATGTTTTGGGGTCCCAGGGGGTCCCGGGGATGTTTTGGGGTCCCAGGGGGGTCCCGGGGATGTTTTGGGGTCCCGGGGATGTTTTGGGGTCCCAGGGGGTCCCTGACCGTTCCCTCTGTCCCAGAGGTGCTGGGGCCGCGCTCGGGGGGCGCTCGGGGGGAGTTCCCCCAGGGGGGCCGGGGGACGCTGAGGCTGCGCTCGAGGGGCCCGGCCACGCTGCAGGAGCAGGTACCACCCCAAACCCAGCCCCGGGACCCCAAAATTCCCCCCAAATCCCCCAAGGACTCCCTAAAATGTGCTGGGACCTTCAGGACCTCCCCTAATCCCCCCAGGAAGCCCAAAGTCCCCTGAGGACCTCCCAGATATCCCCAGAATGTCCCCAAATCCACCTGGGCACCACCCGAAATCCCCTGGAGACACCCCAAAGTCCACCCAGGATCCCCCCCAAATCCCCCCTGGGTCCTTGGGGACCCCCCAAACCCCCCGAATCCCCCCAGCCCTCGGCCTTTGAGGAGCGCGCGGTGGCCAAGGTGGACGATCTGCTGGAGAGCTACATGGGCATCCGGGACAGCGAGCTGGGTGAGCTGGGACCCCCAAACCCAATCCTGGGGAACCCCCAAATCCTGGGGAACCCCTAAATCCTGGGGAACCCCCCAAATCCTGGGGAACCCCCCCAAATCCTGGGAAACCCCCCCAAATCCTGGGGACCCCCCAAATCCTGGGGAACCCCCCCAAATCCTGGGGAACCCCCAAATCCTGGGGACCCCCCAAATCCTGGGGAACCCCCAAATCCTGGGGAACCCCCCCAAATCCTGGGGACCCCCCAAATCCTGGGGACCCCCCAAATCCTGGGGACCTCCCCCAAACTCCCGGGGACCCCCCAAACCCTCCCGACACCCCCGATGTCCCCAAGCCCCCCGGAGTTCCCGGCTGTGCTGCAGTCAGGGGACATTGGGGACACGGGATTTGGGGACCCCCTGACCGTGCTGTCCCCGCAGCGGCCACCATGGTGGAGCTGGGCCGCGACGCGCGGGACCCGGACGCGCTGGCCGAGGCTCTGGACGCGCAGCTCGGGGACTTCGCCTTCCCCGACGAGTTCGTCTTCGACGTCTGGGGCGCCATCGGGGACGCCAAGGCCGGGCGCTGCTGAGCCCCGCTGGGGACCCCCCCAGACCGGGGACCCCCTGAACTGGGACCCCCCCAGGGACCAGGGAACCCCCAGGGACCAGGGAACCCCCCTGAACTGGGGAACCCCCCTGAACTGGGACCCCCCCGCTGCAATCCCCGTGATTGGGGAACCCCCCAAAAGCTGGACCCACTCCCCCAAAATCTGCTGGACCCCCAAAGTGCCCTGAGAGCCCCCCCTGAGAGCCCCCCCTGAGGAGCCCCCCCGGGACCTGGGTGCCCCCAATTCCGGACCCCCCCAAATTCCCTGTACCCCCCCCCTCGGGACCTGGGTTCCCCCCAAACTCCAGACCCCCCAAATCCGTTGTTCCCTTTCCCCCCACAAAACACTCCTGGACCCCCCCACGGTGACATCGATGTCCCCAACAGGGACAGGGCTGTTCCCCCCGCCCCCAAGGGGCTTTTTTGGGTGGGGGGGCCCCCAAAACACGGCACAGGCCCCCCCTCCTCCCCGCCAAGTGCCCCCCGATGGCAATCTGAGCCTGTCACCCCCCTGGCACACGCTGTCACATCCTGTCACACACTGTCACCCCCCCGTGTCCCCCCCGCACTGACCGCCTTGGGGGGGACCCTGCCCCGTCCCCGTCCCCGGGGGGCTCCTGGGGCTCCCCCCACACCCCCGGGATATTTTTGTATTTTGGTGGAAACTATTTCAGCATAAAAACCGGAGAAATGGGAGCGGCTGCGGATGTGGGGGGGGAGAGGATTTACACACCCCTTACACAGCCGTTTCACAGCACTTACACAGCCATTACATACCCGATACACACCCCTTACACACCCCTTACACACCTGATACACACCCCTTACACAGCCCTTACACACCTGATACACACCCGATACACACCCCTTACACATCCCTTACACAGCCATTACACACCCCTTACACAGCCGTTACATACCCGATACACACCCCTTACACACCCCTTACACACCCCTTACACACCCCTTACACACCCCTTACACACCGGGAGGTGACACCGGGGACACGGCCTGGGCTGCTGCTTTTGGGGTCAATCCAAGGATTTTTGGGGTCGATCCGAGGCTTTTTGGGATCCTGTATTTCTGTACAGCGGGGGGGGGGGTGTGGGGGGTGTCCCCAGAATTGTCCCGGTCCCGGATCTGTCTGGGGGATCCGTTTGGGATCTGGGATCCATCCGGGGGGTCCAGAGGGGTTCGGGATCCGCTCGGGGGGCCCAGGGGGGTTCAGAGTCCGGGATCTGTCCAGGAGATCAGTCCAGAGGGGCCCAGGATCCGTTTGGGGGGCCCAGGGGGGTCTGGGGTCCATCCGAGCAGTCCAGAGGGGGTTGGGATCCGTTTGGGGATCCGGGATCCATCCAGGAGGGGGTTCAGAGTCCGGGATCCATTTGGGGAGGGGTTTGGGATCCGTTTGGGATCCGGGATCCATCCAGGGGGTCCAGGGCAAACCGGTCCCGTCCTCGGGGGTCCCACAGCAGCCAGGAGGGCGCCGGCTCTGGGATCCCGGGATCTCGCTGTCCCTCAGTGTCCCCTGCACGTCCCACAGTGTCCCCCGTGTCTCGCAGGTGCCCCTTGATGTCCCCTGCTTGTCACAGGTGTCCCCAAAGTGCCACAGGGACCTGGGATGTGCCACAGGTGTGCCATTGTCCCCCGGTGTCCCTGGGCTGGGCCTGGCAGGTCCCCACGATGTCCCTGAGGGTCCCTGGGGTGGCCCCGGCCTGTCCCCGATGTCCCTGGTGTCCCTTGTGGGTCACGGCGCTGTTGGTGCCACCTCGGGCAGTCCCCGGTGTCCCCTGGGGTCACTGTGCTGGGGCTGTCACCTCAGGCTCGCTGTCACTGCTGTCCCCGATGTCCCCGATGTCCCCCGGGGTCAGGGCGAAGGGCGGTGGCAGCTCCTCATCCGATGAGCCCAGCGAGTCCTCGTCCCCCAGGCGTGTCCCCAAGGCCACCGCGCCAAAGGACAGCGGCCCCCGCAGCAGCCGGATCTGGGGACAGGGGGAACACGTCGTCACCAGCTGTCCCCAGACCATGTGGCACTGAGGGGACATCAACGGTGGCACCCAGGGATGTCACCAGTGGCTCCGGGGCCAGACTGCGGATCCCCAGCACCTGTGGGTGCCAGCCAGGTGTCCCCAACCCCTGTCACCTCCCCCAGGCCCCCCTGGATGCCACTCGGGTGTTTCCCCATGTCCCCACTGTCCTCCCAGTGTCCCCAATCCCCCGGTGTTCCCCATGTCCTCAATCCCTCCAGTGTCCCCCCAATGTCCCCCCAGTGTCCCCCCAGTGTCCCCGGTGTCCCCACCTCGGCCTTGAGCTCGCTGATGTGGCCCCGCAGGTGCCGGATGTACTGCGCGGCGTCCGAGTGCTCCAGCTGGCCCTGCAGCCGTCCCTCCTCCCGCTGGGGGACACCGAGGGGACACCGAGGGGACACCGAGGGGACACTGAGGGGACACTCTGGCCACCTGTCCCCTCCTGTGCCCCCTGTGCCCCACATCCCCTCCATGTCCCACCCGTCCCCCAGCCCCTCCATGTCCCCCCATGTCTCCACATACCCCCATGTCCCACCCGTCCCCCCGTGTCCCCTCCATGTCCCCACATCCCCCCACGTCCCCTCCATGTCCCCCCGTGTCCCCTGCTGTCCCCTGCTGTCCCCGTACCTGGATCTCCAGCTCGGCCACGCGCTGGCGCATCTCGGCCAGGGCGGCCATGCTGTCGGCCTCGCGCAGCCGCACGGCCATCACCTCCTCCTTGCTCTGGGGACAGTGCTGTCACCGCAGGGACACCGGGGGACACCCGGGGCCACCCTGGGGACAGCCTGGGATACCTGGGACACCCAGGGCCACCATGGGGCCACCCTGGGGACAGCCTGGGACACCCAAGGCCACCCTGGGGACACTCTGGGACACCCTGGGACACTGGGGGACACTCGGGGACACCCTGGGGACACCCCGGGTCCCCGTCCCACCTTGCACTGCGCCTCGGCGTGTTTGCGGTGGCTCTCGCTCAGCTGGGCCTGCAGCCCCTGGCTCTGGGCGGCCGCGGCGCGGAGCTGCTCCCTCAGCCCGGCACAGGCCTGCTCGGCACGGCCCAGCACCGAGCGCTGGATCCGGCCCTGGAGCGGGAGAGAGCGGGATAGACCCGGGAGAGAGCGGGAAACACCCAGGAGAGAGCGGGAAACACCCGGGAGAGAGCGGGACAGACCCGGGAGAGAGCGGGACAGACCCGGGAGAGAGCGGGACAGACCCGGGAGAGAGTGGGATAGACCCGGGAGAGAGCGGGAAACACCCGGGAGAGAGCGGGAAACACCCGTGAGAGAGCGGGATAGACCCGGGAGAGAGCGGGACAGACCCGGGAGAGAGCGGGAAACACCCGGGAGAGAGCGGGATAGACCCGGGAGAGAGCGGGACAGACCCGGGAGAGAGCGGGACAGACCCGGGAGAGAGCGGGATAGACCCGGGAGAGAGCGGGATAGACCCGGGAGAGAGCGGGAAACACCCGGGAGAGAGCGGGAAACACCCGGGAGAGAGCGGGAAACACCCGGGAGAGAGCGGGACAGACCCGGGAGAGAGCGGGACAGACCCGGGAGAGAGCGGGACAGACCCGGGAGAGAGCGGGAAACACCCGTGAGAGAGCGGGATAGACCCGGGAGAGAGCGGGAAACACCCGGGAGAGAGCGGGATAGACCCGGGAGAGAGCGGGAAACACCCGGGAGAGAGCGGGAAACACCCGGGAGTGTCTGGGATAGACCCGGGAGTGACTGGGAAAAACCTGGTCCTTGCTCTCCCAGTCCATCCCAGTCCATCCCAGTTGCTCACCTGTGTCTCCAGGTGCAGCACACACTGTCCCAGTCCATCCCAGTCCATCCCAGTTGCTCACCTGTGTCTCCAGGTGCAGCACGCGCTGTCTCAGCGCCCTCAGCTCCGCCTGGGCCTGGCTCTCGCGCAGCTGCACCCCCAGCACGGCCTCGTGCAGCGCCCGCGGCTCCTTCCAGCGGCCCCCGCACACCTGGGGACACACCTGCTCAGTGGGGACACACCTGGGGACACCTGGGGACACACCTGCTCAGTGGGGACACACCTGGGGACAGCTGGGGACACACCTGCTCAGTGGGGACACACCTGGGGACACACCTGCTCAGTGGGGACAGCTGGGGACACCTGGGGACACACCTGCTCAGTGGGGACAGCTGGGGACACCTGGGGACACACCTGCTCAGTGGGGACACACCTGGGGACAGCTGGGGACACACCTGCTCAGTGGGGACAGCTGGGGACAGCTGGGGACACATCTGCTCAGGTAGGGACACACCTGGGACACCCAGGGGCAGCTGGGACACCCACACCCTGCCACTTGTCCCTAATGTCCCCATGTCTCACCTGCCAAGTGTCCCCAATGTCCCCATGTCTCACCTGCCGGGTGTCCCCAATGTCCCCGTGTCTCACCTGCCAGGTGTCCCCAGTGTCCCCGTGTCTCACCTGCCAGGTGTCCCCAGTGTCCCCGTGTCTCACCTGCCAGGTGTCCCCAATGTCCCCGTGTCTCACCTGCCAAGTGTCCCCAATGTCCCTGTGTCTCACCTGCCAGGTGTCCCCCAGGTCACTCAGGGCCAGCTCCTGCAGCTCCTCCTGCAGCCGAACCACGCTGGACTCGTCCGGCAGCAGCGGCTGGCGCTGGGGACAGGGACACGGGGACATCAGTGGGGACACGGGGACAGCAGTGGGGACAGATGGGGGCACCTTCAGAGAGCCACCCAGGACAGTTCCTGTCCCCAGTGCCACCACTCCCCGTCCCCACGGAACCCTGCCACCCCTGGTGTCCCCACGGTGTCCCCACAGTGTCACCTTCTCCATGTCCAGGACCTTGTCCTGCATCTCCTTGAGGGCGCCCAGGGTTTCGCTCTCGCGCAGCCGCGACCGCTCCAGCTCCGTCTCCAGGTGTGCCACGAACTCCTCGGTCAGCCGGGGGTTACCCTGTCCCCAAACGTCCCCAGGTGTCACCGAGTGTCACCTCCCCATCGTCCCCACCCGCCACCAACTCCTCGGTCAGGCAAGTGTCACCAAATGTCACCAACATGTCCCCAGCGCTGTCACCTGCCTTGTCACCTCCCCGCCTCGCTCACCTTGTGTGACACTCAGGTAACAGGTGACAAAGGAGGTGACAAACAGGCAGCACGCAGGTGACACAATGACACAGGTGGCACACAGGTGGCACACAGGTGACACACAGGTGACACACAGGTGACACACAGGTGACACACAGGTGACAGTGACACACCTGCAGCTCTCTGATGGTGCTCTGTGCCCGTCTCAGGCTCTCGGTGGCCGAGCTGCAGCGTTGCCGCACCAGTGCCAGCTCCCGCCGGATGACGTCGTTCTCCTCAGCCTCCTGTGCTCGTGTCACCTGGCCCTGGGGACATCGGGGACATCGGGGACGCTGTCACCTCCTGCCGCCGGGGCAGAGCCAGCGCGGGGGGGACAGTGAGTGACACTGGGGACACTGGGGTGACGCTGGTACGGCAGAATGGGCTCAGGAACCAGGGAGTGACACCAGGGACAGGGAGGTGCCACCAGCCCCGTGGGGACCTCCAGGGCCATTTGTCCCCTCCCTTCCCTCCCCCACCCCAAACTCCATCCAAACTCCTGAAATCGCCGCTTTTCACCCCAAACCATCCCTCCCTCCCGGGCTGCGCGGGAGCCTCCGGAAAAGCAGGAAAAAAAGGCGGAAAAAGCGAAAATCCGCCCCAAAACGAGGCTGGGGGAAGGGAGGGGAGGAGGAGGAGGAGGAGGAGGAAATGGGTGGAAAAAGGGGAAAATTGGGAAGGAGGCAGTACCTGGATGAGGCGATCGGCCAGGGCCGCGCTCTCCTGGGAGGGGAGGGGACAGCGACAGAGCCAGGTCAGGGACAGCGACAGCGGCGACAGCGACAGAGGCACCCGCGCCCCGCTCCCTTCCCGCAGAATTCCCACAGAATTCCCACAGAATTCCCACAGAATTCCCCAGGATTTGGGGTTTTGTGCCCTGAGTGCGGAGGTTTAACGCAAAAAGGGGATGTTGGCCCTAAACGGGGGATTTTGTCCAAAAAAGGGGAGAGTTTGTGTCTAAATGGAGCAATTTTACCTCAAAATGATGGATTTTATCCCAAAATGTGAGGAGATTTTGTTCAAAATAGGAGGGATTTTACCCCCAAATGGGGTTTTTGTCCCAAAATGAGGGAATTTTACCCCAGAACTAGAGTGCCCTAGGAGGTTTGGGTTCCTCAGAAGGGGTTTTGGGGTTTCTTGGGGGATTTGGGGTTTTTTTGGGGTCTCCCCTGGTGCTTCTGGGGTTCCATGTGTTTTTTTTGGGATTCCCTGGGATGGGTTTGGCTTTTTTGGGGTTTCCTGGGGTCTTTCTGAGTCTCCCCAGCTGCTTTCGGTTGTTTTGGGGTTCCATGCAGTGTTTTAAGGGTTTTCTTTTTTGTTTTTTGGGGTTCTATGCTGTGTTTTGGGGTGTTTTGGGGTGTTTTTGGGTTCCATGCACTGTTTTGAGGGGTTTTTGGGGGTTCCATGCCGTGTTTTGGGGTGTTTTGGGGTGTTTTTGGGCTCCCCCCGGGTGTTTTGGGGGTCCTCACCTTCTCCAGGGTCTCGATGCGCTGCTTCAGCAGGCGGTTCTCAGAGCGGAGCCGCTGAGGGGACAGGGAGGGGACAGGGAGGGGACAGAAGAGAGATTAGCCCAGGGGGAGGGGACGTCCCCAACTGCCACTGACCCCAGGGACAGCCTGGGGACAGCCAGGGTGTGTTTGGTGACCCTGGGAAGACCCGAAGTGGCCCCAAGGTTGGGTCAGGTGGCCCTGGGGTGGCTCCAATGGCTGTGGGATGGCTCAGTGTGACCCTGTAATGACCCCAGGTGTCCCCAGGTGTCCCCAGGTGTCCCCAGGTGTGTCTCACCTTGATCTCGATCTGCTCCTCCATCTCCTTGCTCTTGAGGGCGGCGTATTCCTTCTCCAGCCTGCGGGGACGGGACAGGGCTGGGGACAGGGACAGGGCTGGGGACAGGGACAGGGCTGGGGACAGGGAATGGGGACAGGGGATGGGGACAGGGGACGGGGACAGGGACGTGTCCCCCTGACCTCTTCATCTTCCTGGGGTTGTACTTGACCTGGCAGGCGCGCAGGATGAGCTTGTCCGGGCACGAGTCAAACTGGTGCGGGATCACCTTCTGGAAGTACTGCAGGGCCAGGATCACATCAGGGAAACTCACCCCAAATCAGGGAAAACTCACCCAAATCGGAGAAAAAATGGCACAAAATGGGAAAAACCCACCCAGAATGAGGGAAAACTGACCCCAAACGGGGGAAAACTGGCACAAAATGGGGAAAATGTCACCCCATTGGCCAAACCCATCCCTAAACCCATCCCACTGACCAACCTCCCCCAAAGCCCCATCCCAATGAGCAAATCCACCCCAAAATCCATCCCCAAATCCTCCCAGTGACCAAATCCACCCCGAATCCATCCCAACCCCAGCCCAAAATCCATCCCCAAATCCTCCCAGTGACCAAATCCACCCCGAATCCATCCCAACCCCAGCCCAAAATCCATCCCCAAATCCTCCCAGTGACCAAATCCACCCCAAATCCATCCCAACCCCAGCCCAAAATCCATCCCCAAATCCTCCCAGTGACCAAATCCACCCCGAATCCATCCCAGCCCAGCCCAAAATCCATCCCCAAATCCTCCCAGTGACCAAATCCACCCCGAATCCATCCCAGCCCAGCCCAGCCCCGCTCGGGGCGGTACCTGGGACATCCCCTCCATGTCCAGCTGGACCAGCTCGGCCTGGTTGAACTGGAGCAGGGCCATCCCCACACGGAACACGATCTCCAGCCCCTGCCGGCGGCCCCGCCCCGTCACTGGGGTCACCCCGGGGCCACCACGGCCACCCCGGGGCCACCACTGCCACCCCCAGGACCATCTCAGGACACCCCGGGGCCACCACTGCCACCCCACAGCAATCACAGCCACCCTGGGGCCACCTTGGGTCATCCAACGGTCACCTGACCCATTCCCAGGGCTGCTCTGGAGGGATTTGGTCCCACCCCAAATTTAGAGGGATTTGGTCAAGCCCAAAGCCGTTTCTGAGGGACTCTGATCTCCCCCAAGCCCCAGATTTCGGGGTGAGAGGGGCCGATTTTGGGCTACCTCGTACATGAAGATGTCGAAGACGCGCGTGGCCACGGGCAGGGGGAAGGTGGTGAGGAAGAGCGTGAGGAACCAGGAGGAGGCGTACATGGAGGTGAGGAAGCTCTGCGAGCGGAAGTGCACGTTCAGCTCCGGCAGCTGCTCCTGCCACGGGAAACGGGAATTCGGGGGATTCAGGGGCAGAAATGGGAATTCGGGGTCAGAGAAAAATGGGAATTTGGGGTCAGAGAAAAATGGGAATTCGGGGTTGGATTAAAGGACAGAAAAGGGAATTTGGGGCCTGTCCCTGTCCCCGCTGTCCCCACCTGCAGCAGGAACTCGAACTGGTAAATGCAGAGCCCCAGCTCGGCCATGCTGGGCTTGAAGAGCTCGCGCAGCCGGTACTCCTGCATCAGCCGCACGAAGACGCTGAACGCCTCCTCCTCCGGCATCTGGGGACCCCAACAGCCAGGAATTCCCACCAAAACCCCAGCAATTCCCAACAAAACCCCAGGAACTCCCAACAAAACCCCAGCAATTCCCACCAAAACCCCAGGAATTCCCACCAAAACCCCAGGAATTCCCAACAAAACCCCCCAGGATTCCCACAAAAACCTCTGGAATTCCCAGAACAACCCCCAGGATTCCCACAAAAACCTCTGGAATTCCCAGAACAACCCCCAGGATTCCCACAGAAACC
Source organism: Poecile atricapillus (assembly GCF_030490865.1). NCBI lineage: Eukaryota > Metazoa > Chordata > Aves > Passeriformes > Paridae > Poecile > Poecile atricapillus. The sequence continues at coordinate 158,001 of NC_081287.1, forward strand.
TCTGGAATTCCCACCTGCATCAGCAGCAGTCCCACGATGAAGGCGCTGCCCTGGCAATATCCGACCTCCCGATCCACCAGGGAATAGGCCTGGAAAAATGGTAAAAATCAAAAAAAATCCATGGATTTGGGTCATGGCTCCCCTGCTCCGGACATTCCTCGAGAGGGAAGCCCTGACCACGGAAACTGGGATTTATTTTGGGATCCCAGGATTGGGATATGGCTGGAAAGTCAGATTTAGATCCCAAAAGACATCAAGTTTTGGGTTAGAAATTCCAAATTAATGGGAAAAATTAAGTTGGGAATGAGGGGATTTGGGGAGGAAAAGGTAAAAATTGTTGGCTCCAGGGGTTTGGGATGGAACCAAATCCCTCAAAATTTGGGCTGGGACCAAATCCCCCAAAAATTGATTTGTGATGGAACCAAAAATGAGTTTGGGGTGGCCCCAACCTCTCCATGGAGGCCCCCAGATCTGCGTCACCTTCGCAATGTCCCTGTCCCACCCCAGACCCCTGTCCCGAGCGTCCCCACGTCCCCAAAGCCCCGTCACCTTCATGACATTGAAGAGCACCTCCTGGCCCAGGCTGTCCTGGCCCTTGAAGAAGTCGTGCTCGGGGTAGGTGCGGGCGATGTCGCGGCGGATCAGGCGCTCGCAGGGCGACGACATCCGCAGCAGCTCCGAGTACTGCGCCTTGAGCGGCAGCTCGGCCGCGCTGCACAGCAGCTGCCACACGATGGCCCGGAAATGGTGCGGGATCCCCTTCCGGATCAGCTCCTGGCGACAGGGACACCCCAAACGTGACCCCAAAGCTCCAAACGTGACCCCAAAGCTCCAAACGTGACCCCAAAGCTGCTGCTCCAGGGCACAGCAGGCACCACGTGATAGACCAGAAATGCTGTGGGATCCCCTTCTGGATCAACTCCTGGGGACACGGGGGTCACTCTGACCCCAAACGTGGTCAAAGCTGTGTCCTCCTGTTGGACAAACCCATCCCAAAATGTGTCCAGTTGACCAAATCCACCCCAAAATGTGACCCAGGAGGACAAATCCCATCTCAAAAAACGACGAATTGAAAAAACCCATCCCAAAACAGAACAAAGTGGGAAATTTCACCCCAAAGCATGACAAACTGGGGTCACCTTGAGCAGCTTCTCCTTCTTCTTCCTCCACTCATCCCACTCGTTGACGATGCGGCCCCAGAGGATCCAGGTGTCCTCCTCCAGGTGGCTGAGGTTGGACGAGGCCGAGGAGCTGGACACCAGCGAGGAGCCGCTGTTGCGCCGCGAGCCGTTCACCGAGCGCATCGACTTGGAGTCGGCCTCCAGCAGCCTGGGGACACCCAAAACTGACCCAAAATGTCCCCACAGGCGCTGGGAGAGACCCAAAATGCCCCCAGAATGAGGTGGGATTGACCCCAAACCGCCCCAAAACTGCCCCAGTCTCCTCACTGGTTCTGCTCCCCCAGCTTGGCCAAAGCTCCAAGCTGGAGAATCTCTAAATATCTCCAAAAATTGAGATATTGCCCCCGAAAAGAAGATATTCCTCCTAAAAATTGATGCATTCTCCCAAAAAAATGGAGATGTTCTCCCCAGAAACCACTCCCAAAATGAAAATATTCCTCCCAAAATCATTCAAAAAACGCAGATATTCCCCACAAAAAGGGAGATATTTCCCTCAACCCATATGAAATGAACTTGAGTTCAAATTCCTGCCCAAATGAAGGGTGTAAAACACCAAAAATGAGCTTTTTCCTCACCGGTTCTGCTCCTCCAGCTTGGCCAGCAGCTCCAGCTCGTCCGGGCTCAGGTTCTCCGAGTCGGACGTTGGGGACCCTCCGGGGGCCGAGGGCCCCTCGTGGGACGAGGAGTCCGGGCTGGCGGCCGGAGAGGCCATGGCCGGCCTGGGCTCACCTGGACGGGCCAAAACCCCACGTTTCAGCCCCAAAACCCCACATTTCAGCCCTAAAATCCAAGGTTGCAGCCCAAAATCCCGTTTTTCAGCCCTAAAACCCTGAATTTCAGCCCCAAACCCCACATTTCACCCCCAAATCCCACATTTCAGCCCCACTCCTCCATCATTTCCACCCTTCCTCCTTTTTCTGCCTTTTCCACCTTTTTTTCCCTTTTCCCCCCACCCTTTTTTTCTGTCTTTTCCACCACATTCCTCTTCTGTTTTTGCTGCCATTTACTGAAATCATTTTGTGCTTTTTTTATCCCAATATTTGCCCCACCTCGAAAATTTTCCCCTGTTTTTCCTCCCTCCCAAAAGTTCCACATAACAGGGATTCTCCCCCAAATCCTGCAGCAATTTTTGCACTTTCTGCAGAGCCCAAAACACCAAAACTCCACCAATTTGCCCCAAAATCCCAACTGAAGGGTGAAAGAAAGATGATAAAAGCAAAAAATTATGGATTCAACCCCAAACATTCCAAACATGAGGAAAAAAAGAAAATAAATTATAAAAATGGGGTGAAATCCCAGATTTTGCTGACGCCGTGGAAAACCAGGTGGGAATTTTCAATCCTCTGAATGAAAAATGACCAAAAATGGGGGGGAAAAAAAAATCAAATTTAGCACCAAAACGGAGCCTCCCCATCCAGCCACCTGCAGTCCCAAATTCGGGATTTTTTTTGAAAATTCCTCTAAACGCCAGCAGGGAGAGGAATTTTGTATTTTTCTGGTGTGGAATTGGATGAAAAAAAGCCCCAAACTGGGATTTTTCACCAAAATTGTGGCTTCCCCCTTCCATCCAGGCTGGGAAAAGCAGCGAGAAAAGGGGAAAAATCCCAGAGGAAGACGGAAATTTGGGGGAAAACCGTAGGAAATGATGAAGGGCTGATTGACAGCTCCCGGCAAAGCCCAGATCCCTGGATTTCAGCCCAAAGAGGAGGGGGGAAAACCCCAAACCCCTCCCCAAAATTGGGGGAGTCAAGGAGGGGAAAATTCTCCCAAAATAAAGATTTGGGAGGGGTTTTGTTTTTTAATTATTTTGTTTTTAACCAAAACCTCAGGGTTTTAAGGGAAAAGGGAGCCCAGAGTGCCCCAAAATGGAGGAAAAAAGCCCAATTCCCCCTCAGAATTGCAGGGTTTCATTCATTCACTCCTGCCAATTACCGCCCCCCACAAAAAAGGGGAACACAAAAGGATAGGAAGACCCCAAATTCCTCCAATTTGGAAGGCGACAGATCCAAAATCCCCCCTTAAAACCCTCCCTCAGAGCCTGGGCTGGAGGTTTGACCCCAAAAACCCCAAAAAGGGAGGTGGTCACCCCTCAAAAAAACCCACAAAAAGGGGTCAACCGAAAAAACCCTCACAAAGAGGGGCGACCCCAAGCCCCCACACAAAGGCGGGGGGGAACCCAAACCCCCTCAAAAATGGGGGTGACCCCAAATTCTCCTCAGGAGGGGTCAGCGAAGGGCCCCCACAAAGGGGAGGTGACTCCCGATGCCCCTGAGGGCTGTCATCCCCTCACGCAGAAAAGGCGGGAACCCCCCCGCGCCGCTGGGGAGGGTCACCCCCATTTTCCCCCTCAGGGGGCCGATGCCCCGCCCCCCGTCCCCCTCACCCCTGAGGGGGGGACACCCCCATTGTTCAATGACAGCCCCTCCACGGCCCCCCCGGCCCCTCGCACCTGCGCTCCGTGGCCATGGCGACCCCCGGCCGCCACCTCGGGGGGGCTCCGCGCCGTTCCCCCCTCAGCGGGAGCCCCGCGCTCGCCGCCATCGCGGAGCCGCCGCCGCCCCGGCCGGCGCTGACTGACAGCGGGGCCGCCCCGCGCTCAATCAGCGCTCCTGTTCCGCGTCTGGGCTCGCCCACCCGCCGCGTCTTCGCCAATCACTACAGGGATCTGCAGCGACGAGCCCCGCCTGCAGCCCCCTTCAGCAATGGAATCGCGCAATCGAGTAGATCGGCAGGGCGCTTTTCCAATGAGTGCCAAGGAGATGCCAGCGCCCACACCCCAGTGAGAAGCGGTGGGAAGCGGCGAATGGCAGGCTCAGGTGCGAAGCGGTGGGAAGCGGTGTGGGAACAGACGAATGGCAGGCTCAAGTGCGGATGACGGATGGGTAAAATAGCTAATCAACTGCCTCGTCTCGCTTGGAGTGGCACCTGGCTGACAGGAGAGGACAGCAAGCCCCGCCGCTCCACCTGAAGGCTGGTTATGATTGACAGGAGTCTCAGCCAATTGAAGGGCAGAAGCTGCTGAGCCAGCCAATGGAAGCGCGGGTACCAGACGGAGTTCCGCCCCCCCAGCTCTCAGCGCTGCTCCCACCCTCCTGGGGAGAGTCGCGACTCTTATTGGCTGAAAGCAATGATGGACAGGAGGCTCCTCCTATGGGGCGTCGAGGAGCACTGTCAGGTAGGGAAGCGGTGCCATTGGAGATCCAAGGAATCGGGGAGAGCGGCGAAGGGTAATGCGGGATGGATTGAGGATCGTTCATTGCCTCAAGGATCTGGATATGGGAATGCCCAGGGTTGGGGTGTCAGGGATCCCTGTTCACACGGGATGGGAATATTCCTCCAAATACCAGGAATTCCGCCACCTTTCCCTTTTTTCTGTCCCACATGTGATACATCCCAATTCTTCTCAACTGATTCTCTTTTCCAGACTCGATTCCCTTAATCTTCAGATTCTCCTTTATTTTGCTTTTTTTTCTCCAAAATCAGATTTTTTTTCTCCCTCAGCCCTCCTTTTTTTTTTTTTTTTTTGCCCAGAAAAGGCTCAGAACCCTCATTAGTGCATCCACAGGCTCTGGGTTGGTGCTTAAAATCTGCCCCAGCACAGGACAATTCCTGCCTTTTCCTCCCTCACGTTTCCCGCCCTTTTTCCCCCCTCACGTTTCCCGCCCTTTTCCCCCCTCACGTTTCCCGCCCTTTTCCCCCTCAGTGCTCCCAGTGCCCTCCCAGTCTCCCCTGCCTGGCTCCCAATACCCCTCAGTGCCACCCAGTTTCTACCAATGATTCCCCAGGAGCATCTCCCACCTCCTTCCCAGCCCTTTTTTCCACCACAAGTAAGGATTTCGGACAAATTTGTGATTTTGCTTGGAGTCACGCATGTTATTGAGGGTTATTTCAGGGGCTTTGGGGTTTTTTGGGGGGGTGGGCTGTGGGGGTTTTTTGGTGGGGAGTATGTTCTGGAGGGTTTCGGGTTTATTTTTGGGGATTTGGGGTTTCTTCAGGGGCAGGGTGGGGGTTTCTGGCAGGCTTGGATTATTTTGTAGGCTTTGGGGGAGGTTGGGTTCTTTTTGAGTCCTCATTTGAGCTGAAAATCAAATTTTTGCCATGGTTTGGGGAGTCACGGGGATTTTACAGAGTTCTTTGTCGCTTTTACAGATTTTTTTAGGGAGTTTATGGATATTTTTTAGGGAATTGGATGGATTTTTTTAGGGAACTGGATGGATTTTTAGGGAATTGGATGGATTTTTAGGGAATTTCCAGATGTTTCAGAAGCAAAAAATGGGATTGCAGAGCCTCCAGATGCCTCTGGAGCTTGTCCAGCTCTGAGCAAAGCACTTCAAAATTCTGTGTGTTTTTCAGAGAGCTGGTGCAGATTTTTCAGGAATGGGGGGAAAAGGTGAGGAACTGCAACCCGAGGATTTCTCACAGATCCAGCGGTTGGATTTGGAGCAGTGCTCCCCGATCCAACGGCCGTTGGATTTCATGGCTCCACAATCCTTGTGCTCCTTGTCCGGGTCCTCAGACCACACATCCCAAAATCTGGGGGGAAAAAAGAGGGAGAAGGAGAAAGAGAAAATCAAGGAATAAAAAATGAGTGGGAAAAGCTCAAATTGGAATTTCAGGGGGAACAGACTACAAAAAGCTCCATTTTTTTTCTGGTGCCAGGCAGAAAACGCTCCCATAATTCCATTTTTCCAATGGTGAACTCCCAAAATCCCAGGTTTTGGGGGGTCAGCTTTATCTTTCTCATTAATTTTCAGATTTTTGGGGGATTCCTGGCAGGAATTTTTACCCGAAACTTGGAGTTTCACCGGTGATCCAAGTCCATTGCCCTTCGTGCTGCTCATTCATCACCCCCATCCAGTAAGAGTTGTTCCTTTGGATGTTTCGTACCAGAAACAACTGGAAAAGCGGAATTCCTTAAAACAGCCCCAAATCTATCATTCTGGTGGGTTATGGATCATAATTCACGGGTTTTTGGTAATTGTGTTAGGTCACCATTATATATACATATATACATTAAACTGCTAAATAAATTGTATAATCATTAATGAACTGTGTGCAATTTAATTTTTTTTCAGTTCTTTTGTTTTTGTTATTTAGTTTTATGTAATTATTGATTACACATAAGGTGTTTCATAAGCAAATTATTTAAACATTAATAGTGCATTATTTCAGAATTAGTAAACTCAATTTTATGATTTTAAACTTTTTCAGTTAAGCTTTTCTTTAAAATCAAATCAGGTATTAATTACAGATTGTTGCATGCCACCTATACAGTTAACCATTAATTACACGAATAACTTCATTTTGATTTAGAACACATTTAATTTTTAGAACACATTTAAATTTTGTGTTTAAAGTCCAAGTTTAGGAGCTTGACTTTTCTCCCCTCACGTTTTCCCGCCCTTTTCTCCCCTCACGTTTTCCCGCCCTTTTCTCCCCTCACGTTTTCCCGCCCTTTTCTCCCCTCACGTTTTCCCGCCCTTTTCTCCCCTCACGTTTTCCCGCCCTTTTCTCCCCTCACGTTTTCCCGCCCTTTTCTCCCCTCACGTTTTCCCGCTCTTTTCTCCCCTCATGTTTCCCACTCTTTTCTCCCCTCACGTTTTCCCGCCCTTTTCTCCCCTCACGTTTTCCCGCTCTTTTCTCCCCTCACGTTTTCCCACCCTTTTCTCCCCTCTTTGTCCCTTTTCCCTAGAACAGGGACATTCCCAACAACAGAACTCAACCTGGCCACGGGACCGTCTCCGCTTCCAAAAACAATTCCCAGTCCTGGTGAGTTGCACCCCAGAATGGAGCCGGGAATTCCCACGCTGGGGATTCCCTGGGAAAAATCTTTGGGGTTTGGGATTGTTTGGGGTTTGGGATTTATTTGTGATTTTCCCCTCACCTGCTCATCCTCAGAGCTGACCACGACCAGGTGGGCGCTGAAGGCGGCGCAGGAGTTCTGGGCCTTGCCCCAGCTCTGGGAAATCTCCGAGAAGAAGTAACAGATGTTCTCGTGAAATTGCCACCCGGCCGGGCACTTGATGGAGTTGTTGATGGTCTCGCAGAGCAGGTCTGGGAAACGGGGGAAAAACACAGAGAAACGGTGAAAATCCAGGGAAAAACCACAGAGAAATGGGGAAAATACGGGGAAGAAAGGTGGGAAATTCTGAGGGGTTTGGGGGTGAATTCCTTAGGACATGGAGGAGTTTTCGGTGTTTTCAGGGGAATTCCAGAGGTTTTGGGGGAAATTCCAGGGGTTTTGGGGGAATTTGGGGCATTACCGGTGATCCTGGCCAGCTCCATCTGGTGCCACCGGACCTGCAGCAGCTCCTGCCAGGCTGGGAATGGGGAGGAGATCCCAGTTCTCCCAGTACAGCCCAGTGCTCCCAGTACAGCCCAGTGCTCCCAGCACAGCCCAGTGCTCCCAGTACAGCCCAGTGCTCCCAGTACAGCCCAGTGCTCCCAGCACAGCCCAGTCCCTCCCAGTCCCCTCCCAGTCCATCCCAGTCCCCTCCCAGTCCATCCCAGTTCCCTCCCAGTTCTCCCAGTCCATCCCAGTCCCCTCCCAGTCCATCCCAGTTCCCTCCCAGTTCTCCCAGTCTCCTCCCAGTCCATCCCAGTTCCCTCCCAGTCCCTCCCAGTCTCCTCCCAGTCCATCCCAGTTCCCTCCCAGTCCATCCCAGTTCCCTCCCAGTTCTCCCAGTCTCCTCCCAGTCCATCCCAGTTCCCTCCCAGTTCCCTCCCATTGCTCCCAGTTCCTACCCAGATCCCAGTTCCCCGAGTTCCCCCGCAGCAGCTCCAGCTCCTCCCGTATTTCCTCCTCTGGAATAAAAATCCCGGAAAATCCCTGTGGATCCCACCCTGAATCCCAGAAAATCCCTGTGGACCCCACCCCGAATTCCCCGAGTTTTGGGAATTCCAGAGCCCATCCAAATTTGCCTCATTTCGGGAATTTTTGGGGCTGAGGGGGCAGTTCCAGAAGGGATTTATTTGGGATTTGTCCCTGCTGGGAATGGAGTGGAGGAAACCCCAAAATTCCCATTCCAAAGGTAAAATTCCACCCCCAAAAATTCACATTCCCACGTGGGTTCCCAACCCCAGCTGATTTTCAGGATCCCAAATCCCTTTTTTGGGGGTATTTTTTCTTTTTTTGGGGCCATTTTTTCCCTTTCTCGGGGGCATTTTCCCTTTCCTGGTGCCTTTTCCCGGATTTTCCCGCTTTTCCACTCACGGTTTCTGATGGATACCCCATGCAGGATGACCCAGAGCAGGCAGCTCAGGGCCAGCAGCACGGCCACGCTGACCACTGACCAACGAGGGGCCCAATCATTGGGATTCCATTCCGGAATTTTCCACGCCGGATCCACCTGAGGCCTCTGGGATGTGGCAGGGCCTTGGGAACAGCTCGGAGGCTCCTCCTGGATGTAAACTGCAGGAAAATGGGGGAGAAAAGGGAATTTTTTTTGAATTTTAGGGGATTTTGGGGTGAAATCCTGATCCAGGGGGTTTCTGGGATACCGGGAATTGCAGGAATTGCCCCATTTTTTGGGAAAATGCAGAAGCAGATTCTGAATTTGCTGCATTTAGGGAATTTTGGGGGTTGAGGGAGGAATTCCCAAGTGGATTTGCTCCGGATTTATCCCTGTTGGGAGTGAGGTGGAGAAAACCCCAAAATTCCCATTTCAATGTGGATTTAAACCCGAAATATCCCCATTCCAAAGCTGAATTTAAATCCCAAAATATCCCCATTCCAAAGCTGAATTTAAATCCCAAAATTCCCGTTCCAAAGCTGAATTTAAATCCCAAAATATCCCCATTCCAAAGCTGAATTTAAATCCCAAAATATCCCCATTCCAAAGCTGAATTTAAATCCCAAAATATCCCCATTCCAAAGCTGAATTTAAATCCCAAAATTCCCGTTCCAAAGCTGAATTTAAATCCCCAAAATTTCCATTTCTCAGGTGGAATTAAACCCCAAAGTTCCGAATCTGAGGCAAAACAAAATCCTGAAATTTGTGGGATAAAGTTTTCTGGGAATGTGGGACCATTCTGGGGCCAAACCCCGATTTTTTGGGATCCACCTTTCTTTGGTGGGGCAGCTCTGGCTGCCGGCATCCGGTACAGTTCTGACATGGACGCGTCCTTGGAGCTGGAAAAGAGGAAAAATGGGGAAAATTGGTGTTTTAGGTGGACTGGAATCCTGGATTCTTTGGCAAGCATCAAAAAAAATCACAATTCCTGTGAGATTTTCCCTTTTTTTCATCCTTTTTCCCATTACTCCCAGAGCCGAGTTCTCCCCTTTTCCATTTGGAAATTCCCAGATTTTTCCTTGCTTTTCCCTCCAGGAAATTGGTATTTTTTGACATGAACTGGTTCAGTTCCAAAAATCCCAAAAATTACCCCAATAATCCCAACTGATCCCAATGATCCCAAAAATCCCAACAATTTGGGTTTTTTTTTTTTTGGTTTTTGATTTCTTTCAGGGGGATTTTTTGTGATTTTGGGTGGGGGTTTGGGGGGATTTTTGTGTTGTTTTGAGGGTTTTGGGGGGTTTGGTTTTTGGTGGGTTTTTTGGGGGGTTTTGGTGCATTTTTGGGGCTCCCAAATTCCGACGCCATCCGAGGCCTCCCCCAACAAAACAAGAAGTGGCCGATTCTCACTTTTCCCCCCCAAATTTCCCTTATCTCTCTCAGCTTCTCTTATCTCCCCCTGCAGCTGCTCCCTCCCCTCCTCTTTCCTCTAAATTTAAATTTTATTTTTCTTGAAATTCCAAATATTTTAAGCAAACTTCTCCACGCCAACAGCTTTGAACCCTTTCCTCCTCGTTTTCCTCCTCCAAACCCGAAATTAAAGGACCCAAAAGCACCAAAATCCTTCTCCCATCCAGCAGGAGCTCTCAAAATCCAGAAAATTCCAAAATCCATCATTTCACCCCCATCTTTGTTCCCAAATTTTTGAAGTCTAGGGTTCCATTTTTGGGAATTTTTTCCCCCAACTTTAATTTATCCACTGATTAAAATACTTAATCTACGTTGAAATTACTACTTATTGAGTTAACATTTAATTAAACGAATATTTATTTAAACAATTAAATTACGTTTAATTACATTGGTATCAAATCAACACCATATTTCATGAATTAATACTTAATTAAATATGCAACATTTAATTATTTGATTTAATTAATTCTCCACCATTGCTGTTCCAACTGGGGCTCCAATCCGCCTCCAACGTTTCAAGATTCGTCCAAAGGGCGATTTCTTTAAAAAAAAGGGTTCCAAAATCCCCGAATAACCCCAAAACCGAGCAGGAAAACACCGAAATCATTTTGTTCCAGGCTGCCCGAGAAGGGGGATCTGAAATAACCGAGTTTCAAACGGCCAAATCCCAAAATAACGGCCCAAAATCCCAAAATGACCTTGTCCAACAATCCCAGCTCCAAAATACCCAAAAACCGAATTCCCCAAACGGCCCCATTCCCCACAAAACCCAGCCCCAAAAATCCCAAATTAGCCCCGTTTCGAAATAGCAGAGAACCCGCAAAACCCCGAATTCGCCCCGTTTCAAACTGCCAGAAAACCGAATTTCAGAATTGACCCAAATAACCCAATAAATAACCCAAAATATCCTCCTCGAAAAATCCCAGTTCTGAAATACCCGGAAACCCAATCCCAGAATCCCCAGATCCCCAAACAGCCGCGTTCCCCACAAAAACCGAGGTCAAAAATCCCAAAATAACGCGGTTTCGGGACCCCGAAATAACTCCAAATATCAGCAAAACCAATCCCCAAATCCCCAAAATCCCAAAAAATCCCAAAAAATCCCCCAAAACCCCCGGAATCCGCGCTCCGAATTCCGGGAATAATCGGGTTTTGAAATCCCAAAGTTACCCAAAAACCAAAACCCCAAAAACCAAAACCCCAAAAACCACCCGGCTTCGAAATTCCCAATTCCACGGCCTCGAATTCCAGAATGCTGAATTCCGAAATCCCCGATGTCCCCAAAGGCCACAATTCCCCCCCAAAAAACAGCCCCTAAAGGGGGTCTCACCACAGAAATTGGGGAGTTTTGGGCTTTTCTCCAGGGGAATCCCAGCGGGGAAAGATCCGGAAAATCCCTCGGAGCTCCGGGGCTGCCGCGTTCCGGCTGGGGCTGGAACGAACCCGAACCCGGCCGGAAATGGAACTTTCCACCAAAATTTTGGGATATCGGGAATTCCTTATCAGCGCTGGCCAGCGGTGGGCGGGGCTTCCACCCCTCCCCTCATGAATATTCATTAACCCCCCCAAAAAACCCCGATTCCCCCCAAATTCATTCCCGGGGTTGGGAATTCCGGGGGGGCTTTTCCTGGATCCCCTCTGGATCCAGGGGGATTCTCCTGGAATTTCGGGGTCGGCCCCGAGGAAAGGGAAATGGGGTTGGGTTTGACCCCAGAAGGAGCCAATGGGAATAATGGGAATAATGGGAATAATGGGAATAATGGGAATATTGGGATAATGGGAATAATGGGATAATGGGAATAATGGGATAATGGGAATAATGGGAATAATGGGATAATGGGAATAATGGGAATGGGAATAATGGGAATAATGGGATAATGGGAATAATGGGAATAATGGGATAATGGGAATAATGGGAATAATGGGAATGGGATAATGGGAATAATGGGAATAATGGGAATGGGATAAAGGGATAATAGGAATAATGGGATAAAGGGATAATGGGATTGGGATAACGGGATAATGGGATATGAATTGGGAATGGGAATAATGGGATTGGGAATGATGGGATAAAGGGAATAGGGCTGAGAATGGGAATTCCCTGACATTGGGATTTTGGTTTTTTTTTTAGCGGGAATTCCTGGGATTTTGGGGGATTTTTGAGGCGCTGGAGGAGGCTCTGGAGAAGTTGAGGTTTTTGGGGTAAAAAACGCCCAAATTGGTTCACGTTCAAACCAGCGATTTTATTGGGGAGCCTGGGGGGGGGTGGGAGGAGCAGATTTGGGGTTTCCTGGGGTCTTTTGGGAGGGATTTGGGTTATTTCAGATGGATTTGGGAGGATTTTGGGGCTGTTTTGGATCCATCAGGTGCAAAATTCAGCATTGTGGTGCCAAAATTCCAGGAAAAATTCCTTTTTTGTTGTTTTTTTTTTAAGAGGGATCTGTTAAAAACCACCCCAAAACGGGTGCAGAGGGGCAGGAATTCAGCAATTCCCGGGTTTTTCACAAATCCAGCGGTGGAATTCCGAGCAGCGCGCGTTGACCCAGAGCCCCCGGGGGCCGATGGTGCCGCAATCCTTCAGCTCCCTCTCCGAGTCCTCCAGCCACACATCCCAAAACCTGGGGAAAAAAACGGGAAAAGGGGAAAAAAACCACAAAAAAAAAGGAATTAAAACATCCCCCCCCCAAAAAAATCCCGGTTTTGGGGTGGGAAACGCTCCCGAAATCCCGTTTGTTCCAAGGTAAAAATTAAACTGGGAGTTTCCTCCCCAAATCAGGAATTTCTTCCCCAAATCAGGATTTTTTTACTAAAATCGGGATTATTTATTTTTTAAAACACAAAAGCGGGAATTTTTACTGGAAGCCAGGATTCCTCCTGCTAAAAATCCCATTTTTTGAAAAGGAAAATTGGGTTGTTTTTTTTTTTTTTACTAAAAACGGGGATATTTTTTTTCCCCCAAAAACGGGGATTATTTTTTTTTCCCCCGGAAATTGGGAATTGAACCAAAACTGGGGAATTTCACCTGAAATCGGGATCCTCCCCGGTGACCCAGAGCCACTTCCCCTCCTGCTCCCCGTCCGTCACCCCCAGCCAGTAGGAGCTGCTGCGGTTGCTGTTCTCCAGCAGGAACACCTGGAAAAAATTCCCAAAAAAACCCCAAATCCGCAATTCCCGAGGGCTCCGGAGCAAAACCCCAGGGTTTTGGGGGGGAAAAGGGAATTTTTTGGTGTTTAAGGTTTTTTTATTGAGTTTTCATCCAATTGTGATCTATTGTGGGTTTTATTTTTAATGGGTTTTAATTCGAGTTTTATCCAGCATTAGTTCAGTGGTTATTTATTAATTTATTGATCAGTTAATGCTGCTATTAATTAATTGTTCTTTTGATTTGGGATTGAGTTGGGGTTCGGGGTTGATTTGGGGTTCAGGATGGATTTGGGATTTGGGGTTCAGGATGGATTTGGGGTTCAGGATTGATTTGGGATTTGGGGTTCAGGATGGATTTGGGATTTGGGATTTGGGGTTCAGGATGGATTTGGGGTTCAGGATTGATTTGGGATTTGAGATTTGGGGTCCAGGATGGATTTGGGGTTCAGGATGGATTTGGGATTTGGGATTTGAGATTTGAGATGGATTTGGGATTTGGGGTTCAGGATGGATTTGGGGTTCAGGATGGATTTGGGATTTGGGATTCAGGGTTCAGGATGGATTTGGGGTTCAGGATAGATTTGGGATTCAGGATGGATTTGGGATTTGGGATTCAGGATGGATTTGGGGTCCAGGATGGATTAGGGGTTTGGGATGGATTTGGGATTTGGGATTCAGGATGGATTTGGGATTTGGGATGGATTTGGGGTCCAGGACGGATTTGGGATGGATTTGGGGTCCAGGATGGATTTGGGATTTGGGATTTGGGATTTGGGATTTGGGATTTGGGGTTCAGGATGGATTTGGGATGGATTTGGAGTTCAGGATGGATTTGGGGTGCCCCTCACCTGCTCCTCCTCGGAGCTGACCACAGCCAGGTGCGCTCCCAGGTCTCCGCAGGCGTTGCGGGCGCTGCTCCAGCTCAGGGAATCCCGGGAAAAGGAGTAGCAGCTGTTCCCATGGGATTTCCATCCGGCCTGGCACCGCCGTGAGCTCCTGGCCTGGCACAGCAGCTCTGGGAAAACACCGGGAAAACACCGGGAAAATCCCGGGGGAAATCCGGGAAAACACCGGGAAAACACCGGGAAAATCCCGGGGGAAATCCGGGAATACACCGGGAAAACACCGGGAAAATCCCGGGGGAAATCTGGGAAAACACCGGGAAAACACCGGGAAAATCCCGGGGGAAATCCGGGGGAAATCCGGGAATACACTGGGAATACACCAGGAATACACCCAGATCCAGGGAAGAAAACAGGGAAGTGGGAAAAACCCCAGGGGAAATCTGGAGGAACTGTAAAATCCCAGTGAAAGTCCAGAAAAAAACCAAAATCCCAGGGAAAACGGGGAGAAATGGGAAAACCCAGGGTGAAAATCCAGAGAAACGTGAAAATCCAGGAGAAAAAAACCAGAATTCCACAGAAAACAGGGAGAAACCCTGAAATTCAGGTAAGAACCGGGAGAAAACCGCCCAGAATCCGAATGAAAACCCAGAAAAAACCCCAAAATCTGAGGAGAAGTTCCCAGCTCCGGGCAAAATCCCAAATTCTCCTCTGGGATCATCCCAGGGGCTCCCTGGTGAGAAAACGCCTCAAAACCCATGGGAATTGTCCCAGATTTCCCGTTGGAATGGGAATTCCAGGTGGGGTTATTTGGGGGGGGGGATTCCGGGGGTTTGGGGGAGTTCTGGGGGGGATTTTGGGAATTACCGGTGAGTTCCTGCAGCTCCAGCTGGTGCTGGTGGATCCCGAACTGCAGCCGGGTCTGCTCCTGCTGGACTGGGAGAGATCCCAGTGCTCCCAGTACAGCCCAGTGCTCCCAGTACAGCCCATTCCCCACGCATTTAATCCCATTTTTCCCCTTTTTCCCCCCGGAATTCATCAATTTGTCAGCGGTTGAGGCTTTGCCCGATTCAATCCCATTTTTAGCCCGGGTCTCCCGAAGGATTTTCCGCCTTTTCCGTCATTTTTGGGCAGGAATAAAGGAATTTGTTCCTGCTTTTCCAGGGAAATCCCCATCAGGAAAAGCCCCAGTGTGGGATAAATCCCAGCCTTTTGGAATCTGGGGTGATCCTGGCTGGAATCGGGGAAAAGGGAGGAAAACCAAGGAAAAATCAGTTTTTTTCCCCCCAAATTTTACACCAAAAACGGAGCTGGAAAAGGTGAGAACCCCCAAAATCGGAGTTTTCCTGGATGTGATTCCAGGACTTACCAGAATCCCAAATTCCCGACAAATTCGACTTCAGGAGCTCCAGTTCCGCACTCATTTCCTTGTCTGGAAGGGAAATCAGGGGAAAAAAACTGGAATTCCTGGGAACTAAACCTCAAAATTCCCATTTTTGGGTGGAATTAAACCCCAAATTCCCATTTTTGGGTGGAATTAAACCCCCAAATCCCCGTTTTTGGATGGAATAAACCCTCAAATTCCCATTTTTGGGTGGAATTAAACCCCCACATTCCCTTTTTTGGGTGGAATTAAACCCCCAAATCCCCATTTTTGGGTGGAATTAAACCCCAAATTCCCATTTTTGGATGGAATTAAACCCCAAATTCCCATTTTTGGATGGAATTAAACCCCAAATTCCCATTTTTGGGTGGAATAAACCCCAAATTCCCATTTTTGGGTGTAATCAGTCCCCAAATCCCCATTTTTGGATGGAATTAAACCCCCAAATCCCCATTTTTGGATGGAATAAACCCCAAATTCCCATTTTTGGACGGAATTAAACCCCAAATCCCCATTTTTGGACGGAATTAACCCCCCCATTCCCGTTCCCCCCGGAATTCCGGGCCCACTCACGCTTCCCGATGGCCACGGCCAGGAGCCCCCCCCAGGCCAGGGCGCTCAGGGCCACCAGCAGGGCCAGGACGGCCACCAGGGCGGAATTCCCGGATTTTGGGGCCAAATCCCGGGATTTCGGGTCCGAGTCCCGGGAACTGGGGCTGAAATCCTCCGGATCCTTCAGGGATGGAGCTTGGGAAGAGCCCGGAGGCCCCGCCAGGAGGTAAACGCCTGTTGGGAAGGGGAATTTTAGGGAATTTTGGGGAATTTTGGGGAATTTTGGGATCAAATCCCGATCCAGGGGGTTCCAGGGAAATACGGGAAAATTGTCAGGATTTCCCCCATTTTGCGGGGATTCCAAATCTGCCCCATTTGTGGATTTTTTTTTAGGGAAATTGGGAATTAAATCCCCAAAATTTCGCTTCCTGAGGTGGGATCAACCCTGAAATTATCATTTTTAGGTGGAATTAAATCCTAAAATTCCCATTCCAGGGTGGAATTAAACCCTGGAATTCCAAAGTTAATCCATTTCGGGGCCAAATCCCCATCCCGGGGAATTTTTGGGATCCACCTTTGGCGGGGGGACCCTGATCCGAGCCCACCACGGAGACGTCGTCGTAATCGTCCTCGAAGCTGTCGGGAGACGCTGGAAAAGAGGGAAAAACAGGAAAAACGGGAAAAACGGGAAAAACGGGATTTTAGGAGCACCGGGAATCCCGGATTATTCGGAAAATGTCAAAAAAAATCGCAGTTCCCGTGGGGATTTTCCCATTTTCCCTCCGTTTTTTATGGATTTTATCGGCTTTTATCCCTTTATTCCCAGAGCTGAGCTCTCCCCTTTTCCCTTCGGGAATTCCCAGATTTTTCCACGCTTTTCCCTCATTTCCCCCCAGCAAAACTGACATTTTTAACAGGAACCAATTCCTTTGTTTTCTGCCCCAATTAACTCAGCCAGCGGCTTCAAAAATTCCCAAAATCCGGGGAATTCCCTCAAAACCACGGGAAGGATTTTAAAGTCTTATTTTTAAAGAAATCCAAGGGGGAAAAAATCGACTTTTCCGGGATTTTGGGGCCAGAGGATCGGCAGAAATTCCCAGTCCTGGTTGAAAATTAATCAGGAATTCCATCCTCCCCCCGAAAAAATCGGGAATTTTGGTGTTTTCCATGAAGGATTCGGGGCTGGGAAGGTGCAAATTCCATCCAAAAATTCCCTCAGAGCGGGATTTCTGGGGATTTGGGATTTTTTTGTCAGCTCTTGACAGCAGGATCCCAATTTGGATCAAAATCCCACAAAATTCGGGACATTTTGGGCCAAAGGAGACAAAAATTGACCCCAAAACCTTGGAAAAACCCCGGAAAAACCCTGGAAAAACCCCGAAAATTGGGAAAAAGAAGAATTTACCTGGTCTGAAGTTTCCCACCGGGGACATCTTCCCGGGCACGGAGTAAATCGCTGCCGAAAACGGGGAAAAATGGGGAAAAAACGGGAAAAAAAACGGGAAAGGAGCAACGGGAGCATCCCCCAAAATCCCCACTGGGAACTCGCTAAAAAAAATCCGCTAAAATTGAGGCAAAACCCGCGGATTTTGGGGCTCTCGACGGCCCCGGGTTCATCCGAGCTCCAGCGGCCACAGAGGGGATGAAAACTCCCAAAAAACGGGATTTACCCCCCCAAAAAAGGATAATTCGGGGATTTAACCCGGTAAAACCCAGGTAAAAACAGGAAAACGGGGGGAGAATTTGAGGAATTTCCCCGGAAAAAGGGGAAATTGGGGGATTCTCCCCCAAAAAGGGGTGCGGGGGGTTCATGCCGAGGTTCGGGATTTACCTGGCTGCCGCAGCAGGCGCTTGGGGCCCAGCCAGTTGCCGTAGGTCTCCTGCTGGGTCATTTGGGGACCCCAAATCCTCTCTCGGGTCCCCCTCGGGCACGGATCCGCCCAAACCCGCCGGATCCCCCGGGATTTGGGGAGAAAACGGCCGGATTTGGGATCGGGGAGCCGAGGGATTCCCCAAATCCACCGCCGATGGCTCCGGGACGCCCCGAAACGCCAGAAATCCCAAACTTCCCCAGCAGATTTCCCAGCTGCTGCCGTCAGTCCCAGGTTTTTGGGGTAAAATCCCGGTTTTTGGGGTAAAACCCCAGAATTTCGGGGCGTAAACTCCCCAGTTGTTGGGGCAGAATCCCAAGTTTTGGGTTAAAAGCTCGGATTTCCAGCTCTGGGTGTGAGAGCCGCGGTGACACCGGCGCCGCGCTTGGGCACCCCCGAGCTCCGGATTTGCATTTTCTACCCCAAAACGCTCCCACCCTCGTTTGCACCTCTCTCGCTTCCCCTTTTCGGCTCTTTTTTAACCCAAAACCTCCGAGGAGGCGGCAGCGACGCTTCCCCGCCTGAATTTCCGGGAGGTTTGGTTAAACTGCAGCCGAAATCCCACGGATTTGGAGATTTCCCTGATTTCCTGATGGCAGCGCCACAAAAACCTCAAAAAAAAAATGGGAATAAACCCCCAAAATCCCCTGGAGATTCCCCAAAATCCCCCCTGGGGTCTCACCCTCCTCCCCCGGGCTGGGCCCCGCCCCCGCTCTTGGGAAGATTTGGGGAGGATTTTGGGAATCGCTTTTGGATCTTTCCCCAGAAAAGAAAAGAATCTTTTCATGCCGGGGGTGGTTTTGCCAGGTTTCCCCCCTTTTTTTTCCTGAATTTTCCCGTTTTTCCCCGGGGATTTTCCCCCGGTTTTAGCCAGACTTCCCCACTTTTTGATGGATTTCCCCACATTTTGATGGATTTCCCTGGTTTTGGATGGATTTTCCCTGGTTTTGCATCCAATCCCCTTTCCCGGACCCCCAGGTGGATCCAGGCGGGAAAACTCCATTCCAGATGTGACCCCCCCACCCCGCTCCAGCTGTTCCCATTCCAGCTGTTCCCATTCCCATTCCAGCTGTTCCAGCTGTTCCCATTCCAGCTGTTCCAGCTGTTCCAGCTGTTCCCTCTCCCGCGGTTCCGGACTACAGCTGTTCCCATTCCCATTCCAGCTGTTCCCATTCCAGCTGTTCCCATTCCAGCTGTTCCCATTCCAGCTGTTCCAGCTGTTCCAGCTGTTCCCTCTCCCGCGGTTCCGGACTACAGCTCCCGGCAGCGCTGCCGGCGGCATCCCAGGAATTCGCGGCCCGGGATGGCGGCGCGGCCGCTGCGGGGCCCTTGGCTCTGAGGGTCCCGGGGGGGCTCGGGGGGGTCCCGGGGCGGCTCCCGGGGGTCCCGGGGGGGTCCCCGGGCAGGCGGCGATGGCGGAGCCGCTGCTGCGCCGAACTTTGTCCCGCCTGAGGCGCCGGGAGCGCCGCGGAGCCGGGAGGGCGGAGGCCGAGGAAGGAGGTAACGACCCCCCCCCGCAGCGGGAACGGGACCCCGGGAACGGGAAACACCCCCGGGACGGGACCCCGGGAACGGGAAACATCCCCGGGACGGGACCCCGGGAACGGGAAACACCCCCGGGACGGGACCCCGGGAACGGGAAACATCCCCGGGAACGGGAGATCCCCGGGAACGGGACCCCCCCGTTTCCCCGAAAAAGAGAAACCCCCGGGAATGGGAAACTCCTCCCCGAGGAAGGGACCCCCTGGGAATGGGAGACCCCCGAGGATGGGACCCCCCCCCGGGAGGGTCCGGCTGGAGCCCCCTGCTCACCTTTGGGGTCCCCTTTGGGGTTTCAGGAGGGTCCCGCGAGGAGCCTCAAAATGATCGTGTGGAGCCCCAAAATCATCGTGTGGAGCCCCAAAATCAACGCGTGGAGCCCCAAAATCGCCGCGAGGAGCCCCAAAATCATCGTGAAGAGCCCCAAAATCATCGTGAAGAGCCCCAAAATGATCGTGTGGAGCCCCAAAATCGCTTCGGAGAGCCCCAAAACCTTAACGAAGAGCCCCAAAACCTTAACGAAGAGCCCCAAAACCTTAAGGAAGAGCCCCAAAGTCACCGCGAGGAGCCCCGAGCGCGGCGGCCGGAGCCCGACGGGGCCGAGCCCTGGGAAGAGGCGGAGGCCGGGAGCGGCCCCCCGGTTTTGGGGGGTCCCGGGAGACCCCCCGGGCCCGGCGCGTACCTGCAGAGCCTGGAGCGCAGCAGCCGCCGCTGGGTCCTGGCCGGGAAGGGCGCGGAGGACGCGGGGGCCACCGGGCACGGCGACAGCGGCGCGGCACGAGGGGACATTTGGTACAACCCCATCCCCGAGGATGAGGATGACGAGGGGACCCGCGGGGAGGGGACCCCGAAGGGTTTGGGGACAACGGAGGGACACGGAGACCGCGGAGAGGAGGCGGGAGCCGGGCGGGGACAGGACAGCGGTGAGGGGGGGACATTGTCCTGCTGTCACCTCCCCACGACCCTCGCGGTGTTCCCCGCGCGTCACAGGCCCTGTCCCCTCTGTCCCTGTCCCCACTGTCCCTGTCCCTCTGTCCCTGTCCCCACTGTCCCTGTCCCCACTGTCCCTGTCCCCTCTGTCCCTGTCCCCACTGTCCCCACTGTCCCTGTCCCCTCTGTCCCTGTCCCCACTGTCCCCACTGTCCCCACTGTCCCTGTCCCCTCTGTCCCTGTCCCCACTGTCCCCACTGTCCCCACTGTCCCTGTCCCCTCTGTCCCTGTCCCCACTGTCCCCTGTCCCCACTGTCCTCACCTCCCCCTGTCCCCAGTGTCCCCTATCCCCAATCCCTGTCCCCAATGTCCCCAATCCCTGTCCCCTGTGTCCCCAATCCCTGTCCCCGGTGCCCCCTGTCCCCAGTGTCCCCAATCCCTGTCCCCACTGTCCCCAGTGTCCCCAGTGCTCCCCAAACTCCACGTTCCACACCCCCAGCCCCCTCCCCAGCCCCCCCAGCGCCCCCGCCCCGCTGACCCCTGCGCCCCCCGCCCCACAGGGAAGCCGCCGGAGCCCCCCTCGCCCCCCGGCAAGGGCCGCCCCCTCCCCAAGTGCAAATCCCCGGGCCCGGTGCGGCGCCTCTCGCTCAAGATGAAGAAGCTGCCGGAGCTGCGGCGGAAGCTGAGCCTGAGGAACCCCCGGCCCCGCGACCCCGATGGGGCTGGGGGCTGCCCCTCGCCCCCCGAGTCCCGCCGGGAGTCCCGGAACGTCATCAGCCGCTACCACCTGGACAGCAGCGTGGCCTGGGCGCTGCCCCGCGGGGGCTCCGGCCGGGCCGGACACCGCAGCGACGGCGACTCCCCGGAGCTGCCGGCCCGGCCCGCCCGCCCCGGGGGTCCCGGGGGTCCCGCGGAGCCCGGCTTGGATCTGGGGGCGTTCCGGCCTTACGAGGACCCCGCCGCGAGGGGCTCGGCCGTGCTGTCCGGGCTGGTCAGTGTCCAGCTGCGGGGGCTGCGGCCGGCCTGGCCGGAGCGGCTTTTCTGCGTGCTGCAGGTGGACGGAGCGAGCCGCGCTCGGACAGCGCTGCTGGCCGGAGGGGCCGAATTCCTGCGGCTTGACCACTGCTTCAACCTGGAGCTGGAGCGGGCGCGGCTGCTGAGCGTGGCCGTGCTGGCCTGGGACGGCTCGGCCGGCAGGAACCGCCTGCTCTGCCACGGCACCGTGGGGCTGGCGCGGCTCTTCGAGGGTACCGGGGGGGATTTGGGGGGTCCCGAGGGGGCTCAGCCGGTTCCTACCCCGGGGGTGTCCCGCTGTCCCTCTGATGTCCCCGTGTCCCCGCAGGTGGCCGGTCACAGGCGCTGGCGCTGGCGCTGCGGCCGCGGGCCGTGCTGTTCTGCCGCCTGTCGCTGTCACCGTCGCTGTCGCCGTCACCGTCGGAGCCGCGGGTGGCCCCGGGCCCGCGAGTGTTCGGCGTGGAGCTGTCGCAGCTGGTGGCACGCGAGGGACACCCGGGACAGGTCCCGCTGCTCGTGCTCAAGTGCCTGGCAGAGATCGAGCGGCGTGGGCTGGCGGTGAGTGTGGTGACCGAGTGACCAGAGTGACCAGGGGTGACCAGGGGTGACCAGGAGTGACCAGGGGAGACCAGGGGTGACCAGGAGGGACCAGGGGTGACCAGGAGGGACCAGGGGTGACCAGGGGTAACCCAGGGAGTGACCGAAGGGTGACTGAAGCCAAGGAGTGACCGGGCCTGGGGGGTGACCGCTGGTGACCGGTGGCCGGAGAGTGACCGGTGGCCGGAGAGTGACCAGCAGTGACCCCGCAGGTGGTGGGGCTGTACCGGCTCTGCGGCTCGGCCGCGGCCAAGAAGGAGCTGCGGGACGCCTTCGAGAGGGACAGCGCGGCCGTGGCGTTGTCCGAGCGGCTCTGCCCGGACATCAACGTGGTCACCGGTCAGGGGGACGCGCGGGGACATCCCGGGGTGGGAACGCGGGGGATTTTGGGGTGGAAAGGGAGGGATTTGGGGGTGAAAAGGGGGGTTCCTGGTGTCAAAAAAGGGGGTTCCAGCACCGAAAAGGGGTTCCCAGTACAAAAAATGGGATCTCGAGCCCAAAATGGGATCTCAGCCCCAAAGAGAGACCCTGGCCCCACAACCGGGACCCTGTGGTGTCTTGCAGGGATCCTGAAGGATTTCCTGCGGGAGCTGCCGTCCCCGCTGGTGCCGCCCCGGCTGCAGCGCTCGGTGCTCGAGGCCATGGCCCAGAGACCCCCCCGGGACCCCCCCGGGGACCCCGCGGCGCTGCTGGAATGCCTGAGACCCCCGGAGAGGGTGGGAAAGGGGAAATGGGGTGCCTGAGACCCCCGGAGAGGGTGGGAAAGGGGAAATGGGGTGCCTGAGACCCCCGGAGAGGGTGGGAAAGGGGAAATGGGGTGCCTGAGACCCCCGGAGAGGGTGGGAAAGGGGAAATGGGGTGCCTGAGACCCCCCGGAGAGGGTGGGAAAGGGGAAATGGGGTGCCTGAGACCCCCGGAGAGGGTGGGAAAGGGGAAATGGGGTGCCTGAGACCCCCGGAGAGGGTGGGAAAGGGGAAATGGGGTGCCTGAGACCCCCGGGGAGGGTGGGAAAGGGGAAATGGGAATGGGGAAATGGGGAAATGGGGTGGGAATGGGATTGGGGAACAGGAATATGGGAATGGAATGGGGAAAAAGAGGGTGGCAGTTTGGGAAAAGGGTGTGGGAATGAAGGAAATGGGGAAAATGGGGAATGGAAACGGGGCTGGAAAGAAGGAGCGGGAAGGGGGATGGGGCTGCGCAGGTGTCCCTCAGGTGAGACCCCCCCGGGTGACGGCGCCGCTGTCCCCGTGTCCCCAAGGCCACCCTGCGGCGGCTGCTGTCACACCTGAGCCTGGTGGCCGCGCTGCAGCGCTGGAACCGCATGGGCAGCCAGAACCTGGCCGTGTGCTTCGGGCCCGTGCTGCTGCCCCCGCACACCTGCGCAGGTGAGGCCGCACGGCCCCGGGGCCAGCAGGGCCAGCAGGGCCAGCAGGGCCACCCCCCGGGCCAGCAGGGCCACCCCCCGGGCCAGCAGGGCCAGCAGGGCCAGGAGCCCGCAGAGGACGCGGCCGGAGCCGTGGATTTCAAGCAGCACCTGGAGGTGCTGCATTACCTGCTGAGGGTGTGGCCAGGTGAGGGGACACCTGGGGAGGGGACACACCTGGGGAGGGGACAGGGACCCCCCCACTGACCCCCTGTCCCCTTCTGTCCCTGCAGTCCCCCCGCTCCCTGCCTGGGCTGAGACTCCCCGGGGTCGCCCCTCGGCGCTGGCCCTGAGTGACGCCCCCGTGGTGGCCCCGGGTGACCCCCCGGTGGTGGCCCCGGGTGACCCCCCGGTGGTGGCTCCGGGTGACCCCCCGGTGGTGGCGCGGTCGCGGCCGAGGGGTCCCGAGAGCCCCCCCAGCAACCGCTACGCGGGGGATTGGAGCGTGTGCGACCCCCGGGGAGCGCCCGGGGACAGCGACGGCGACACCGCGGGGACAGCGCCCCAAGTCCCGCCCCAAAGCCCATCCCAAACCCTGCCCCAAACCCTGCCCCAAATCCTACCCCAAAACTCGTCCTGGATTCAAACCCGGCCCCCAGCCCAAAGCCCGTCCCAAATCGCGCTCCAGACCCCGCCCCAGAGCCCGCCCAGGTCCCGGAGCCCTCCCCAAAACCCGCCCCAAACCCGACCCCAAAACCCGCCCCAAACCCGGCCCCCACCCCAAAACCTGCCCCAAAACCCGCCCCAAACCCGACCCCAAAACCCGCCCCAAACCCGACCCCAAAACCCGCCCCAAAATCCGCTCCAGACCCCCCCCCAGAGCCCGCCCAGGTCCCAAACCCGGCCCCCACCCCAAAACCTGCCCCAAACTCGGCCCCCACCCCAAAACCTGCCCCAAACTCGGCCCCCACCCCAAAACCTGCCCCAAACTCGGCCCCCACCCCAAAACCTGCCCCAAACTCGGCCCCCACCCCAAAACCTGCCCCAAACCCCACCCCAAACCCCTCCCGGGACCCCGCCCCACACGCCGCCTCTGGGGAATTTGGGGTCGGGGCCGGATTTGGGGCTGGGAGAGGATTTGGGGTCGGATTTGGGGCTGGTGACAGATTTGGGGTTGGGGTTGGGGTCAGGGGCGGATTTGGGGTCGGATTTGGGGTCAGGGGCGGATTTGGGGTCGGATTTGGGGTCGGGGTCCGGGCCCCGCCTGACTTTGAAGGATTTCGATGCCCTGATCCGGGAGCTGGAGCGGGAGCTGGGGACACGGCCGGACGTGGGGCTGTGACATCGGGGACATCGGGGCGACACCGAGGACATGGCCCCCAAAATCCCCCCCCACAAATGTCAAAACTCCCGCAAAAAATCCTCAAAATCCCCCCCCAAAATCCCCTGGGAATGCGAAGCCCCCGTCCCCAGGGCCACCAATGTCCCCTCAGTGTCACCTCTGGGGGGGAGGGGGTGACAAAAGTGTCCCTTGTCCTCCCCCCCCTTTGTCACTGTCCCCAAATTGTCACCGGCAATAAAGGACACGGCTCTTTATTCCCACGGTGCCCAAAGTGTCCCCAAGGGGGGGTGACAGTCCCACAGTGTCCCCAAGGGGGGGGGGTGACAGTCCCACGGTGTCCCCAAGGGGGGGTGACAGTCCCACAGTGTCCCCAAGGGGGGGTGACAGTCCCACGGTGTCCCCAAGGGGGGGTGACAGTCCCACAGTGTCCCCAAGGGGGGGTGACAGTCCCACAGTGTCCCCAAGGGAGGGGTGACAGTCCCACAGTGTCCCCAGGGGGGGGTGACAGTCCCACAGTGTCCCCAAGGGAGGGGTGACAGTCCCACGGTGTCCCCAAGGGGGGTGACAGTCCCACAGTGTCCCCAAGGGAGGGGTGACAGTCCCACAGTGTCCCCAAGGGGGGGGGGTGACAGTCCCACAGTGTCCCCAGGGGGGGGTGACAGTCCCACAGTGTCCCCAAGGGGGGGTGACAGTCCCACAGTGTCCCCAAGGGGGGGGGGTGACAGTCCCACAGTGTCCCCAAGGGAGGGGTGACAGTCCCACAGTGTCCCCAAGGGGGGTGACAGTCCCACAGTGTCCCCAAGGGAGGGGTGACAGTCCCAAAGTGTCCCCAAGGGGGGGTGACAGTCCCACAGTGTCACCTGGCGTTGGGGACAATGCCCGAAGTGTCCCCAAGGAGGGGGTGACAGACCCTGAAGTGGCCAGAATGTCACCTGAGAAGGTGACAATCCCCAAAATGGCCCCTGCCACCCTTTGGGGCCACTCTGGTGACACTTGGGGACACTTGGGGACACTCAGACCGAGATGGAGCCCTCGCGGAAGTCGCTCCGGCCCAGGAGGGCGTTGACAAGGACGGGGTGGCCTCGGTGACACTCGGCCTGCGCCGCCTTCAGCACGGCCACCAGCCTGTCCCCAACGTCCCCAGGGTCCCCTCCGGTGTCCCCAGCGCTGTCCAGGACGAAGCCTCGGCCCCCCAGCGCCGCCGCCACCGCGTGGTAATCTGGGGACACAGGGGTGGCATTGTCA
The DNA here is from genome assembly GCF_030490865.1 of Poecile atricapillus. Lineage (NCBI taxonomy): Eukaryota > Metazoa > Chordata > Aves > Passeriformes > Paridae > Poecile > Poecile atricapillus. The sequence continues at coordinate 183,707 of NC_081287.1, forward strand.
CCGGGGGGTGGCACAGGGACAGGGGGTGGCACAGGGACAGGGGGTGGCACAGGGACAGGGGGTGGCATTGTCACCAGGGGTGGCATTGTCACCGGGGGGTGGCACAGGGACAGGGGGTGGCACAGGGACAGGGGGTGGCATTGTCACCGGGGGGTGGCCTGAGCTGCTGTCCCCTGTCCCCTCAGTGTCCCCTCAGTGTCCTCCCACGTGCCCAGTGTTCCCCAGTCACTGGGCAGTGCTCAGCAGTCTGTGGTCACTCAGTGGTCACTCAGTGGTCACTCAGGGTCACTCAGTGGTCCGTGGTCACTCACTGGTCACTCAGGGGTCACTCAGTGGTCACTCATTGGTCACTCAGGGGTCACTCAGGGGTCACTCAGGGGTCAGTGGTCACTCAGTGATCAGTGGTCACTCAGTGATCAGTGGTCAGTTGTCACTCAGTGGTCAGCAGTCAGTGGTCAGCAGTCACTCAGTGGTCAGTGGTCACTCACCGCTGTAGCTCAGGCCGCAGCCCACGGCGCTGCCCAGCATTGGGAGCTGCTCGCGGCTGATCTGGGTCCAGCCGGCGTCGTTCCCAACCAGGGCGATGACCGGGACCTGCGGGGACAGGGACAGTGGGACAGGGACAGGGGACACCCCCGGGGACAGGTGACATCCCCAGGGCCTCGCTGAGGGCGGGGAGAGGAGAGGTGACACCCCCAGGACGGTGACAGTGACAGTGACAGTGACCTTGTGGCGCACGAAGGTGTCGAACTCCATCAGGCTGAAGCCCAGCGAGCCGTCCCCGTACAGGACCCACACCTGGGGACCGTCCCCAGACGTCACCCGTGGCACTGGAGGGTGGCCCTGGGGACCCTCCGGCCCCCCAGTGTCCCCTCACATCCCCCGTGTCCCCCCCAGTGTCCCCATGTCCCCCCCCGGTGTCCCCATGTCCCCCCCGGTGTCCCCATGTTCCCCCCGGTGTCCCCGTGTCCCCCCCCGCTGTCCCCGTGTCCCCCCCGGTGTCCCCCCCGGTGTCCCCATGTTCCCCCCCGGTGTCCCCGTGTCCCCCCCCGGTGTCCCCGTGTCACCTCAGCCTCGGGCCGGCAGAGTTTGGCCCCGAGCGCGAATCCTCCGCCCACGCCCAGGGTGCCGAAGGGACCTGCGGGGACAGTGGGGACAGTGGGGACATCACATCACTGCCACCACTCAGGGGACAGTGGGGACATCACATCACTGCCACTGGGGACAGCGGGGACATCACATCACTGCCACTGGGGACAATGGGGACATCACTGCCACCACACCACCGGCTGTGTCCCCGCGTGTCCCCACAGCCCCACCGGGTCCGGCCGTGTCCCCGAGCTGTCCCCGAGGTGTCCCCGAGGTGTCCCCGAGCTGTCCCCGAGGTGTCCCCGAGCTGTCCCCTGTCCGGGGGTGGCCGTACCGGGGTCCAGCCAGGCCAGTGGCCGGCGGGGCCGGACGATGTAGGCGGCGGTGGCCACGAAGTCGCCTCCGTCGGCCACCAAGAGGCTCTCGGGGGGCAACACCTGGTCCAGGGCCTGCAGCAGCGCCAGCGGGTTCAGGTGACACGGGGGGGGCACCGTGGCCTTGTCCCTGCGGGAAACGGGGAATGAGGGGGGGTCTGACCCCAAAAATCCCGGGAAAAGGGGAATGAGGGGGGTCTGACCCCAAAAATCCCGGGAAACGGGGAATGAGGGGGGGTCTGACCCCAAAAATCCCGGGAAACGGGGAATGAGGAGGGTCTGACCCCAAAAATCCCGGGAAAAGGGGAATGAGGAGGGTCTGACCTCCAAACCCCCCCCGGGACCGGTTGGGAAGGGGAGCCCCAAAATCGGGAATGGCATCGTCCCCCCAAATTCTCCTCCCTGTCCCCGTCCCCGTCCCTGTCCCCTCACCGGTTCCGCTGCTCCTTCTCCCTCTCGGCCTCCCGGAGCCGCTCCAGCCACTCCCGGGGGCAGGAGAAGCCCTGGAGGCTCCGGGCCAGCGCCACCACGAAGGACGCGGGGTCACCTGCGGGACCCCAAAGTGTCACCAGGGACCGGCCCGGCTGGGGACGGCCCCAAACCGGCCCCGTTCAGCCCCAAAATGGCTCAAATCAGCCCCAAATGGCTCAAATCAGCCCCAAATTGGCTAAAATCGGCCCCAAATTGGCTAAAATCGGCCCCAAAATGGCTCCGTTCGGCCCCAAAATGGCTCAAATCGGCCCCAAAATGGCTCATTCTGACCCAAACCCGCTTCATTTGTGTCCCCAAGGTCCCGGTTCGAGTCCCCACGGTCCCGGTTCGTGTCCCCAGGGTCCCGGTTCCTGTCCCCACGGTCCCGGTTCGAGTCCCCACGGTCCCGGTTCGTGTCCCCAGAGCCCCGGTCCGTGTCCCCACGGTCCCGGTTCGAGTCCCCAGGGTCCCGGTTCCTGTCCCCACGGTCCCGGTTCGTGTCCCCAAGCTCCCGGTTCGTGTCCCCACGGTCCCGGTTCGTGTCCCCAGAGCCCCGGTTCGTGTCCCCAAGGTCCCGGTTCGTGTCCCCAAGGTCCCGGTTCGTGTCCCCAGAGCCCCGGTTCGTGTCCCCACGGTCCCGGTTCGTGTCCCCACGGTCCCGGTTCGTGTCCCCAAGGTCCCGGTTCGTGTCCCCACGGTCCCGGTTCGTGTCCCCACGGTCCCGGTTCGTGTCCCCAAGGTCCCGGTTCCTGTCCCCACGGTCCCGGTTCGTGTCCCCAGGGTCCCGGTTCGTGTCCCCACGGTCCCGGTTCGTGTCCCCTCACCGTGCACCGCCAGCCGCGGTTTCCAGAACACGTCCGCGTTCCGCAGCAGCTGCGCCCGGTCCCGGTTCGCGGCCACCACGGCGGTGCCGCGGCCGAAGAGGCGCCCGTAGGAGAGGCGGAAATCGCAGACGGTGCCTGGGGGGCAGAGCCGGGGCTCAGGGGTGTCCCGGGCTGTCCCCCCGGTGTCCCCGGTGTCCCCCCGGTACCTGCCAGCAGCACCAGGTCGGCGTCGCGGAGCGCGTCGCGGCGGTTCTGCCGCAGGAGCAGGGGACACTCGGGGGGCAGCAGCCCCCGCGCCGCCCCCCCCAGGTAACAGGGGACACCGAGGGACAGCAGCGCCGAGCTGGGGACAGGGGGGGCAGGTCAGGGGCTGGGGGGGGCCAAAGCGCCTCGGTTCGGCCCAAAAACGGCTCGGTTCGGCCCAAAAACGGCTCGGTTCGGGCCCAAACCCGGTTCAATCCCGGCTCCAAACCCGGCTCGGTTCGGGCCCAAACCCGGCTCAATCCCGGCTCCAAACCCGGCTCGGTCCCGGTCCCGAACTGCCTCGGTTTGGCCCCTAAATTGGCTCAATTCGGTCCCAGAAATTGCTCATTTAAGACCTCACTCCCTCCCAGCGCCCGCCCAGTGCCCCCAGTCCCCTCCCAGTTCCCCCCCGTCCTCCCCAGTGCCCTCCCAGTCCCTCCCAGTTCCCCCCCAGTCCCTCCCAGTTCCCCCCAGTCCCTCCCAGTCCCCTCCCAGTGCCCCCCAGTCCCCTCCCAGTCCCTCCCAGTCCATCCCAATCCCCTCCCAATCCCCTCCCAGTCCCCTCCCAGTGTCCCCAGTGTCCCCAGTCCCCCCAGTTCCCACCGCAGCTCCTCGGCCGGAGTCGGGGGCAGCAGGGCCTGGCTGCCCACGAGCACCAGGGGCCGGACAGCCCGGCTGAGCAGCTCGGAGCAGCGCTGCACCTGGGAGCGACCCCAAAAGGGCTGGGATTAACCCCAAAACCGGCACGGACAGCCCCAGAAACAGCACTGACCCCAAAAGGGCTGGGATTAACCCCAAAACCGGCACGGACAGCCCCAAAACCGGCACGGACCCCAAAAGGGCTGGGATTAACCCCAAAACCGGCACGGACAGCCCCAAAACCGGCACGGACCCCAAAAGGGCCGGGATTAACCCCAAAACCGGCACGGACAGCCCCAAAACCGGCACGGACCCCAAAAGGGCTGGGATTAACCCCAAAACCGGCACGGACAGCCCCAGAAACAGCACTGACCCCAAAAGGACCGGGATTAACCCCAAAACCGGCACGGACAGCCCCAAAAACACCGCTGACCCCAAAAGGGCCGGGATTAACCCCAAAACCGGCACGGACAGCCCCAGAAACACCACTGACCCCAAAAGGACCGGGATTAACCCCAAAACCGGCACGGACAGCCCCAAAACCGGCACGGACCCCAAAAGGGCCGGGATTAACCCCAAAAACACCACTGACCCCAAAAGGGCTGGGATTAACCCCAAAACCGGCACGGACAGCCCCAGAAACAGCACTGACCCCAAAAGGACCGGGATTAACCCCAAAACCGGCACGGACAGCCCCAAAAACACCGCTGACCCCAAAAGGGCCGGGATTAACCCCAAAACCGGCACGGACAGCCCCAGAAACAGCACTGACCCCAAAAGGACCGGGATTAACCCCAAAACCGGCACGGACAGCCCCAGAAACAGCACTGACCCCAAAAGGGCTGGGATTAACCCCAAAACCAGCCCCAGACAGCCCCAAAAACAGCACTGACCCCAAAAGGACCGGGATTAACCCCAAAACCGGCACGGACCCGAAAAGGGCTGTGATTAACCCCAAAACCGGCACGGACAGCCCCAAAACCAGCACTGACCCCAAAAGGGCCGGGATTAACCCCAAAACCAGCCCCAGACAGCCCCAAAAACACCACTGACCCCAAAAGGGCCGGGATTAACCCCAAAACCGGCACGGACAGCCCCAAAACCGGCACGGACCCCAAAAGGGCTGGGATTAACCCCAAACCCCCTAATCCATCCCAAAAATCCCTCAACCCATGCCAAAAACCCCATCCCCAACCCTAAAACCCCCAAAACAACCCCCAAGAAAAGCAAAAAATCAACCCCAAAAAAGACCCCAAAACCCCATAAAATCCCAATAAAAAGAAACAAAACTCAACCCAAAAAAAACCCCCCAAAATCCACCCCAAACCCCTTCAATCCACCCCAAACCCCTTCAACCCACCCCAAACCCCTTCAACCCACCCCAAACCCTTTCAGTGCACCCCAAACCCTTTCAGCGCACCCCAAACCCCACAGATTTTGGGTTTTCTCCCCATTTTGGGGTCCCCACCTGTTCTGGGGTGGCTCTGGGGATGCGCAGGGGCAGCGGGGTCAGGTCCCGCGGCTCCCAGGCCCCGGCGAAGAGATTCTGCAGGTAATTCCCCAGGTACCTGCGGGGTGTGGGGGGTTTTTATGGGATTTGGGGGTTTTTCGGGTTTTTTTAAATTTTTTTGGTGGAGTTTTTATGGGGTTTCAGGGATTTTTGGGGTTTTTTGTTTGTTTTTTGTCGTTTTGTGGAGGTTTTGTGGGGTGAGGTTTTAGGATTTTTTTTGTTGTTTGGGTTTTTTTTGTTTAATGATCTGATTTTTTTTTTTTAGGGAGTTTTTTGGAGGGTTGGGATTTTTAGAGGGGATTTTTTGGGGTTTTGGGATTTTTTGGCGGGGTTTATGGGTTTTGGGGGGTTGGTTTTTGGTGATTTTTTGTTTTTCATTATTTGGGGGGGGGAGTTTTTTGTTTTTTGAGGTTTTGGGGAGGTTTTTTTTTATTTTTTGGGTTTTTTTGTGGGTTTTTTGTTGGTTTTTGGATTTTTTTGGGGGGGGGTATTTTTGGGGTATTTTTGGGGTGTTTTGGGGGTGTTTTCTCACCACCGGATGAGTTTCCCCCGCAGCCCCCGTGGGGTTTTGGAGCCCCCGAGCTCCTTCTGGACCACGTGGAAGGGGTAGAGGACATCGATGGGCAGCTCCACGAACACGGGGCCTGTGGGGCACCCCAAAAACCCCAAATCCACGCGGATCACCCCAAAACCCCTTCAAGGGGGTTTGAGACCCCAATTCCCACAGCAGGACCCCCCCCAAAAAAAACCCCAAAAACCTCTGGGAACCGACCCCAAACTCCTCAAACAGCCCCAAAATTGTCCCCGTGTCCCCAAACCCAAAATTCCATCCCCAGACACCCCAAAAAAACCCAAATCTGTGGGGATCGCCCCAAAATCCCCCTGGGATCCCGAATTCCCTGTCCCACGGCTGATTTGGGGACCCCTCCTCCCCAAAAATCCTCTCCACGGGAATTTTGGGAATTCCTCCCCTCCCGAATTTCCAGCAGAGCAATTCTGGGATTCCTCCCCCCCCCCCCCCCCCGGCCCCAAACTCCTCACGGGGGCGGATTTTGGGATTCCCTCCCTCCCAAATTCCACATCCCATCTGGGGACCCCCAATCCCAGGGGAGTTTTGGGATTTCTCCTTCCCCAAACAAATCCCGGGGAGATTTCGGGGGGGGGGGGTGATTTTGGAGGAATTTTGAGAGAATTTTGGGGGGATTTTGGGGGGGATTTGGGGGGAATTTTGAGAGAATTTTGGGAGGGATTTTGGGGGGGATTTTGGGGGAATTTTGAGAGAATTTTGGGAGGGATTTTGAGGGAATTTTGGGAGGGATTTTGAGGGGATTTTGGGAGGGATTTGGGGGGGAATTTTGAGAGAATTTTGGGGGGGATTTTGGGGGGGATTTTGGGGGAATTTGGGGGGGGATTTTGAGGGGATTTTGGGAGGGATTTTGGGGGATTTTGGGGCGTCCCCGTGTCCCCACCGGGTGTCCCCTCCATGGCGGTGGCGATGGCCCGGCGCAGGGTGGGGACGATGTCGCGCACGGTCCGGACGGAGAGCGCGGATTTACAGAGAGTCCGGAAGAGCGGAACCTGCGGGATGTCCTGGAGCGCGCCCCGGCCCTGGAACCGGGAACGGGAACCGGGAATTCGGGAATGGAACCGGGAATGGCACCGGGAATGTGGGAACGGGAACCGGGAATTCGGGAATGGAACCGGGAATGGGAACCGGGAATGCGGGAATGGAACCGGGAATGGCACCGGGAATGTGGGAACGGGAACCGGGAACGGGAACCGGGAATGCGGGAATGGAACCGGGAATGTGGGAATTGGAACCGGGAATTCGGGAATGGCACCGGGAACCCGGGAACGGGAACCGGGAATTCGGGAATTCGGGAATGGGAACCGGGAATGTGGGAATGGGAACCGGGAATGTGGGAATTGGAACCGGGAATGTGAGAACGGGAAGCGGGAATTCGGAAATGGCACCGGGAATGCGGGAATGGGAACGGGAATGTGGGAATGAGCCCCTGGGATTCTGGGAACGGCCCCTGGGAATCCGGGATCGGCACCGAGAGTACCGGGAATGGCACCGGGAACTCGGGAATGGGAACCGGGAATGGGGGAACGGGAACCGGGAATTCGGGAATGGCACCGGGAGTTACGGGGGCTCGGGAATGGCACCGGGGATTCGGGAATGGGCACCGGGAATGGCACCGGGAGTTACGGGGGCTCGGGAATGGCACCGGGGATTCGGAAATCCCGGGAATGCGCTGGGGGAGGGCGTTTCTCGGGATGTCCCCACCTTCTGCAGGGAGGCGGCGGCGCCGCCCAGGAGCAGCAGCGGGGACTCGGCCATCTGCGCGTTCTTGACGGCTGTCACCGCGTTGGTGACACCGGGACCCGCCGTGACGGCCGCGACACCGATACGGCCTGCGGGGACAGCGGGGGGTGGCACCAGGGGGGCACCAGGGTGACATCAAGGTGACACCAGGGTGGCACCAGGGATGGATCTGATCCAGGAGGGGACAAACGGGGACAACCCCCCCCCCCCCCCCTTCCAAGTTCTTGCCACCTCTCAGGTCACCCAAGGGGGGACACCCCAAAACCCCCCGTGGAGCCACCCCCCCGTGCCACCTGCCCCCCCTCGGGACAGCTGGGGACAGCTGGGGACAAACGGGGACAGCTGGGGACAGTTGGGGACAGCTGGGGACAGCTCTCTGACCCGAGAGCCGTGACACGGCGTCGGCGGCGAAGACGGCGGTGGCCTCGTGGCGCGTGTCCACCACGCGGAGCCCGATCTTCTCGCAGGCCACCAGCACGGGCGAGATGTGGCCACCGGGCAGCGTGAACAGGAACCGCACCCCGTGGGCTCGCAGCACCTCGGCCACCAGCTCCCCGCCGTGACGGGGACTCGCCGTGTCCACCTGCGGGGACACGGGATGGTGGCACCTGTGCACAGCGTCCTCTGTGCCACCTGGGTCACCTGGGTCACCTGTGCCACCTGTACTCAGTGTCCTCTGTGCCACCTGTGTCACCTGGGTCACCTGTGCCCAGCGTCCTCTGTGTCACCTGTGTCACCTGTGCACAGCGTCCTCTGTGTCACCTGTGTCACCTGTGCCACCTATGTCACCTGTACTCAGCGTCCTCTGTGTCACCTGGGTCACCTGGGTGACCTGTGTCATCTGTGCCCAGTGTCCTCAGTGTCACCTGTGTCACCTGTGTCACCTGTACTCAGCGTCCTCTGTGTCACCTGCGTCACCTGGGTGACCTGTGTCACCTGTGCACAGCGTCCTCAGTGTCCTCTGTGTCACCTGTGTCACCTGTGCACAGCGTCCTCTGGGCCACCTGTGTCACCTGGGTGACCTGTGCCACCTGTGTCACCTGTGCACAGTGTCCTCTGTGCCACCTGTGTCACCTGGGTGACCTGTGCCACCTGTGTCACCTGTGCACAGTGTCCTCTGTGCCACCTGTGTCACCTGTGCCACCTATGTCACCTGTGCACAGCGTCCTCTGTGCCACCTGTGTCACCTGGGTGACCTGTGCCACCTGTACTCAGTGTCCTCTGTGTCCTCTGTGTCACCTGGGTGACTTGTGTCATCTGTGCCCAGTGTCCTCTGTGTCCTCTGTGTCCTCTGTGTCACCTGTACTCAGTGTCCTCTGTGTCCTCAGTGTCCTCCATCCCACCTGTGTCACCTGTGTCACCTGTCCCCAGTGTCCTCTGTGTCACCTGTGCCACCTGTGTCACCAACCCTCCCATCCCCAGTGTCCTCCAATGTCCCCCGCTGTCCCCCCACCCCAACATCCCCCCCGTGTCCCCCCCGTGTCCCCCCCGTGTCCCCCCCGCTGTCCCCACTGTCCCCCCCGTGTCCCCCTCGTGTCCCCCCCGTGTCCCCCTCGTGTCCCCCCCGTGTCCCCCCCGTGTCCCCCCCGTGTCCCCCCGTGTCCCCCCCGCTGTCCCCACTGTCCCCAGACCTTGTGGCACAGCCGGTAGAGGAGCCCGAGGCGCTGGGCCACCGTCAGCAGGGCCAGGGCCACCAGCCCGGCACAGGCACAGCCCAGCGCGGCCACCAAATCCATGGGACGGGCTGCAGAGCCACGGGGCCACCGTGGGGACACCTGGGGACACCTGGGGACATCGGGAGACCATTGGGGACATCCTGGGGACACCTGGGGACACCCTGGGGACATCAGGAACCCATTGGGGACACCTGGGGACACCTGGGGACACCCTGGGGACATCAGGAACCCATTGGGGACATCCTGGGGACACCTGGGGACACCTGGGGACACCTGGGGACATCGGGAGACCATTGGGGACATCCTGGGGACACCTGGGGACACCCTGGGGACATCGGGAACCCATTGGGGACACTGGGAATGGCCTGGGGACACCCTGGGACCACCGTGGGAAGCCCTGGGGACACCAGAAGTGACAACAAATGACACGGGGGGACATCAGTGGGGACTCTGGATTAATTAAAGCCGGTTTAACCAATCCCAGTTTAACCAGTCCCAGTTTAACCAGTCCCAGTTTAACCAGTCCCAGTTTATCCAATCCCACTTTAACCAGTCCCACTTTAACCAGTCCCAGTTTAACCAGTCCCGGTTTATCCAGTCCCAGTTTAACCAGTCCCAGTTTAACCAATCCCAGTTTATCCAATCCCACTTTAACCAGTCCCAGTTTATCCAATCCCAGTTTAACCAATCCCAGTTTATCCAATCCCAGTTTAACCAGTCCCAGTTTAACCAGTCCCAGTTTAACCAATCCCAGTTTAACCAGTCCCAGTTTAACCAGTCCCAGTTTAACCAGTCCCGGTTTATCCAATCCCAGTTTAACCAATCCCAGTTTAACCAGTCCCGGTTTAACCAGTCCCAGTTTATCCAATCCCAGTTTAACCAGTCCCAGTTTAACCAGTCCCAGTTTATCCAGTCCCAGTTTAACCAATCCCAGTTTAACCAGTCCCAGTTTATCCAATCCCAGTTTAACCAGTCCCAGTTTATCCAATCCCAGTTTAACCAATCCCAGTTTAACCAGTCCCAGTTTAACCAGTCCCGGTTTAACCAGTCCCAGTTTATCCAATCCCAGTTTATCCAATCCCAGTTTAACCAGTCCCAGTTTAACCAGTCCCAGTTTAACCAATCCCAGTTTAACCAGTCCCAGTTTATCCAGTCCCAGTTTAACCAGTCCCAGTTTAACCAGTCCCAGTTTAACCAGTCCCAGTTTATCCAATCCCAGTTTAACCAATCCCGGTTTAACCAGTCCCGGTTTAACCAGTCCCAGTTTAACCAGTCCCAGTTTAACCAATCCCAGTTTAACCAATCCCAGTTTAACCAGTCCCAGTTTAACCAGTCCCAGTTTAACCAGTCCCAGTTTATCCAATCCCAGTTTAACCAGTCCCAGTTTAACCAGTCCCAGTTTAACCAGTCCCAGTTTAACCAGTCCCGGTTTAACCAGTCCCAGTTTAACCAATCCCAGTTTAACCAGTCCCGGTTTAACCAGTCCCGGTTTAACCAGTCCCGGTTTATCCAGTCCCAGTTTAACCAGTCCCAGTTTAACCAGTCCCAGTTTATCCAATCCCAGTTTAACCAGTCCCAGTTTAACCAGTCCCAGTTTAACCAGTCCCAGTTTATCCAATCCCAGTTTATCCAATCCCAGTTTAACCAGTCCCAGTTTAACCAATCCCAGTTTAACCAGTCCCAGTTTAACCAGTCCCAGTTTAACCAGGTTCCCACCTCATCTGCATAACCATCCGCCCGATTTGCATAATTAGCCCCTCATTTGCATATCCATACAAACTCCTCAGGTAATTACCCCTCATTAAGAAGTTTCGCGCCTCCCTCCAACATTCCTGGAATTCCCAAATTCCCTTTTCCTGCCCCAAAACCCGGCGGGAAAAACGCGGCCGGAAGGGCCCGAATTGGGGCAAAAATCCCCAATTTTGGGACGGGGGGGACAGCGAGGGGACAGCGAGGGGACAGCGGGGGGGACACTGAGGGGACAATGAGGGGACAGCGGGGGGACAGCGGGGGGACAGCGAGGGGACAGCGAGGGGACAATGAGGGGACAGCGAGGGGACAGCGGGGGGGACAATGGGGGGACAGCGGGGGGACAGCGAGGGGACAGCGGGGGGGACAGCGAGGGGACAATGAGGGGACAGCGAGGGGACAATGGGGGGACAGCGAGGGGACAATGGGGGGACAGGAGGGGACAATGGGGACAAACGAGCTCGGTCCTGCCGGCTCTGGGTCTTTGTCACCCCAGGTGTCCCCAGGTGTCCCCCCAGTGCCCAGGACCCTCCCCAGGTGTCCCCAGGTGTCCCCTGACCCCTCCCGTGTCCCCACAACGCCCGGGCCCCCCTCGGTGTCCCCTCAGTGTCCCCAGAGCCCCCTGTCCCTCCCCTGTCCCCTCGGTGTCCCCTCGGTGTCCCCTCAGTGTCCCCAGAGCCCCCTGTCCCTCCCCTGTCCCCCCCTGTCCCCTCCCCTGTCCCCTGTCCCCTGACCTGTCCCCCCCTGTCCCCTCCCCTGTCCCCTCACCTGTCCCCTCCTGTCCCCCCTGTCCCCTCCCCTGTCCCCTCCCCTGTCCCCCCTGTCCCCTCTGTCCCCTCCTGTCCCCTCACCTGTCCCTTGTCCCCTCCCCTGTCCCCTCACCTGTCCCCTCCTGTCCCCTCAGTGTCCCCTGTCCCCCCCTGTCCCCTCCTGTCCCCTCACCTGTCCCCTCTGTCCCCTCCTGTCCCCTCACCTGTCCCCTCTGTCCCCCCTGTCCCCTCACCTGTCCCCTGTCCCCTCACCTGTCCCCTCACCTGTCCCCTGTCCCCTCACCTGTCCCCTGTCCCCTCCTGTCCCCTCCCCTGTCCCTCCTGTCCCCTCACCTGTCCCTTGTCCCCTCACCTGTCCCCTGTCCCCTCACCTGTCCCTTGTCCCCTCACCTGCCGTTCCCGGAAGCGCCGCTCGCGCCGTGGCCCCGCCCACACCCGAAGGCCCCGCCCACACCGCGGGAGTCACGTGACTCCCAACTGCCCGCAGCGCCGGGTCGGCGCGGTGACGTCATGCGCGCGCGCGGCGCTGATTGGCGGACTGCAGAAAGGGGCGCGGCCAAGCGTGAGGGGCGGGGAGAAATGGGCGGGGCCTGGTGGGGAGACACCACCCCCAAATTTGGGGGGGGCGATCAGGGGGGTCTCGGCTGGGGGAGGGCGGAAATTTTAAATTAAAAAATTAAATTTAAAAGTTTTGGAATTCGTTTGCTTAAACCGGGTCCCGTGGGGGTCCCATTTCGGGGAGGGGTCTCTGCCCAAGGGGGTCCCGGGTGTCCCCCGCCCCCCTCTCCCCCCCCCCAGTGTCGCCTGTCCCGGCGAGGGGGGGACAAAAATCCCGTCCCCGCCCGGCGCAGGAAACTCCGGCGGCGAAATCCCCGCGGGGGGGACACCTGGGCACACCTGGGGACACTTGGGGACACTTGGGGACACCTGGGGACACCTGGGGACACCTGGGGACACCTGGGAACACCTGGGGACACCTGGGGACACTTGGGGACACCTGGGGACACCTGGGGACACTTGGGGACACCTGGGGACACTTGGGCACACCTGGGGACACCTGGGGACACCTGGGGACACTTGGGGACACCTGGGGACACCTGGGGACACTTGGGGACACCTGGGGACACCTGGGGACACTTGGGGACACCTGGGGACACTTGGGGACACTTGGGGACACTTGGGGACACCTGGGGACACTTGGGGACACACCTGGGGACAGCTGGGGACAGCTGGGGACACTTGGGGACACCTGGGGACACCTGGGGACACCTGGGGACACTTGGGGACACTTGGGGACACTTGGGGACACTTGGGGACACACCTGGGGACACTTGGGGACACTTGGGGACACTTCCCATCCGCCGTGACGTCACCGCCGGGTGAGTCCCCGAACCCCCCCCGCCGGTGTCCCCCCGCCCACGGTGTCGCCGCTTCCTCGCGGCTCTGTCCCCGCCCGGTGCCACTTTGTCCCCTCCCGGTGCCACTTTGTCCCCGCCCGGTGCCACCGGCCCCGCCCCAGATCGTTTTGTCCCTCCCCGGTGTCGCCAGGGTCCCCTCCGGGTCCCGTTAAAAGCCAGCCTCGCTCCGCTCTGTCCCCGATGTCGCCGCGATGTCGCCGCTCGCCGACCCCGAGAATCCCCCGCCACCCCCGTGCCCCTGCCGGTGCCTCTGCCCGGACCGGGACCGGGACCGGGGACAGGACCGGGGACAGAGCTGGGACCGGGACCAGCACCAGAACCGGGAGCAGAACCGGGAGCAGCCCCCGGCCCGGTGCCGGTCCCGGTGCCGGTCCCGGTTCCGCCGCCTGCTCCCGGCCCTCGCCGCTCTCGCCGCCGCCGCTCTCGGAGCCGCCGCCGCCGCCGCCGCCGTCCTGGGCACGATCCGGGGGCAAACCCCGGTCAAGGTGGGCACGGGGGGGGGGGGGTGTCCGTCCGTCCGTCTGTCCGTCTGTCCGTCCGTCTGTCCGTCCGTCTGTCCGTCCGTCTGTCCGTCTGTCCGTCCGTCTGTCCGTCCGTCTGTCCGTCTGTCCGTCCGTCTGTCCGTCCGTCTGTCTGTCCGGAGGGCCGGGCAGCCGCGCGTCCCGCGGTCCGAGTGTCCGGGTGTTCCGGTGTCCGTTTGTCCAGGTGTTTGTTCCGGTGTTTGTTCAGGTGTTCGGTTGTCCGGTTGTCCGTTTGTTCCGGTGTCCGCTTGTCCTGGTGTCCGTTTGTCCAGTTGTCCCGGTGTTTGACTGTCCAGCTGGTGTCCGGTTGTCCATCTGTCCGGTTGTCCCGGTGTCCGGTTGTTCCGGTGTCCGGTTGTCCCGGTGTCCGGTTGTCCAGGTGTCCGGTTGTTCCGGTGTCCGGTTGTCCAGGTGTCCGGTTGTCCATCTGTCCGGTTGTTCCGGTGTCCGGTTGTCCATCTGTCCGGTTGTTCCGGTGTCCGGTTGTCCATCTGTCCGTTCGTCCAGGCGTCCATCCGCCCGTCCACGTGTCCATTTGTCCATCCGTGTGTCCATCTGTCCACCCGCGTGTCCGTCCAGGTGTCCCTGTGTCCCCCGCCGTGCCCGCCCCTCCTGTCCCCTCCCGGGGGTCACCAATGTCACCCCCCGCCCCCCCTCCCCGTGCCTCAGTTTCCCCCAGTCCCAAATCCCGGAATTTTCCCTTTTTCCCCCCAAAATCCCCCCGGGGGGGGCGGGGCCTCCAGGAAGTCCCCAAACCCCGGCGGGACCCGGCGCCACTTCCCCTTCCCGGGGCGGGGGTTGGCGACACTGGGGACACCTTGGGGACATTGGGGACCCTCCCGCTGAAATTGTCCCTCCTGTCCCCTCCCCCTCAGGCTGCCACCGCCGCCCACGTCCTGCTCAGTGCCGGTAAGTCCCGGATGTCCCCCGTGTCCCCTCCTGTCCCCCGTGTCCCCTCCTGGCCCTTCCTGTCCCCTCCTGTCCCCCCCATGTCACCTCCTCCCCCCCCCCCCCACCCGCCAAGTCAACTCGAAATTGTCACTCGGGTTCCTCGCAGAGGAAGTGTCACCTCCCCGATGTCACCTCCCCGATGTCACCTCCCCGATGTCACCTCCCCCGCGGCATCCGGGGGTGGCACAAGCGGCGTCACGGAGTGTCCCCAGTGTCACGGAGTGTCCCCATAGTGTCAGTGTCCCCAGAGTGTCACGGAGTGTCCCCAGAGAGTCAGTGTCCCCATAGTGTCAGTGTCCCCAGAGAGTCAGTGTCCCCAGGGTGTCACGGAGTGTCCCCAGTGTCACGGAGTGTCCCCATAGTGTCAGTGTCCCCAGGGTGTCATGGAGTGTCCCCAGAGTGTCCCCAGTGTCACGGAGTGTCCCCAGTGTCACGGAGTGTCCCCAGAGAGTCAGTGTCCCCAGGGTGTCATGGAGTGTCCCCAGAGTGTCACGGAATGTCCCCGAGGTGTCACCCTTGGTGTCACCTCCTCCCCTCTGTCCCCTACCCCAACCCATTGTCCCCAGGCTGTCCCCAGTGTCCCCCTGTCCCCTGTCCCCAGGCTGTCCCCAGACTGTCCCCTGTCCCCCTGACCACTGTCCCCTGTCCCCAGGCTGTCCCCAGGCTGTCCCCTGTCCCCCTGCCCGCTGTCCCCTGTCCCCAGGCTGTCCCCAGGCTGTCCCCTGTCCCCCTGACCGCTGTCCCCTGTCCCCAGGCTGTCCCCAGGCTGTCCCCTGTCCCCCTGACCGCTGTCCCCTGTCCCCAGGCTGTCCCCAGGCTGTCCCCTGTCCCCCTGACCGCTGTCCCCTGTCCCCAGGCTGTCCCCTGTGTCCCCCCTGTCCCCCTGACCGCTGTCCCCTGTCCCCAGGCTCGCTGTCACTGTCCCCAGGCTGGCACTACGAGGACGGTGTCCAGGGCGCCTTCCTGAGCGGTGACATCCGGCCGGGCACCGCGGGGACACTGCGGGTGGCATCGGGTGGCCTCTACCTCCTCTACGGCCAGCTGGGTGTCACCTGCACGGCGGCCACCTGTCCCCAGGGCGGTGTCACCCTGCGGCTGCGCCGCGCCGCGTCCCCGAGGCCGCTGCTGGCCGTGCCACTGTCCCTGCCGGCCGCGGCCGGGGGCCACCAGCAGCGCTCAGCGCTGGCCCAGGCCGTGGGACAGCTCTGGCCTGGGGACATCCTCAGCCTGGAGCTGGTTGGGGACACCGGAGGGGACACGGGCGGGTGGCAGCTGGCGCAGGACGAGCGCGAGGGCAACTTCGTGGGGCTGCTGCGCATCGCGGGGGGTGACACCAGGTGACAGTGGGTGACACTGGGGGTGACACCGGGTGACACCGGGAGTGACACCGGGGGTGACCCTGGGTGACACCGGGAGTGACACCAGGAGTGACCCTGGGTGACACCGGGAGTGACACCAGGAGTGACCCTGGGTGACACCAGGAGTGACACCGGGAGTGACCCTGGGTGACACTGAGGGTGACACCGGGGGTGACACAGGCGTGGCTGGCCTCGTGTCCTGCTGGTCACCTGCCAGCACGGGGCTTGGGGACATCCGGGACTCGAGTGTGGAAGTTTGGGGACATCAAGGGACATCGGTGACATCCATGGCTGGAGATTTGGGGACAAGGGACACCGGTGACATCCATGGCTGGAGATTTGGGGACAAGGGACACCGGTGACATCCATGACTGGAGATTTGGGGACAAGGGACATCGGTGACATCCATGGCTGGAGATTTGGGGACATCAAGGGACACCGGTGACATCCATGGCTGGAGATCTGGGGACAAGGGACACCGGTGACATCCATGACTGGAGATTTGGGGACAAGGGACATCGGTGACATCCATGGCTGGAGATTTGGGGACATCAAGGGACACCGGTGACATCCATGGCTGGAGATCTGGGGACAAGGGACACCGGTGACATCCATGGTTGGAGATTTGGGGACAAGGGACACCGGTGACATCCATGGCTGGAGATTTGGGGACAAGGGACACCGGTGACATCCATGGCTGGAGATCTGGAGATGAGACCCCCCCTGCCCAGAGCTTTGGGGACATCAAGGGACACCAAGTGACGCCGGTGGCCTCGCAGCTGGAGATTTGGGGACATCAGGGGACATCACCGCCCCCCCCGTTGGTGCCTGGGGACATTTGGGGACCTCGTGGACGCAGTGCTGGACACTTGGGGACATTTGGGGACCCAGTGCTGGACACTTGGGGACCCTGGGGCCTCCTTGGGGACATTGGGGACACTTTGGGGGGGCCCTGCTGTCTCCTACCCCTCCCCCCACAGCTGGCCTGGGGGGGGATCCTCCCCCCTAAATTATTATCCTTAATTAAGTATTTATTAATGAATTAATAAATTTATTTATGGATTATTTAGGGCCTGGATTGTCCCCAAGAACCCGGGGGACAACCCTGGGGTGGCCCTGAGGGACCTCTGGGGGTCCCCAGCTGCCAATTGCCCCCAAATTCTCCCCAAAACCTCCTGAGCCCCTCGAGCCGCTCCGGAAAGTTCCGGAAACCGCAGGGGGTGGGGGGGGGCGGGGCTGGGGCTGGGGTCGCGTGACCCCTGTGGTGTCCCTGTGACCCCTCTGGTGTCCCCATGTCCCTGTGGTGTCCCCATGTCCCTGTGGTGTCCCTGTGACCCCTGTGGTGTCCCCACGTGTCCCCTCTGGTGTCTCTGTGACCCCTCTGGTGTCCCCATGTCCCCTGTGGTGTCCCCACATGTCCCCTGTGATGTCCCTGTGACCCCTGTGGTGTCCCCATGTCCCTGTGGTGTCCCCACGTGTCCCCTCTGGTGTCTCTGTGACCCCTCTGGTGTCCCCATGTCCCCTGTGATGTCCCCACATGTCCCCTGTGATGTCCCAATGACCCCTGAGATGTCTCCGTGTCTCCTCTGGTGTCCCCATGTCCCCTGTGCTGTCCCAATGACCCCTCTGGTGTCCCCGTAACCCCTCTGGTGTCCCCATGTCCCTTGTGATGTCCCCCTGTCCCCTGTGGTGTCCCTGTGACCCCTGTGGTGTCCCCATGTCCCCTGTGGTGTCCCTGTGACCCCTCTAGTGTCCCCATGTCCCCCCACGTGTCCCCTGTGCTGTCCCTATGTCCCCTCTGGTGTCCCTATGTCCCCTCTGGTGTCCCAGTGACCCCTCTGGTGTCCCCATGTCCCCTGTGGTGTCCCTGTGACCCCTGTGGTGTCCCCACTCACCCCATGTGTCCCCTGTGCTGTCCCTATGTCCCCTCTGGTGTCCCTATGTCCCCTCTGGTGTCCCAGTGACCCCTCTGGTGTCCCTATGTCCCCTCTGGTGTCCCCATGTCCTCTCTGGTGTCCCCATGTCCCCCCACGTGTCCCCCCCATCGAGGACACCTCACGCCAGCTGCTCAGAAATGATTTTTTTACAAAAAAAAAAAAAAAGGGGGAGGGGAAGAAGGGGGATAAAAAAGGTGACAGAGAGTGGTGACACCTGAGAGGGCAGGTGACACCTGAGAGGGCAGGTGACACCTGAGAGGGCAGGTGACACCCCAGGGCAGGTGACACCAGGGCAGGTGACAGCAGGGCAGGTGACAGCTGGGGACTCAGCTGGGACAGCCGAAGAGCACCATGGCCTCGGCGAACTCGGTGAAGTCCTGGCACTGTCCCTGCAGCGCCGGGTCCTGGCACGAGGCCTCCGACGGCCACTCCTCCAGCCAGGTGTCCTTCCCGATCAGGTACGAGAAGCTGGGGACACGGGGACAGCCGTGGGGACACAGGGACAATGGGGACAATGGGGACAATGGGGACAATGGGGACAATGGGACAATGGGGACATTGGGGACAATGGGACAATGGGGACAATGGAGACAATGGAGACAATGGGGACAGTGGGGACAGCCGTGGGGACACAGGGACAATGGGGACAATGGGGACAATGGGGACAATGGGGACAATGGGGGCAATGGGGACAATGGGGACAATGGGGACACTGGGGACAATGGGACAATGGGGACAATGGGACAATGGGGATAATGGGGGCAATGGGGACAATGGGGACAGTGGGGACAATGGGGACACTGGGGACAATGGGACAATGGGGACAATGGGACAATGGAGACAATGGGGACAATGGGGACAATGGGGACAATGGGGACAATGGGACAATGGAGACAATGGGGGCCGTGTCCCTCCCTCGTCCCTCCCTGTCCCCCCCATGTCCCCCCACCTCTGTCCTCCATCCCTGTGTCCCCCTGTCCCCTCTGCCCCTGTGCCAGTGTCCCACCCTGTCCCTACAGGCCCCACCCATGTCCCTCCCATGTCCCTCCCGTGTCCCCCCCGTGTCCCCAGTGTCCCCCCATGTCCCCCCCGTGTCCCCCCCCTGTCCTCCCATGTCCCCCCCGTGTCCCCGGTGTCCCTACTGTCTGCCGGTGACCCAGAGGTCGCTGGCCTGTCCCCAGACCAGGTACTCGTGTCCCTGGAGCAGCCTCAGGGTGTCCCTGCACTGCTGGTGGCTCACGAAGGTCCTGTTGCTCCCGCTGGGGTCCTCGTCTGTGCCTGGCCACCGTGTCACCATGGTGTCACCGTGGTGTCACCGTGGTGTCACCGTGGTGTCACCGTGGTGTCACCGTGTCACCATGCCACCTCCACCCCCCAGACAGGGCAGCTGTGGTGGCACCACCCTCCTGGTGGCACCGGGTCCCTCATGGTGTCCCTGTCCCCCCCCATGGTGTCCCTGTCCCCCCGTGGTGTCCCTGTCCCCCCCCCATGGTGTCCCTGTCCCCCCAAGGTGTCCCTGTCCCCCCGTGGTGTCCCTGTCCCCCCGTGGTGGCCGTGTCCCCCCCCATGGTGTCCCTGTCCCCCCATGGTGTCCCTGTCCCCCCCCATGGTGTCCCTGTCCCCCCATGGTGTCCCTGTCCCCCCCCCATGGTGTCCCTGTCCCCCCGTGGTGTCCCTGTCCCCTCATGGTGTCCCTGTCCCCCCCCATGGTGTCCCTGTCCCCCCAGGGTGTCCCTGTCCCCCCAGGGTGTCCCTGTCCCCCCAAGGTGTCCCTGTCCCCCTCCATGGTGTCCCTGTCCCCCCATGGTGTCCCTGTCCCCCCAGGGTGTCCCTGTCCCCCCGTGGTGTCCCTGTCCCCCCCCCATGGTGTCCCTGTCCCCCGGTGGTGTCCCTGTCCCCCCATGGTGTCCCTGTCCCCCCGTGGTGTCCCTGTCCCCCGGTGGTGGCCGTACCCATCTTGATGACCGACAGGACCCTCATGATGTAATTGTCGTGGGACGGGGTCTCCTGGCGGGCCAGCATCTTCACCTTGTACACTGCCAGGGGACACGGGGACAGTGCCACCACCCCCGCCACCGTGGCACTTCTGTGTCCCCAATGTCCCCAATGTCCCCAACTCCACCTGCCACCAACTCCACCCTTACCACCCAACGTCCCCACTGTCCCCACTGTCCCCACTGTCCCCACTGTCCCCATTGTCCCCACTGTCCCCATTGTCCCCATTGTCCCCATTGTCCCCACTGTCCCCAGTGTCCCCACTGTCCCCATTGTCCCCAGTGTCCCCACTGTCCCCAGTGTCCCACCGAAGTCCACCCCGGGCTCGCAGGCGCGCTCGATGCGTTGGTTGACTGTGATGGCCTCGGGCTCCTCGTGGCGCTTGAAGCAGCTGTCTGTGGGGACACCATGGGGACATCATGGGGACATCATGGGGACATCACGGGGACATCACAGGGACATCACAGGGACACAGTCATGACAAGCTCAGCTGTGGCAGGGATGTGTCCCCGTCACGGTGACATGTGGCAGCTCATCAGTGACGTGTCCCACCATGTCCCACCCTGCCAGAGCTGCCTGCCCGTGTCACCCGTGTCCCCGTGTGTGTCCCCATGTCCCCATGTCCCCATGTCCCCATGTGTGTCCCCAGTGTCCCCATGTGTGTCCCCATGTCCCCATGTCCCCATGTGTGTCCCCGTGTCCCCATGTCCCCATGTGTGTCCCCATGTGTGTCCCCATGTCCCCATGTCCCCATGTCCCCATGTCCCCATGTGTGTCCCCGTGTCCCCAGTGTCACCTTCAGCACAGCGACAAACTTCCCCCTGGCAGATCTTGCTCAGTTTCCCTCCCTCCTTGTCCGGGTGGTAGAACCGGGTGCAGCGATCGTCTGTGGGGACATCAGGGGACATCAGGGGACACGGGGACATCAGGGGACAGCAGGGGACAGCAGGGGACAGCAGGGGACATCAGGGGACACGGGGACAGCAGGGGACACGGGGACAGCAGGGGACAGCAGGGGACAGCAGGGGACACGGGGACAGCAGGGGACAGCAGGGGACAGCAGGGGACATCAGGGGACACGGGGACAGCAGGGGACATGGGGACATCAGGGGACAGCAGGGGACATCAGGGGACACGGGGACAGCAGGGGACAGCAGGGGACAGCAGGGAGCACAGGGACAGCAGGGGACATGGGGACATCAGGGGACAGCAGGGGACATGGGGACATCAGGGGACAGCAGGGGACATCAGGGGACAGCAGGGGACATCAGGGGACACGGGGACAGCAGGGGACATGGGGACATCAGGGGACAGCAGGGGACATCAGGGGACAGCAGGGGACAGCAGGGGACACGGGGACATCAGGGGACAGCAGGGAGCACAGGGACAGCAGGGGACATCAGCCAGGGGGGACATGGGGACAGCAGGAGGGGCGGGGACAGTGCGGTGACATCGGGCTGGCGGGACAGTGCAGGACTCGGGGGTTGCCATGGGTGACACAGGTGACACTGGTGACACCGGTGACACCGGGGACAGGGACACACCGATCCTGTAGTAGCTGTAGACGCTGACGGCCGCGGGCTGGATCAGCCCCACCTGGAACCTCTGGTGGGCCTTGAAGGCAAAACACTCCTGGGCCTTGTGGGACACCTGGGGACAGGGACAGGGACATGGGGGTGGCACTCAGGCTGTCACCTCCCCAACCCACCTGCTCCTGTCCCCAGCAGTGTCCCCAGCCTCAGCTGTGTCCCTGTCACAGCCCTGTCCTCCTCGTGTCCCTGCACGTCCCCAGCTCCATCTCGGACCCTGTGACGTCCTGTCCCCACCCCGTCCCTGTCCCACCTTGTCCCTGTCACCATCCCCATGTCCCCAGTGTCCCCAGTGTCCCCAGTGTCCCCAGTGTCCCCACCTTGTCCAGGTAAATGACGACGTTGCTCCGCTCCTTGTCCTGGTCCAGCTCGAACTTGGAGATGTACCTGTCCACGCCCTCGGACAGCTGGGGACAGCGGGGACACGGGGACAGCGTGACACTGGGGACACGGGGACAGCGGGGACACGGGGACAGCGGGGACATGGGGACACGGGGACAGCGGGGACACGGGGACAGCGTGACACGGGGGACACGGGGACAGCGGGGACACGGGGACAGCGGGGACACGGGGACAGCGTGACACCGGGGACACGGGGACAGCGGGGACACGGGGACAGCAGGGACACGGGGACAGTGGGGACACGGGGACAGCGTGACACCGGGGCACGGGGACAGCGGGGACACGGGGACAGCAGGGACATGGGGACACGGGGACAGCGGGGACACGGGGACAGCGGGGACACGGGGACAGCGTGACACCAGGGCACGGGGACAGCGTGACACCGGGGCACGGGGACAGCGGGGACACGGGGACAGCTGGGGACACGGGGACACGGGGACAGCGGGGACACGGGGACAGCGTGACACCAGGGCACGGGGACAGCGTGACACCGGGGCACGGGGACAGCGGGGACACGGGGACAGCTGGGGACACGGGGACACGGGGACAGCGGGGACACGGGGACACGGGGACAGCGGGGACACGGGGACAGCGTGACACCGGGGCACGGGGACAGCGGGGACACGGGGACAGCAGGGACACGGGGACAGCGTGACACCGGGGACACGGGGACAGCGTGACACCGGGGACACGGGGACAGCGGGGACAGCGGGGACACGGGGACAGTGTGACACCGGGGACACGGGGACAGCGGGGACACGGGGACAGCGTGACACCGGGGCCACGGGGACACGCGGGCATCTGGGGACACGAGGACGCACGTGTGGCCATGTGGGGACATGGTGGCACACGATGGCACGAAGACGTGGTGTCCCCTGTCTCACCCAGATCCCCCTGGGTGTCCCCAGGTCCCCTCCTGGTGTCCCCATGTCCCCCCTGGTGTCCCCATGTCCCCCCCGGTGTCCCCATGTCCCCCCCCCCGGTGTCCCCATGTCCCCCCCGGTGTCCCCATGTCCCCACACTGACCCTCCTCAGGTCCTGGACGTCCGGCGAGAAGCCCGTGAGCATGGACACGTCCAGGATGGACATGGTGGCATCCACGGTGTCCAGGTACCTGTGGGGACAGGGCTGAGGCCACCCCCACCTGTCCCCAACCCCTGCAGTGTCCCCAGCGTCCCCCTCCCTGATGTCCCCGTTCTCCACCCAGGGGACAAGGTGGGGCTGAGCGCTCTTTGTCCCCAGTGTCCCCTCCCTGTCCTCAGTGTCCCCAGTGTCCCCTCCCTGTCCCCAGTGTCCCCAGTGTCCCCATCCCTGTCCCCAGTGTCCCCAGTGTCCCCATCCTTGTCCCCAGTGTCCCCTCCCTGTCCCCAGTGTCCCCATCCTTGTCCCCAGTGTCCCCAGTGTCCCCTCCCTGTCCCCAGTGTCCCCAGTGTCCCCATCCCTGTCCCCAGTGTCCCCAGTGTCCCCTCCCTGTCCCCAGTGTCCCCAGTGTCCCCATCCCTGTCCCCAGTGTCCCCAGTGTCCCCAGTGTCCCCATCCCTGTCCCCAGTGTCCCCAGTGTCCCCTCCCTGTCCCCAGTGTCCCCTCCCTGTCCCCAGTGTCCCCAGTGTCCCCTCCCTGTCCCCAGTGTCCCCAGTGTCCCCACCTGGTGCAGATGGTGATCTTGACAGACCTGACGATCTCCTCCTCTTCCTTGCCTGGGTGGGGACAAGGAGGGGACATGGAAGGGGACATGGGGCACCCACGGGGGACACAGCGAGGACAGGGAGGGGACAGCTGGGGACTCACCCGTGTCCA
This sequence comes from Poecile atricapillus, assembly GCF_030490865.1. Lineage (NCBI taxonomy): Eukaryota > Metazoa > Chordata > Aves > Passeriformes > Paridae > Poecile > Poecile atricapillus. Next base: position 207,349 of record NC_081287.1, read on the forward strand.
CGTCCTCCACGTCCACGCTCAGGTCGAAGCTGTCACATTTGTTGTCCTTCTCGGGGACCTTGGCGTGGTACACGGTCACCACTGTCATTGTCCCCTTGCCCACGCCCTCGGCCTTCACCGTGAACTCCTCGTTCAGCTTGGTCTGAGGGGACAGGGACGTGGCAGGACACGGAGGGGACACGGAGGGGACACGGAGGGGACAGGGACGTGGCAGGACACGGAGGGGACACGGAGGGGACACGAGATCAGGGCAGGGAGGGGACAGGGACAGTGACAGGGACAGGGACAGGTGACAGGTGACAGGTGACAGTGACAGTGACAGTGACAGGTGACAGTGACAGGTGACAGTGACAGGTGACAGGGACAGTGACAGGGACAGTGACAGTGACAGGTGACAGTGACAGTGACAGGTGACAGGGACAGGTGACAGTGACAGGGACAGTGACAGTGACAGTGACAGTGACAGTGACAGTGACAGGTGACAGTGACAGGTGACAGGGACAGGTGACAGGGACAGTGACAGGGACAGGTGACAGTGACAGTGACAGTGACAGTGACAGGTGACACTGACAGTGACAGTGACAGGGACAGTGACAGGGACAGTGACAGTGACAGGTGACAGTGACAGGTGACAGTGACAGTGACAGGTGACAGGGACAGGTGACAGTGACAGTGACAGTGACAGGTGACAGGTGACAGTGACAGGTGACAGTGACAGTGACAGTGACAGTGACAGGTGACAGTGACAGTGACAGTGACAGTGACAGTGACAGTGACAGTGACACTGACAGTGACAGTGACAGTGACAGTGACAGGTGACAGTGACAGTGACAGGTGACAATGACAGTGACAGTGACAGGTGACAGGTGACAGTGACACTGACAGTGACAGTGACAGGTACCTCGGTGGAGCGCGCCACCAGCGCGTTGCGGTTCTCGATGCGGTATTTGACGGGGCTGGCGCGGCGCGGCAGCAGCACCGACACGTCCATCTCCAGCTGCTGCTGGGCCTCCGTGGCCACCTGGTACTGGGCCAGCGCTTGGAACACCAGGATGGTGGCCTGAGGGGACACCGGGGTCACCGGGGCTTGGGGACATCGCCCCTAAAGGCTTCCGAGTGACCTTTGGCCTCCTGTGCCACCAAAGATGTCCCCAAAAGGACAACCCTGCTGTCACACCCAGCGCCACCAGGGATGTCCCCTGAGATGTCCCCAGGGGTGGCTGGGGGTGTCCCATGTCCCACCTGGGTGGAGCCGTAGCCACCCCCGTAGTAGTTCTGCTGGGCGAGCCACCGGACCACCGGCCCCGCCAGCTCCGGCTTCCTCATCTCCACCAGGGCCAGCAGCGCGTAGGACGTGCCCTCGATGTTGTAGGTGCGGGCGTTGCGCTCCTCCCAGCTGGCCCCACCTGTGGGGACATCGGGGACACCCTCAGCCACCGGGGACCCCGTGGCCACCTCGCCCTGGCCCCACATCACAGCCCCAGGTGAGGCGACGCCTCAGGAGGATCCAAAACCACTTCTGGAGAACCTCATCAGAACCCAAAACCATCTCTGCTGGCCCCAAGGTGAGGTGTCACCTTTGAGAACCTCAGGAGGAGCCACAACCAGCTTTGAAGAACCTCATGATTACCCAAAACTGCCTCTTTTCACCTCAAATTGGATCCCCCGGGTGAAACTCCCTCCCCCTGCCCCAATTTCCAGCCCAGGTCACCTTTGGAGAACCTCACAAAGACCCCAAACCACCTCCTTTCACCCCAATTTGATCTTGAGGTGTCACCTTTGGAGAACTTCATGAGGACCTTCTCGCTCTTGAGCTTCCCGGCCAGGGCCAGCGCGTAGGACGCCAGGGCCACCGTGTAAGGCCGGGCCAGCTGCTCGTAGCGCCGGGCCAGGAAGTTGGCGGCTTTGTTGATGCTGTCCTCCAAGTTCTGGGTGGAAAATTCGGGATCTCAGGTGGCTTCCACAAGGGTCTGGCACCTCAGGGACGTCCCTGTCCCCAGGTGGGGCCACTCACGTTGACGTGGTCCTTGCAGGTGTCCTGTGCCTCCTTGAGGGCGATGAGGACGAAGGCGGTGAGGGACACCTCGGGCTCGGCTCCTTGGTAACCTCCCTGAGGGATAAAAACGGGGGAAAAACCTCAGGATTGGGGCTTTCCCAACGCCCAGCAGCTCCTTCCAAACAGCCGCCCCTGACCGCTCTGAGGGACACCCGGGGGACACCCAAACGTCACCCGGGGGACTCCCAAAGGTCAGCCAGGGGACACCCAAATGTCACCCAGGGGACATCTGAAGAATTCCTGACCTTCACCTGACCTTCACACAAGGACCACGAGTCCAAGGAAGGCCCAAAGAACCGGACCTTGGACCTTCACCCCAAATCCTCCACCCGAGGTCCCCCTGTCCCCAGCAGTGACGGGGCCCAGGTATCCCCCTGTCCCCAGGGGCCCAGGTGTCCCCCTACCACCATCTCCTTGTCCCCCTGTCCCCAGCAGTGACAGGGCCCAGGTGTCCCCCTGTCCCCAGCAGTGACGGGGCCCAGGTGTCCCCCTGTCCCCAGCAGTGACGGGGCCCAGGTGTCCCCCTGTCCCCAGGGGCCCAGGTGTCCCCCTACCACCATCTCCTTGTGGATGACGGGCGCGTCCTCCTGGAAGACGCCGTCGGGTTTCTGCTTGTTGAGGATCAGCCACTTGACGGGGCCGCAGATCTCGCCGTGCTCGATGTCCGTCAGCCTCCTGGCCATGGCGAACACCTTGACCACGTAGGCGGTCAGCCTGGGGGTGGGGACAGCCGGGGGTCACACCTGGCCGTGTCACCCGGGCCGGGTGGTGGCGGTGGTGGCAGCAGGACCCTCACCAGGTGCTGGAGGGGCGGTTGACGAAGGCGGCGTAGGAGCTGTCGGGCTTGCGGAAAGCCAACTGCTGGGTGTAACCTGTGAGGAGACGCTGGCCGCTCAACGCCAGCGGTGGCCAGCGGTGGCTGCGGCCACCCGTGTCCTCCAGCGCCACAAGGGGTGCTCAGCCAACCCTCAGGCCACCAACCCACTCTGGAGCCCGTCCCAGTTCAAACCAGTAACTGGAAACCCCAAACTGGCCTCACCCAACCCAGAGGGGCAACCTTCTGTGCCACCTCGGGTGGCAGGGACACGAGAGAGGACACCGAGGGACATTCCGACCCTTCTGGGGACACTCCCAGCCCTTTTGGGGACATTCCCAGCCCATTTGGGGACACTCCCACCCTTCTGGGGACACTCCCACCCCATTTGGGGACACTCCCAGCCCTTCTGGGGACACTCCCACCGCTTTTGGGGCTGTTCCCACCCTTCTGGGGACATTCCCACCCTTTTGGGGCTGTTCCCACCCTTTTGGGGCTGTTCCCACCTTTCTTGATCAGCTCGATGGCCCCTGCCCGGCGGTCGACGCCGAAGTTCTCCCACTGCTGGGTGTTGTCCAGGTAGTGGACGGCGATGACCGTGGGGGTCAGGGCGATCATGTTCTGCTCCCCGCAGCCCGAGGGGGTCACGATCAGGTGCTTCAGCTTGTCCCCGTCGATGGCCTTCTCCACGATGATGGACACGGGGTTGCCTGGCCCAGAGGGGGACGTGTCACCCCCGAGGATGTCCCACCTGTCCCCACCCCACCACCACCAGGCTGTCCCCACGTGTCCCCTCTTTGGTGCTCACCCTGGATGCTGACTTTGGTCTCTGCCTCCGTGTCGGGGACGATGTCCGAGAGATCCACGGCCTTCACCCGCTCCTCCTGCACCCCGTCTGTGGGGTGGGGTGGACTTGGGTGACCCCAAATCCTCCCCATGTCCCCCCACAACGCTTAAACCCACAGTGGGACCTCCCAGAGGTCCCCAGAGATGTCCCAAAGCCACAGTGGGACCTCCCAGAGGTCCCCAGAGATGTCCCAAAGCCACAGCGGGACCTCCCAGAGGTCCCCAGAGATGTCCCAAAGCCACAGTGGGACCTCCCAGAGGTCCCCAGAGATGTCCCAAAGCCACAGCAGGACCTCCCTGAGGTCCCCAGAGATGTCCCAAACCCACAGCAGGACCTCCCAGAGGTCCCCAGAGATGTCCCAAACCCACAGCAGGACCTCCCAGAGGTCCCCAGAGATGTCCCAAAGCCACAGCAGGACCTCCCAGAGGTGTCACTCACTGACTCCCTTGTTCTGCGGGTCCAGCTCGACGATCTTCACCGTCTTCTCCAGCCGCATCCCCTCGGGCTGCCCAGGGCAGAGTCCGGCGCTGAAGGTGGGGCTGGGGCTGGGGTCCTCCCCTTCCCAACCCCTCTGGAGCGGCCGGGAAAGGTCCCCCAGTATAAACCAGTCCCCCCCAGTGACGTACTGGGACAATCCCAGGAGGACAGGAGGACAGGAGGACAGGAGGACAGGAGGACAGGAGGACAGGACAGGAGGACAGGAGCACAGGAGGACAGGAGGACAGGAGGACAGGAGGACAGGAGGACAGGAGGACAGGACAGGAGGACAGGAGCACAGGAGCACAGGAGCACAGGAGGACAGGAGGACAGGAGGACAGGAGGACAGGAGGACAGGAGGACAGGAGGACAGGAGGACAGGAGCACAAGAGCACAGGAGGACAGGAGCACAGGACAGGAGGACAGGACAGGAGGACAGGACAGGACAGGAGGACAGGAGGACAGGACAGGAGGACAGCACAGGAGGACAGGAGGACAGGAGGACAGGAGGACAGGAGCACAGGAGGACAGGGGGACAGGAGGACAGGAGGACAGGAGGACAGGAGGACAGGAGGACAGGGGGACAGGGGGACAGGAGGACAGGACAGGAGGACAGGGGGACAGGAGCACAGGAGGACAGGAGGACAGGGGGACAGGAGGACAGGAGGACAGGACAGGAGGACAGGAGGACAGGAGGACAGGACAGGAGCACAGGGGGACAGGGGGACAGGGGGACAATCCCTGCCCTGCTCCTGCTGGCCACACCATTCAGCTGCCGTTGTCCTTCTTGGCCACCTGAGCTCGCTGCTGGCCCGTGTCCCGCCCGCTGCCCCTCACCCGGCCACCCAACCACCGACGGGGGACACCGGGACGTCACCGCGCTGGGGACACCCCGGGAACGGAGGCGATGCCACCGCCGCGGCCACTCACCACGACCCTGAGCTTCTTCTTGACCCCATCGCCCACGTACTGGTTACGGACGGCGGCCTTGACCTCGACGTCCAGCAGGCCGAGCTTGAGGGGGACGATGACGAAGGACACGGAGCGCGAGGACTCGGCCTTCATGCGCAGCACCTGCTGGTAGCGCTGCTTGGCCGTGGAGGGGCTGCACAGGTCGGGGTTGTGGAGCAGCTCCACGCGCACCTGGACGGGGACGGGGACGGGGACGTCACGGCCAGGGTCCGGGGCGGGGGGCGGCGTCCCCAGAAAACGCCCCCAACCCACCGTGATGTCCTGCAGCCAGTAGTTGTAGAGGATGGCGCGGATCTCCACCTGCTCGTTCCTCACCACCGAGTAGGGCAGGCGGAGGTCGATGAAGAAGTCCTTCATCACCGTGATCTCGTAGGGGTCGGCCACGCACAGCCCTGGCGGGGGGGACAGCCGGGGATTTGGGGTGGGGGGACACCTCGTGGGACACCCCACGGCAGCCCTGGGGGCTTCAGAGGTCCCTGGAAGTCCAGGGAGTCCTCACAAGGTTTGGGGGATCCATCAAGAACTGTGGGATCCTCACAAGGTTCAGGGGATCCATCAAGAACTGTGGGATCCTCACAAGGTTTGGGGGATCCATCAAGGACCGGGATCTTCACAAGGTTTGGGGGATCCATCAAGGACTGTGGGATCCTCACAAGGTTTTGGGGATCCATCAAGAACTGGATCCTCACAAGGTTTTGGGGATCCATCAAGAACTGGGATCCTCACAAGGTTTGGGGGATCCATCAAGGACTGTGATCCTCACAAGGTTTGGGGGATCCATCAAGAACTGTGGGATCCTCACAAGGTTTGGGGGATCCATCAAGGACTGTGGGATCCTCACAAGGTTTGGGGGATCCATCAAGAACTGTGGGATCCTCACAAGGTTTGGGGGATCCATCAGGAACTGTGGGATCCTCACAAGGTTTGGGGGATCCATCAAGGACTGGGATCCTCACAAGGTTTGGGGGATCCATCAAGGACTGTGGGATCCTCACAAGGTTTGGGGGATCCATCAAGAACTGGGATCCTCACAAGGTTTGGGGGATCCATCAAGAACTGGGATCCTCACAAGGTTTGGGGGATCCATCAAGAACTGGGATCCTCACAAGGTTTGGGGGATCCATCAAGGACTGTGGGATCCTCACAAGGTTTGGGGGATCCATCAAGGACTGTGGGATCCTCACAAGGTTTGGGGGATCCATCAAGAACTGTGGGATCCTCACAAGGTTTGGGGGATCCATCAAGGACTGGGATCCTCACAAGGTTTGGGGGATCCATCAAGGACTGTGGGATCCTCACAAGGTTTGGGGGACCCATCAAGGACTGGGATCCTCACAAGGTTTGGGGGATCCATCGAGACCCCAGAGTCCTCCCAAGGTTTAGGGGATCCCTTGAACCCCAAAGAATTCTCCCAAGCCTTTGGAGATCCCTCAAGTCCCAAGCAGATCCCTCAGATCCCAAGGATGGCCACCAAGCTTTGGGGCATCTCCGGATTTCAGGGGACCCCCTCAGGCCTCAAGGACCCCCCCAAGGTTTGGGGGCGCTCCCCAGGACCCCCCCTGGTCCTCCATGACCCCGTACCTTTGGAGGGGGAGAGGCTGACGGCCAGCACCTCCCAGGTGGTGATGGAGTCCTTCAGGTACACGGGCAGCGTCTTGGCCGAGACCCTGCAGGGGACAGGAGTGACCAAGGGGGTGACGGCTCAGGGGGGGTCACCACGGGACCTCCCTGGTCCCCAGAGATGTCCGAGCTGGATGGGGACGGGGTGACCGCGGCCTGGCCGGGCCGTGGGGTGGGACAGGAGGTCCAGGCTCACCCCAGGTCGTTGGGTGGCTCCGTCAGCTGCTCCACCTGCCACAGCCAGCTCTCGGGGAACAGCGTCCGCGAGACGATGTCCGAGTCCGGCGAGAAGAGATCGTCCTCCTCCTGGCCTGGGGGTGGTGGCATCGGCCCTCTCGAACGTGGCTTCAGGGCTCCAAGCCCTGAGCAGAGCTGGTATCACCCCAGCGCCACCCAGTGCCACCCAGTGCCACCCCAGTGCCACCCAGTGCCACCCAGTGCCACCCAGTGTCACCCCAGCACCACCCAGTGCCACCCAGTGCCACCCCAGCGCCACCCAGTGTCACCCAGTGCCACCCCAGTGTCACCCAGTGCCACCCAGTGCCACCCCAGTGTCACCCAGTGCCACCCCAGTGTCACCCCAGTGTCACCCCAGTGTCACCCAGTGTCACCCAGTGCCACCCCAGTGCCACCCCAGTGTCACCCCAGTGCCACCCAGTGCCACCCAGTGCCACCCCAGCGCCACCCAAACCCACCCAAGACCCTCCCAACCTTCACCCAAGGTCCACCTGAGGAACACCCAAGGAACACCCAAGGTCCACCTGAGCTCCACCCAAGGTTCACCTGAACTTCACCCAAGGTTCACCTGAGCTCCACCCAAGCTTTGCTCAAGAAAAAACCCCTCAACTCCACTTGAGGTTCACCAAGAACCACCCAAAACCCACCCGAGACCCTCCCAACCTTCACCCCGACCCCGCCCGAGGTCCCCCCGACCTCCTCCCGCCCCCCAGGGCCCGGCACTTGCTTCTGGCCAGGCCGGTGCCCAGGGCCACGTTCTGCTGGTCACGCTTGGCCTTGATGAAGGCGCAGCAGTCGAGGAAGGCGCGGACGCAGGACTCGCCCTCCTGGATGTACTCGCTCCTGCGCTGGCAGCCGTGCCCCATCGGGTTCTCCTTCATCCCGTCCTCGCAGCACCTCCGCTCCAGCTGCCCCGAGTACTCGGCCGCTGCCGGACACCGGCACGCGGCTGGCACCGGCACACGGCTGGCACCGGCACACGGCTGGCACCGGCACACGGCTGGCACCGGCACAGGGCTGGCACCGGCACGCAGCTGGCACCGGCACACGGCTGACACCGGCACAGGGCTGGCACCGGCACACGGCTGACACCGGCACACGGCTGGCACCGGCACACGGCTGGCACCGGCACACGGCTGGCACCGGCACGCGGCTGGCACCGGCACGCGGCTGGCACCGGCACAGGGCTGGCACCGGCACACGGCTGGCACTGGCCCACGGCTGGCACCGGCACATGGCTGGCACCGGCACACGGATGGCACCGGCACACGGCTGGCACCGGCACACGGCTGGCACCGGCCCCAGGGGCTCCCGGGGTGGGGACATCGGGGTGTGGGACACTGGTGGCCTTTGGGAGTGTGGGACCTCGGGGTGTGGGACACTGGTGGCTCTTGGGAGTGGGACACTCTGGTGGCCTTTGGGACAGGGGACACCAGTGGCCTTTGGGAGTGGGGACCTCGGGGTGTGGGACACTCTGGTGGCTCTCGGGGGTGTGGGACACTCTGGTGGGGACATCGAGCTGTGGGACACTGGTGGCTCTTGGGAGTGGGACACTCTGGTGGCCTTTGAGACAGGGGACACTGGTGGCTCTCGGGGGTGTGGGACACTCTGGTGGCCTTTGGGACTTCGGACACACCGGTGGCCCTCAGGGACAACAGGCACCAGTATTAACTGGGACACGGGACACTCTGGTGGCCTTTGAGACAGGGGACACTGGTGGCCTTTGGGAGTGGGGACCTCGGGGTGTGGGACACTGGTGGCTCTTGGGGGTGTGGGACACTCTGGTGGGGACCTTGGGGTGTAGGACACTCTGGTGGCCTTTGGGAGTGTGGGACACTCTGGTGGCCTTTGAGACTTCGGACACACCGGTGGCCCTCAGGGACAACAGGCACCAGTATTAACTGGGACATGGGACACTCTGGTGGCCTCAGGGACACGGGACACTCTGGTGGCCTCAGTGACATGGGACACTCTGGTGGCCTCAGGGACACGGGACACTCTGGTGTCCCTCAGGGACACGGGACACTCTGGTGTCCCTCAGGGACATGGGACATTGGTATAGACTGGGACACGGGACACTCTGGTCTCCCTCAAGGACTTGGGACACTCTGGTGGCCTTTTTGGGACAAGGAACACCCCTGGTGCTCCTGGGGACAAGGGACACCCCAGTGCCACCTACCCTTGGTGCCCTTGTACTCGGCGAGTGCCAGCGAGCGGCGCTTGCGTTTGGCCGGCTGGGGACACCGGACATCTGGGGACAGAGGGGACACCGGTCAGGACCCCACGTTCAGGGTCACCGTCCCATCCCCGAGGTGTCACCCCCCTGTCCCCGCGGTGCCACCCCCCTGTCCCCACCTGACCGCTGCGGGGTGCTCAGCTGGACATTGGTGGTCAGGCTCAGGCCAGCGTCCGTGAAGACCCCGACGTTGTCCCTGCCACTGCCCGGGGTGCAGCCGATGTCACTTTGCTCCACCGTGTCCCACACCTGCGCCCACAGGGGACAGCTGTGATGGCCACTGCCACCATCCAAGGACACAGGGGACAGCAGTGACAGCCACTGCCACCATCCAAGGACACAGGGGACAGCTGTGATGGCCACTGCCACCATCCAAGGACACAGGGGACAGCAGTGACAGCCACTGCCACCATCCAAGGACAGTGGGGACAGCTGTGATGGCCACTGCCACCGTCCAAGGACACAGGGGACAGCTGTGATGGCCACTGCCACCATCCAAGGACACAGGGGACAGCAGTGATGGCCACTGCCACCATCCAAGGACACAGGGGACAGCTGTGACAGCCACTGCCACCATCCAAGGACACAGGGGACAGCTGTGATGGCCACTGCCACCATCCAAGGACAGTGAGGACAGCTGTGATGGCCACTGCCACCATCCAAGGACAGTGGGGACAGCTGTGATGGCCACTGCCACCATCCAAGGACACAGGGGACAGCTGTGACAGCCACTGCCACCATCCAAGGACACTGGGGACAGCTGTGACGGCCACTGCCACCATCCAAGGACAGTGGGGACAGCTGTGATGGCCACTGCCACCGTCCAAGGACAGTGGGGACAGCTGTGATGGCCACTGCCACCATCCAAGGACACAGGGGACAGCTGTGACAGCCACTGCCACCATCCAAGGACACTGGGGACAGCTGTGATGGCCACTGCCACCATCCAAGGACAGTGGGGACAGCTGTGATGGCCACTGCCACCACTTGGGGATGACAGGACAGATGTGACAGCCACTGCCACCCCTTGGGGACAGCGGGGACAGGGCCACCCACCCTGGTCTGGGTGAGCTTGTTCTTCTTGCTGAGGACGAAGACGCCCTTGTCCACGGCCACCAGCCCCACGTGGGCCTTGTGGTCGCCCTCGATGCGCAGCCTCATCGGTGTCCCCGGCTCGTGGACACGGTTGTCACCTTCTGTCGCCCCCTTCACCACCAGCTGCCACAGACACGGGGGGTGATGTCCCCAGGATGTCCCCAAAAGCCACCCCTGTCCCCCCCACCACGGGGGACACCAAGTCGGGACCTCCAGGGGCAGTTGGTGGCCATGGGCTTCATGTCTGGGCCACCTGGGCCACCCAGGAGATGTCCAAGCTCCTCGTGGAGTGTCCAAAACCACCCAAGTGACACCAAATCCCCACCAGGGGCCACCCAGGTCCCTCAATGTCCCCTCAAGCCCTTCCAAAGGTCCCCAACGACCTCAAGGTCCCCCTAAAACCTTCCAAAGGTGCCCCAGATCCCTCAAAGGTCCCTCAAGAGTCCCCCAAACCCTTTCAAAGGTCCCTCAAGTCCCTCAGGAGCCCCCCCAGATCCCTCAAGACCACCCAAGACCCCTCAAGGACTTCCCAAAACCCCTCAAGGACCTCCCAGGTCCCTCAGGGGCCCCCCAAGCACTTCCAAAACCACCCAGACCCCTCCGGGGCCATCTCAAGGAGTCTCCAGCCACCAGCAGGGCCCGTCCAGTGTCCCCAGGAGCCCCGGGGCCAGCGGGGGACACTCACGGTGCCCATGCAGGTGTCCTTGACGTCCACCCAGACGGAGTCGGCCACGATCTCTCCGGGCAGCACGTGGTAGTAGGCCACCACGCGGAAGGAGGGGATGAGCTCGGGCGTCACCGGCAGCGTCATCGTCACCAGGCTCTGGCCGGCCTCGTGCCGCTGCCGGCCGGCTCGGAGGATGCGGCCCTTGCTCATGACCTGCGAGGAGCGCGGGCTCGGTGGCCACCGGAACGGCCGGGTGGCCGAGCCAGGGGGGTGGCGGCCACGGGGACCCAGCAGGAAGGGGAAGAGCAGAGTTGGGGACAAGGGACATTGGGACCCAGCAGGAAGGTGAAGAACAGAACTGGGGACAAGGGACATTGGGACCCACCAGGAGGGGGAAGAATGGAGTTGGGGACAAGGGACATTGGGACCCACCATGAAGGGGAAGAAGGGGACAGAGTTGGGGACCCAGCAGGAAGGGGAAGAACAGAACTGGGGACCCACCAGGAAGGTGAAGGACAGAGTTGGGGACAAGGGACATTGGGACCCACCAGGAAGGGGAAGAAGGGGACAGAATTGGGGACAAGGGACATTGGGACCCAGCAGGAAGGTGAAGAACAGAACTGGGGACCCACCAGGAAGGTGACAAAAGGGACAGAGTTGGGGACCCACCAGGAAGGTGAAGAAGGGGACGGAGTTGCGGACGTTGTTGTCGTTGGTCTTGAGGTGGAAGTTGACGGCCAGGTTGTCCCCGGGCTGCAGCTCGGTGCCGGCCACCGCCAGGTGCAGGAAGTTTCCGGAACCGGCCTGGCTGCGGTAGGCCAGGGCCGTCATCTGCCGCGAGGCCTGGCGCTGCGGGGGCAGCCCCGCCTGGGCCGTGCGCACCTGGCACGGGGACACGGTGGCACTCGGTCATGGGGACACGGTGGCACTCGGTCACGAGGGACACGGTGGCACTCGGTCACGGGGGACACGGTGGCACTCGATCTCAGGGACACAGTGGCACTCGGTCATGGGGACACGGTGTCACTGGGTCACGGGGGACACGGTGACACTCGGTCACGGGGACACGGTGGCACTCGGTCATGGGGACACGGTGGCACTCGGTCATGGGGACACGGTGGCACTGGGTCACAGGGGACACGGTGGCACTCGGTCACGGGGACACGGTGGCACTGGGTCACAGGGGACACGGTGACACTGGGTCACAGGGGACACGGTGGCACTCGGTCACAGGGGACACGGTGGCACTCGGTCACGGGGGACACGGTGGCACTCGGTCACGGGGGACATGGTGGCACTCGGTCATGGGGACACGGTGGCACTCGGTCACAGGGGACACGGTGACACTGGGTCACGGGGGACACGGTGGCACTCGGTCACGGGGACACGGTGGCACTGGGTCACGGGGACACGGTGGCACTGGGTCACGGGGACACGGTGGCACTCGGTCACAGGGACACGGTGGCACTCGGTCACAGGGGACATGGTGGCACTCGGTCACGGGGACACGGTGGCACTGGGTCACGGGGACACGGTGGCACTGGGTCACGGGGACACGGTGGCACTCGGTCACGGGGGACACGATGGCACTCGGTCACGGGGACACGGTGGCACTGGGTCACGGGGACACGGTGGCACTGGGTCACGGGGACACGGTGGCACTCGGTCACGGGGACACGGTGGCACTCGGTCACAGGGGACATGGTGGCACTCGGTCACGGGGACACGGTGGCACTGGGTCACGGGGACACGGTGGCACTGGGTCACAGGGGACATGGTGGCACTCGGTCACAGGGGACACGGTGGCACTCGGTCACGGGGGACACGGTGGCACTCGGTCACAGGGACACGGTGGCACTGGGTCACAGGGACACGGTGGCACTCGGTCATGGGGACACGGTGGCACTCGGTCACAGGGGACACGGTGGCACTCGGTCACAGGGGACACGGTGGCACTGGGTCACGGGGGACACGGTGGCACTGGGTCACGGGGGACACGGTGGCACTCGGTCACAGGGGACACGGTGGCACTCGGTCACGGGGACACGGTGGCACTTGGGTCACGGGGACATGGTGGCACTCGGTCATGGGGACATGGTGGCACTGGGTCACGGGGACATGGTGGCACTCGGTCACGGGGGACGCTTCCCCACACCCCCCCGGCCACCCCAGGCGCGGTGGCACCGCCGGTGTCCCCACTCACGGTGATGGGGACGCTGTCCTTGTTGGCCGGCATGTTGAGCACCAGCCTGGCCGTGCCATCGCGCTGGGTGGACACCTGGCCCTGGAAGCCATCGGCCTGGACGGTGACACGCGGGGCCGGCGACTGGTCGGGGTTGGTGACATAAACCTGGGGGGGACACCGGGGGACGTGGGGACGTTATGTGGGGATGTGGAGTGAGGGAAGGGACACTGGGAAGGGGTGGTGGCACTGGGGAGGGGTGGTGGCACTGGGAAGGGACACTGGGAAGGGGTGGTGGCACTGGGAAGGGACACTGGGAAGGGGTGGTGGCACTGAGAAGGGGTGATGGCACTGGGAAGGGACACTGGGAAGGGGTGGTGGCACTGGGAAGAGGTGGTGGCACTGGGGAGGGACACTGGGAAGGGGTGGTGGCACTGGGAAGGGACACTGGGAAGGGACACTGCCACCAGGAAGGGCCATCCCTGTGACACAGGGACTGCCCACGGTCCCCAGCCCCTCTCAGGTGACACAGGGACATCACCCAGGGACTGAGCTTCACCCCCAGGCCCAGCCGTGTCCCCACCCCAGGCCAGGACACCCAGCGGGCCCTGGGCCACCCCCCTGGGCCACCGCTGTCCCCAAGATGTCACCAACCGTGAGGTCAAAGGGCATCCCCGGCTTGAAGTACTTGGGGGTGCGGGTGAAGTGGATGCTGTACGGGGACGTCACGATCTGGATGCCACCGTGCTGCGCCTCCACCATGTCACTGCCTGTGGGGACAACGGCGGTGGCCGTGTCACCCGGGGCCAGCCCCGTCCTCGCTGTCCCCAACCCCACACATCCACAGAATCACATCACTGCTGTCCCCGCCGTGTCCCCCGTGTCCCCCGTGTCCCCTTCGTCCCCCGTGTCCCCCCGTGTCCCCCGTGTCCCCCGTGTCCCTAACGCTGCCCCCCGTGTCCCTAACGCTGTCCCCCGTGTCCCCCCGTGTCCCCCCGTGTCCCCCGTGTCCCCACACAGACCTGACTCGGTGATGACGGTGACAGTGACATAGAGGGAGTGTCCCACCAGCTCCTGGGGGTTGGGGAAGCGCTCGCGCAGGTGAGCCATGGACAGCACGGCCTCGGCGTCACCGTCCTGCACCTGGGGACGTGGGGACATGGGGACAGGGTTAGGGACAGGGTTAGGGACATGGGGACAGGGTTAGGGACATAGGGACAGGTTTGGGGACACGGGGACAGGGTTAGGGACAGGGTTAGGGACATGGGGACAGGGTTAGGGACATGGGGACAGGGTTAGGGACATGGGGACCTGGGGACAGGTTTGGGGACATGGGGACAGGGTTAGGGACATGGGGACAGGGTTAGGGACAGGTTTGGGGACATGGGGACAGGGTTAGGGACAGGGTTAGGGACATGGGGACAGGGTTAGGGACAGGGTTAGGGACATGGGGACCTGGGGACAGGTTTGGGGACATGGGGACAGGGTTAGGGACCTGGGGACAGGGTTAGGGACATGGGGACAGGGTTAGGGACAGGGTTAGGGACATGGGGACAGGGTTGGGGACATGGGGACAGGGTTAGGGACAGGGTTAGGGACCTGGGGACAGGGTTAGGGACATGGGGACAGGGTTAGGGACATGGGGACAGGTTTGGGGACATGGGGACAGGGTTAGGGACATGGGGACAGGTTTGGGGACATGGGGACCTGGGGACAGGGTTAGGGACATGGGGACAGGGTTAGGGACAGGGTTAGGGACATGGGGACCTGGGGACAGGTTTGGGGACATGGGGACAGGGTTAGGGACATGGGGACCTGGGGACAGGTCTGGGGACATGGGGACAGGGTTAGGGACATGGGGACAGGGTTAGGGACAGGGTTAGGGACCTGGGGACAGGGTTGGGGACCTGGGGACAGGTCTGGGGACAGTGCCAGGCTCACCGGGACGCGCTGCAGGGACTGGGGGATGCTCTTCTTCTCGTCGTCCACCATGACCCCGAAGAGGACAAACGCTGTCCCCTCCAGGCGCTTCCCGTACAGGTACCTGGGGACAGCCACCACCGTGTCCCTGTGTCCCCACCCTGCCACCCGTGTCCCCATCCTGCCACCCGTGTCATCCCATCCCTGCCACCGCCACCACCGCGTCACCGTGTCACCCTGTGTCCCCCTCACCCCCCCAACCTGTCCCCACGCCACCCCCAGGGATGGCAGAGCTGTCCCCTGTCCCCCATGCAGGGGTGGCCCCACCGGGGACACTTTTGGGGACACTTTTGGGGACACTTTTGGGGTCACCTGGCCAGGATGGACACCCGGAAATCCTCCTGGCGGTCGATGTACAGGAACTTCTCCTCGGTCTCCAGGGCCACCTCAAAGCTCGGCAGCACTGCGGGGGTGACACGGGTGGCGCCGGTGACACGGTGACACCGCCAGCCCTTGGGTGGCGCCGGTGACACGGTGACACCGCCAGCCCTTGGGGACAGTCCCCGGGGTCCCCCCCGCACCCACCGTACTCCTTGACCTCGAACTGGGTGCTGAAAACCTGATCCGGAGAATCCTCGAATTTGGCCGAAATCGTCCACATGCCGAGGCTGGGGGAGGGGACAGCGAGGGGACAGTGAGGGGACAGCGCCGGGGGTGTCCCCAGGGCCACCGCGGGGGCGGCGCCGAGGAGGTGACACCCACCTGACCACCTCGGGCAGGTTGTGGTTGAGGGACAGGATCCCGGTTTTCATCGGCGACGACACCGGCACTTGTTTGATGATGACGTTGTCGGGGGTCTGGGGGGACACGCGCGGGGCGGGGACGGTGGCGCGGGTGGCACCGGGTCACCCCCCTCACCCCCGGTGTCACCCCCGTGTGTCACCCCCGTGTGTCACCCACCTTGACCTCCACGATGACCGTCTTGGCCACCGGCTGCATGAGGTGGCCCACGGTGAAGAGACGGCAGAGCACTGCGAGGGGACACGGGGACAGGGACAGAGGGGACACGGGGACAGGGACAGAGGGGACACGGGGACAAGGAGAGAGGGGACACGGGGACAAGGAGAGAGGGGACACGGGGACAGGGACAGAGGGGACACGGGGACAAGGAGAGAGGGGACAAGGACAGGGTGAGACGGGACAGGGAGGACAAGGAGAGAGGGGACACAAAGGACAGGGCGGGAACACGGGGAACAGGGCGGGGACACGGGGGACAAGGTGAGAGGGGGCACAGGTGTCCCCTGCGGTGTCCCCGGGTGTCCCCGCGGTGTCCCCGGGTGTCCCCAGGTGCCCCCAGGTATCCCCGCGGTGTCCCCAGGTATCCCCGCGGTGTCCCCGTGGTGTCCCCGGGTGTCCCCAGGTGTCCCTGCACTGTCCCCGCGGTGTCCCCGCTGTGTCCCCAGGTGTCCCCAGGTGTCCCCAGGTGTCCCCGGCGCTCACCGGTGGCCCCGGGGGTGTAGATGGGTTTGTCGGTCTGCAGGAAGATGTGGCCGCTCTGCAGCGACACCAGCAGAACCTTCTCCAGTGTCACCGCGGCCACCCGCGCTGTCACCGTCACAAACTGCTTCTTCTGAGCCGGCGGCAGGAGCTTGGCCGACACCTGCGGGGACATTGGGGACATGTGTGGGGACATTGGGGACACTGCAGACACCTGCGGGGACATTGGGGACACGTGTGGGGACATTGGGGACACTGCAGACACCTGCGGGGACACTGGGTACACGTGTGGGGACATTGGGGACACTGCAGACACCTGCGGGGACACTGGGGACACGTGTGGGGACATTGGGGACACTGCAGACACCTGCGGGGACATTGGGGACACGTGTGGGGACATTGGGGACACTGCAGACACCTGCGGGGACACTGGGGACACGTGTGGGGACAGAGACACTGGGGACACTGGGGACAGGGGACAGCGGGTGGCAGCAGCGCCACAGGGACAGGGGACATCGGGTGGCAGCCATGCCCAGGAAATGGAGCTGAGGACACTGGGGACAGTCCCCGTGGTCACCAGGAGTGACCGTCCCCCCCTGTCCCCCACCCCCGGTTCAGGGTTCAGCCTCAGTTTCCCCTCCCGGGCAGTGACCGCTGTGACAATGGCCCGGGACAGTGACCGAGGGGAGGTGACAGTGACCGGGGGGTGGTGACACTGACCGGGGGGGCGGTGACACTGACCGGGGGGCGGTGACAGTGACCAGGGGGCGGTGACACTGACCAGGGGGCGGTGACAGTGACCGGGGGGTGGTGACACTGACCGGGGGGGCGGTGACAGTGACCGGGGGGTGGTGACACTGACCGGGGGGGCGGTGACAGTGACCAGGGGGCGGTGACACTGACCAGGGGGCGGTGACAGTGACCAGGGGCGGTGACAGTGACCGGGGGGTGGTGACAGTGACCGGGGGGTGGTGACAGTGACCGGGGGGCGGTGACACTGACCAGGGCGGGGTGGTGACAGTGACCAGGGGGAGGTGACAGTGACCAGGGGCGGTGACAGTGACCAGGGAGGTGACAGTGACCGGGGGCGGTGACAGTGACCAGGGGCGGTGACAGTGACCGGGGGTGGTGACAGTGACCAGGGGGAGGTGACACTGACTGGGGGGGAGGTGACAGTGACCAGGGCGGGGTGGTGACACTGACCGGGGGGTGGTGACAGTGACCGGGGGGTGGTGACAATGACACCGTACCTTGATGGTGGCCGTGGCCATCATGCCCTCGGCCGGGCTCAGGGCCAGGCGGGTCTGGAACAGGACCTGGCGCTTCTGGGGGAAGTCCTGGACCAGCAGCGAGGCCTCGGTGGCCGCGCTCAGCCCGGGCGCCTCCAGCACCAGCCGCTCGTCCGTGTCCAGCCGCAGCACGGCCGGGGTCACCATCGTCACCCTGGGGACACCGCGGGGCTGCCACGGGGCGCCGGGGGTGCCATGGCACCCGGGAACCCCCAAATCTGTCCCCACAGTGACCCAGAGACCCCAAAATCTGTCCCCACAGTACCCAAAAACCCCAAAATCTGTCCCCACAGTACCCAAAACCCCCAAAATCTGTCCCCACAGTGACCCAGAGACCCCGAAACCTGTCCCCACAGTGACCCAAAAACCCCAAATCCTGTCCCCACAGTACCCAAAAACCCCAAATCCTGTCCCCACAGTGACCCAAAACCCCCAAAATCTGTCCCCACAGTGACCCAAAAACCCCAAAATCTGCCCCCTCAGTACCCAAAACCCCCAAAATCTGTCCCCACGGCACCCGGGAACCCCCAAATCTGTCCCCACAGTGACCCAGAGACCCCGAAACCTGTCCCCACAGTGACCCAAAAACCCCAAACCTGTCCCCACAGTGACCCAGAGACCCCGAAACCTGTCCCCACAGTGACCCAAAAACCCCAAATCCTGTCCCCACAGTGACCCAAAAACCCCAAAATCTGTCCCCACGGCACCCGGGAACCCCGAAATCTGTGCCCAGAGCACCCAAAAACCCCAAAATCTGTCCCCACAGTGACCCAGGATGGGGAGGGGTCCCATGGGTGGGGTGGGTGGGGGTCCCATGGATGGGTGAGGGTCCCATGAGTGGGGTGGGTGGGGGTCCCATGGGGTGGGGAGGGGTCCCATGGGGTGGGGAGGGGTCCCATGGATGGGGAGGGGTCCCATGGGTGGGTGGGGAGGGGTCCCATGGGTGGGTGGGGAGGGGTCCCATGGGGTGGGTGGGGGTCCCAATCGCTCACAGCTGGGCGCGGGCGGGGGTCCCGAGCAGCGCCGCGAGGCCGAAGAGGAGGAGGAGGAGGAGGAGGGTGGGGGGGGGCAGCGCCGGAGCCCCCATGGCCGCAGGGAGGGGACGGGGACAGCGACAGCGACAGCGACAGCGGCGGGGGGGTCCCTTTATGGCGGCCCCGGTGGTTAATGGGTAACCCAGCCATGGGGGGGGGGCTCCGGCCACCTCCGGCCACCCCCGGCCACCCCCGGCCACCTCCGGCCACCCCCGGCCACCGGTGCTGCTGGGGTGACACCCCCGGACCCCCCGTGCCAGGGGGGGGTGGCACTGTCGGGGGGGGGGGTCCCGCACCCTTGGGTGCCCCTGGGGGGGGTGGGGGGGGTTGGGGGGGTGGGGGAGGGGCCGCCCGGTCCTTCCTCATTTCGGGGAAGGCGCTGGCGCGGGGCCACCGCGGGGCTTGCGACACCCGCGGGGACACCCGAGGGGACACCCGAGGGGGGGCCGCGACAGGGGCTGGGGGGACACCGGGGGACGCTGCTGGGGTGGGGGGCGGGGAGGGTCCTCACCTCCACCTGGGACCCCCCGGTGACCCCTGGCAGGGCCGGGGTGACCTCTGGGACACCGGGTAGGGCTTGGACACCTGGGCCTGGGTGGACCCCAAAGCCTTGAACCCAACAGCTGGGTCCATCCTGAGACCCCCACCACACCCAGGCCACCTGGAGCCCTCCTGGACCACCTGGGCCACCACATCCAGGCCACCTGGAGCCCTCCTGGACCACCTGGAGCCCTTCTGGACCACCTGGGCCACCACATCCAGGCCACCTGGAGACCTCCTGGGTCACCTGGACCTCCTGGGCCACCATGTCCAGGCCACCTTGAACCCCTGGGCCATCACGTCCAGGCCACCATGTCCAGGCCATCTGGAGCCCTCCTGGACCTCTTGGGCCACCACATCCAGGCCACCTGGACCCCTTGTGGACCTCCTGGGCCCCTCCTGGACCTCCTGGGCCACCACGTCCAGGTCACCTTGACCCTCCTGGCACCTTGCCATGGCTCCAGGCCCCAGAAGCCCAGGTCCCCCCTCGTGTCCCCGTTGTCCCCAGCAGCCCGTGGTGGCAGCTGCTCCCCGGTGCCGCTGCTGGGACAGGAAGGTCCCCGGAAGGCGCCCGGGAGCCACGGCCCCGTTCCCGTTGTCCCCCGCGGCACCCCTGGGGCGCAGGCGCGACACCTCCGCCGTCCCCGGGGCCACCTCTGCCTTCCGCCGGCCACGCCGGGGTCCCCCGGGCCACCGGAGCCTCCCCGGCCCTGGGGGAGCAGCAGAAGGAGCCACCGGGGCCATCGGGAGCTGGCGGGGGGACGGGGACCGACGTCTGCCGCTTGTCACCGGTGGTGGCCCCACGGGGCCCCAGCGCCTCCGGTTCCTCCCCTTCCTGCGGGGAAGGGACCCCCGAGCCCTGGGGGCTGCGTGAAGAGCTGAGGTTGGTCCAGGGGTCACCCAGGGGTCAGCAGGGGTCACCCAGGGGTCACCAGGGGTCACCAGGGGTCACCCAGGGGTCATCCAGGGGTCACCCAGGGGGTCATCACTGGACGTGGTCCTGCCAAGGCCACACAAGGCAGGGCCTCACCTGGTGCTGCTCTGGATGTGGTGACACTGGGACCTCACCTCCAGCAGGACCCACCTTCACTGGGACCTCACCTGTATCAGGACCTCATCTTCACTGGGACCTCACCTTCACTGGGATCTCACCTTCACCAGGACCTCACCTGCATCGGGACCTCACCTGTATCAGGATCTCACCTCCACTGGGACCTCACCTTCACCAGGACCTCACCTTCACCAGGACCTCACCTTCACCAGGACCTCACCTCCACTGGGACCTCATCTTCACCAGGACCTCACCTGCATCGGGACCTCACCTGTATCAGGATCTCACCTGTATCAGGATCTCACCTCCACCAGGATCTCCTCTCCATCAGCTCCTGTCCAGGAGTTGATGGTTGGATCCTCTTCCCCCAGCTCCTCCACTGAAGTTCTCCCCACCAGGACCCACCACAGGTGAAGTTCTCCCCAGCAGGACCCACCACAGGTGAAGTTCTCCCCAGCAGGACCCACCACAGGTGAAGTTCTCCCCAGCAGGACCCACCTCCACTGAAGTTCTCCCCACCAGGACCCACCACAGGTGAAGTTCTCCCCAGCAGGACCCACCACAGGTGAAGTTCTCCCCAGCAGGACCCACCACAGGTGAAGTTCTCCCCACCAGGACCCACCACAGGTGAAGTTCTCCCCAGCAGGACCCACCACAGGTGAAGTTCTCCCCAGCAGGACCCACCACAGGTGAAGTTCTCCCCAGCAGGACCCACCACAGGTGAAGTTCTCCCCACCAGGACCCACCACAGGTGAAGTTCTCCCCAGCAGGACCCACCACAGGTGAAGTTCTCCCCACCAGGACCCACCACAGGTGAAGTTCTCCCCACCAGGACCCACCTCCACTGAAGTTCTCCCCAGCAGGACCCACCACAGGTGAAGTTCTCCCCAGCAGGACCCACCACAGGTGAAGTTCTCCCCAGCAGGACCCACCACAGGTGAAGTTCTCCCCACCAGGACCCACCTCCACTGAAGTTCTCCCCAGCAGGACCCACCACAGGTGAAGTTCTCCCCAGCAGGACCCACCACAGGTGAAGTTCTCCCCAGCAGGACCCACCACAGGTGAAGTTCTCCCCACCAGGACCCAGCTCCACTGAAGTTCTCCCCAGCAGGACCTGCAGCCGCTCGTCCCGGTGTCCCCATGGAGGCGTGGCGCCAATGTGCCCACTGGCTGGTGGCCGCGCGCGTCCTGCCCGCGGGACACCGGGCCAGCAGCCCCGGGGGACAGGTGTGGGACCTGGCGCAGGCGCTGCGGGACGGGGTCCTGCTGTGCCACCTCCTCAACGCCCTCCTGCCCCGCGCCGTGCCCCCCCGGGACATCTGTCCCCGGCCCCAGATGTCACAGGTGAGAGCCGAGCGGGGGACAGGGGACAGGCTGTGACAGTGGCAGGGACCACGGTGGCTGTGGACGAGGGGGGTGGCCATGATGGGGACAGCCATGGGGACATTGATGGTGACATCGTCTTAATGATGGTGGCGCTGGGGGGTGACGGTGACAATGGCAATGCTGGTGACGGTGACAGTGACAATGCTGGTGACGGTGACAATGGCAGTTCTGGTGACGGTGACAATGGCAATGCTGGTGACGGTGACAATGGCAGTTCTGGTGACGGTGACAATGACAATGCTGGTGATGGTGACAATGGCAATGATGGTGATGGTGACAGTGACAATGCTGGTGACGGTGACAATGGCAGTTCTGGTGTCGGTGACAATGGCAATGCTGGTGACGGTGACAATGACAATGCTGGTGACGGTGACAATGGCAATGCTGGTGACGGTGACAATGGCAATGCTGGTGACGGTGACAATCATGGTGGTGGTGATGGTGGCGATGGCGCCAGGTGGGTGACAAGGACAGGGACAATCGCGGCGTTGACGGGGTGACAATGACAATGACAGTGCTGGTGATGATGACAATGACAGTGCCGATGACAGAGATGACGGCGTCACCACTGGTGACAACGGCGGCCACGACCGCGGGGAGGGGAAGGCGCTGATTTTGGTGGTGACACCGATGGTGCCGGGGTGACACTGAGGGGGCTGGCGGGTGGCAGCGGTGGCAGCGGTGACAGCGGTGACAGCGGTGACGGTGCCACCGCAGTTCCTGTGCCTGAGGAACATCCGCACCTTCCTGACCGCCTGCGCCGACAAATTCGGGCTCCCCAAGCACCGGCTCTTCGGCGCCTTCGACCTCTTCGATGTCCAGGACTTCGGCAAGGTGGGCTCGGGGTCAGCGGTCCTGGCCTGGGGGTGGCACCCAGGGTCACCCCCGGCTCCCCCAGGGTCACCTCTCTGTCCCCAGGTGATCGAGACGCTCTCAGCGCTCTCCTGGACCCCGATCGCGCAGAGCAAAGGACTCACGTGAGTGGACGGGACTCAGGTGTCCGAGGGTCCAGGTGTCCGGTTCTGAGGGTCACTGGTGTCCAGTCCCTGGTGTCCAGTTCCTGGGGGTCACTGGTGTCCAGTTCTGAGGGTCCCAAATGTCCAGTTCCCAGTGTCCAGTCCCCAGGGGTCACTGGTGTCCAGTTCCTGGGGGTCACTGGTGTCCAGTTCCCAGTGTCCAGTCCCCGGTGGTCACTGGTGTCCAGTTCCCAGTGTCCAGCCCCCGGGGGTCACTGGTGTCCAGTTCCCAGTGTCCAGTCCCCGGTGGTCACTGGTGTCCAGTCCCCGGGGGTCACTGGTGTCCAGTTCCCAGTGTCCAGTCCCCGGTGGTCACTGGTGTCCAGTCCCTGGTGGTCACTGGTGTCCAGTCCCCGGGGGTCACTGGTGTCCAGTTCCCAGTGTCCAGTCCCCGGGGGTCACTGGTGTCCAGTTCCCAGTGTCCAGTCCCCGGGGGTCACTGGTGTCCGGCCGTGTCCCCCCAGGCCGTTCCCGTCCGAGGACAGCGTTGGGGACGATGACGTTTACAGCGGCCTCTCCGACCTCATCGAGTGAGTGGGGGGGTACTGGGGATACTGGGGGGGTACTGGGGATACTGGGGGGGGTCTGGGGTCACGGGGGGTCATTGGGGACAGTCAGGGACATTTGGGGTCATTGGGGACAGTCAGGGACATTTGGGGACATTTGGGACATTTGGGGACATTGGGGGATTTTGGGGGGGCATTAATGGGGTTAGAGGGGGGTTCTGGGGGTGTTTGGGGACATTAAAGGACCCCCAGAGGATCTGGGGACAATCAGAGGGGCCCGAGGGATTTCGGGGGGCTCCGGGGGTGTCCCCAGCTGTCCCCACCCCTGGCAGTGACACGGCCGAGGAGGA
Source organism: Poecile atricapillus (assembly GCF_030490865.1). Lineage (NCBI taxonomy): Eukaryota > Metazoa > Chordata > Aves > Passeriformes > Paridae > Poecile > Poecile atricapillus. The sequence goes on from NC_081287.1 coordinate 231,141, forward strand.
CGATGACCTCTACGACTGCGTGGAGGCCGAAGGGGACGATGGCGACGACATCTACGAGGACCTGATGAGGGTCGAGACCCCTCCGGCCACGGTGGGTGTGACCCCAGAGGGGACAGGGACACCCCTGGGACCCTCAAAAACCACCTGGGACACCCCAAAAACCACCTGGGACACCCCAAAAACACCTGGGACACCCCAAAAACACCCAGGACGCCCCAAAAACCACCTGGGACACCCCAAAAACACCCGGGACACCCCAAAAACCACCTGGGACACCCCAAAAACACCCAGAACACCCCAAAAAACACCTGGGACACCCCAAAAACACCCAGGACACCCCAAAAAACACCTGGGACACCCCAAAAACACCTGGAACCACCCCCAAAACCACCTGGGGACCACCCCAATGTCCCAAATGTCCCCGATGTCCCCCTGATGTCCCCAATGTCCCCAATGTCCCCGATGTCCCCGATGTCCCCGATGTCCCCAACGTCCCCGACGTCCAATGTCCCCGATGTCCCCAATGTCCCCCTGATGTCCCTGATGTCCCCGATGTCCCCAATGTCCCCCTGATGTCCTTGATGTCCCCAATGTCCCCGATGTCCCCGATGTCCCCGATGTCCCCAACGTCCCCGACGTCCAATGTCCCCGATGTCCCCAATGTCCCCCTGATGTCCCTGATGTCCCCGATGTCCCCGATATCCCCGATATCCCCGATGTCCCCAATGTCCCCACTGTCCCCGCTGTCCCCGCTGTCCCCGATGTCCCCGATGTCCCCGATGTCCCCAATGTCCCCGATGTCCCCGATGTCCCCGCTGTCCCCGATGTCCCCGATGTCCCCAATGTCCCCAATGTCCCCAATGTCCCCGATGTCCCCAATGTCCCCAATGTCCCCAATGTCCCCACAGAAGGGGGGGGTGGACCGGCGGCTCTGCTGCCTCCAGGAGCTGCGGCAGACGGAGGAGAGGTACACGGAGACCCTGGAGTCCATCTGCCAGGTGGGGACAGCGGGGACACGGGGGACACTGGGGACACTGGGGACACAGGGGACATTGGGGACACTGGGGACACTGGGGACACTGGGGACACTGGGGACAGCAGGGACACTGGGGCATTGGGGACATTGGGGACACGGGGGACACTGGGGACACTGGGGACACCGGGGACAGAGGTGGCCTCACGGGGCCTCCCAGTGCTCCCAGTAAGGCGCGGTGTCCCCCCCGGTGTCCCCCCGGTGTCCCCCCGGTGTCCCCAGCACTTCCTGCGGCCACTGCAGCACTTCCTGAGCCCCCAGGACATGGAGAGCGTCTTCATCAACGTGGAGGTGACAGTGACAGTGACAGGGGACAGGGGACAGGGGACAGGGAACACGGGGACAGGGGACAGGGGGACACTGACCAGTGACACCAGTAACACCAGTGACACCAGTAACCGGCACACTTCTCCCAGGACCCCCCCCAGTTAACCCAAATTAACCCTTCCCAGTACCCCCAGTACCCCTTCCCAGTGCTCCCAGTACCCCCAGTACCCCTTCCCAGTACCCCCAGTACCCCTTCCCAGTGCTCCCAGTACCCCCAGTACCCCTTCCCAGTACCCCCAGTAGCCCTTCCCAGTGCTCCCAGTAACCCCAGTACCCCCAGTAGCCCTTCCCAGTGCTCCCAGTACCCCCAGTACCCCTTCCCAGTACCCCCAGTAGCCCTTCCCAGTACCCCCAGTAGCCCTTCCCGGTGCTCCCAGTAACCCCAGTACCCCCAGTACCCCTTCCCAGTGCTCCCAGTGCTCCCAGTAGCCCTTCCCAGTGCTCCCAGTAACCCCAGTTTGCAGGAGCTGCTGGAGCTGCACCGGCGTTTCCTGGGGGAGCTGCGGGGGGCGCTGGGGGGGGGCGGGGGGGGGCTGCCCCCCCTGTTCCTGCAGTACAAGGAGAGGTACGGGGGGGCTTGGGGGGGCTTGGGGGGGATTTGGGGGGCTTGGGGGGGCTGGGGAGGCTTGGGGGGGCTTGGGGGGGATTTGGGGGGATTTTGGGGGCATTTGGGGGGAATTTGGGGGAATTTTGGGGGGATTTGGGGAGTTCTCGGGGGATTTTGGGGGGTCCTGGGGGGGTTTTGGGGGTCCTGAGGAGGATTTGGGGGTCTTGGGGGGGGATTTGGGGGAACTTAGAGGGGTTTAGGAGGGTCCTGGGTGGGATTTTGGGTTGATTTTGGGTGGATTTCTGAGGATTTGGCTGGATTCCAGGTGCATTTTGGGTGGGTTTGGGTTGATTTGGGGTGTCCACCCCAGGTTCCTGCTCTACGGCCGCTACTGCAGCCAGGTGGAAGCGGCCGCGCGGCGCCTGGACCAACTGTCCACCTGCACTGACCTGCGCATGAAGCTGCAGGTGAGCCCCAAAACACCCCAAAAACACCCCAAAATCCCTCCCCAAATCCCAACCCCCCACCAGAACCTCCAAAAATCACCCAAAGTCACCCAAAATGGCTCAAAATCCCCCCCAAACCTCCCCAGGGAGCTCCGGGTGGGCCCCAAAAAATCCCAAATCCCCTCTCCCCGTCCTGATGACCCCAATGACCCCCACAATGTCCCCCCGTGACCCAAAGTGACCCCAAAGTGACCCAAGTGACCCCAAAGTGACCCCAAAGTGACCCCAAAGTGACCCAAATGACCCCAAAGTGACCCCAAAGTGACCCAAATGACCCCAAAGTGACCCCAAAGTGACCCAAATGACCCCAAACTGACCCCAAAGTGACCCCAAAGTGACCCCAAAGTGACCCCAAACTGACCCCAAACTGACCCCAAACTGACCCAAATTACCCCAAACTGACCCCAAACTGACCCAAATGACCCCAAACTGACCCCAAACTGACCCCAAACTGACCCCAAAGTGACCCCAAAGTGACCCCAAAGTGACCCCAATGACCCCAAAGTGACCCCAATGACCCTGTCCCCCCAGGAGTGCTCCCAGCGCGCCAACAACGGGCGCTTCTCGCTGCGGGACCTGCTGATGGTGCCCATGCAGAGGGTGCTGAAATATCACCTGCTGCTCCAGGTGACACCTGGGGACACCTGGGGACATGTGGGGACAGCTGGGGACACACCTGGGACACCTGGGACAGCTGGGGACACACCTGGGACACCTGGGGGCATCTGGGGACATCTGGGGACACCTGGACACACCTGGGGACACCTGGGGACACCTGGGGACAGCTGGGGACAGACCTGCGACACCTGGGGACACCTGGGGACATCTGGGGACACCTGGGGACACCTGGGGACACCTGGGGACACCTGGGGGCATCTAGAGACACACTTGGGGGACAGCTGGGGACACCTGGGGACATCTGAGGACACAGCTGGGGACACCTGGGGACACCTGGGGGGACCTGAGACACACCTGGGGACACCTGGAGAACATCTGGGAGAAATTTGGGGACACCTGGGGGTACCTGGGGACACCTGGGGACAGCTGGGGACACCTGGGGACATCTGGGGGGACCTGAGACACACCTGGGGACACCTGGAGAACATCTGGGAGACATTTGGGGACACCTGGGGGTACCTGGGGACACCTGGGGACAGCTGGGGACACACCTGGGGACACAGTCTAGAACCCAGTCCAGAACAGTCTAGAACTCGATCTAGAACCCGATCTAGAACCCGATCTAGAACGATCTAGAACCCAGTCTAGAACAATCTAGAACCCAGTCTAGAACAATCTAGAACCCAGTCTAGAACAATCTAGAACCCGATCTAGAACAATCTAGAACCCAGTCTAGAACAATCTAGAACCCAGTCTAGAACAATCTAGAACCCAGTCTGGAACAATCTAGAACCCGATCTAGACCCCAAATCAAAAATCAGTAAAAAAACCTCACCTTGACCTTTGTCCCCAGGAGCTGGTGAAGCTGACCCCGGAGGTGGCCGAGCGGGAGCGGCTGCGGGGGGCGCTGGACGCCATGAGGGTGGGGATTTGGGGGGGCTCTGGGGGAGATTTGGGGGTCCTGGGTGGGATCTGGGGGGTCCTGGGGTGGTCCTGAGGTGTCCTGAGGGGATTTGGGTGATTTGGGGGGGGGCTTTAGAGGGTCTGGGGGTGTTTGGGGGGATCCTGGGGGGAGTTTTTGGGTTCCTGGGGGGTTTTGGGGGTTCCTGGTGGGGATTTGAGGGTTCTGGGGGGGTTCCAGGGAGGATTTAGGGGTTCTGGGGGGGTTTTGGGGGTTCCAGGGAGGATTTAGGGGTTCTGGGGGGGGTTTGGGGGTTCCAGGGGGGGTTTGGGGGTTCTGGGGGGGTTTGGGGGTTCCAGGGGGGATTTGGGGGTTCTGGAGGGGGTTTGGGGGTTCCAGGGGGGGTTTGGGGGTTCGGGGGTCTCTGACTGGAGCCCCCCAGGACCTGGCCCAGTGCGTGAACGAGGTCAAACGGGACAACGAGACCCTGAAGCAGCTCACGAGCATCCAACTGTGCCTGCACAACATGGTGGGGACCCCCGGGACCCCCGACCCCCCCTGGGGACCCCCGATCCCCCCCTGGGATCCCCGATTCCCCCTGGGGACCCCCGATCCCCCCCTGGGGACCCCCGACCCCCCCCTGGGGACCCCTCATGGTCCCCCCGCGTCCTCCAGCCATGTCCCCCACATGTCCCCACATTCCCAATATCCCACTCCCGATATCCCATCCCTGATATTCCCGATATCCCATTCCTGATATCCCATTCCCGTGTCCCGTTCCCGTGTCCCATTCCCGATATCCCATCCCCAATATCGCACTCCCGATATCCCATCCCTGATATTCCTGATATCCCATTCCTGATATCCCACTCCCGATATTCCATCCCCAATATCCCATCCACGATATCCCATTCCTGATATTCCCGATATCCCATCCCCGATATCCCATTCCTGTGTCCCATTCCTGATATCCCATCCCCAATATCCCATCCCCAATATCCCATTCCTGTGTCCCGTTCCCATTCCCGTTCCCATTCCCGTTCCCATTCCCGTGTCCCGTTCCCGTGTCCCATTCCTGATATCCCATCCCCGATATCCCATTCCCAATATCCCATTCCCTATATCCCATTCCCGTGTCCCATTCCCGTGTCCCGTTCCCGTGTCCCGTTCCCATTCCCGTTCCCAGCCGCAGTCCCTGGCGCAGTTCGGGCGCCCCAAGATCGACGGGGAGCTGAAGGTCTCCAGCACCGAGAGACGCTCCAAGGTGGACAGGTGGGCCAGGGACACCTGGGGACAGCTGGGGGGGCTGGGGACACCTGGGGACACCCGGGGACACCCCTGGGGACACCTGGGGACACCTGGGGACACCCCTGGGGACACCTGGGGACACTTGGGGACACCTGGGGACACCTGGGGACACCTGGGGACACCTCAGGGACATGGGGACACCACAGGGATGGGAACACTGGGACACTTGGGGACAGCGCTGTCACAGAGCCGGGGCCAGCCCATGGGGACGCCCCGTGGTGGCCTCAGGGACGCGGTGCCACCCTGTCCCTGTCCCCAGGTACGGCTTCCTGCTGGACAAGGCCCTGATCATCTGCAAGCGCCGCGGGGACTCCTACGAGACCAAGGGCGTGGTGGAGCTGCAGAGCCACCAACTGCGGGACGGTGGCCTCGGGCCCCGCGACGGCAAGAAGGTACCGGGGACACCGTGGGGACATCAGGACCTGGGGGACCTCAGTGTCCCTCCTGTCCAGGGACACCGTGGGGACATCAGGACCCCAGTGTCCCTCCAGTCCAGGGACACCGTGGGGACGTCAGGACCTGGGGGACCTCAGTGTCCCTCCAGTCCAGGGACACCGTGGGGACATCAGGGCCTGGGGGACCTCAGTGTCCCTCCAGTCCGGGGACACCATGGGGACGTCAGGACCCCAGTGTCCCTCCAGTCCCAGCGTCCTCCTCCCAAAGGACCCAGGTGTATCTCAGGATCCTGGTCCCTGGTGGACCCCAAAACCTTCTCAACCCTGGTGGATCCCCATAACCTGCTCAACCCTGGTGGATCCCCAAAACCTTCTCAACCCTGGTGGATCCCCAAAGCCCCCGTCCCTGGTGGACCCCAAAACCTGCTCAACCCTGGTGGATCCCCAAAACCTGCTCAACCCTGGTGGACCCCAAAACCTTCTCAACCCTGGTGGATCCCCAAAACCTTCTCAACCCTGGTGGACCCCAAAACCCCCGTCCCTGGTGGACCCCAAAACCTTCTCAACCCTGGTGGACCCCAAAACCTTCTCAACCCTGGTGGATCCCCATAACCTTCTCAACCCTGGTGTCCGTGTCCCCACCACTGAGGGGGGTGTGACCCCAATATCCCCAGTTCTGGGTGACCCCGCCCCATTTGGGGGGCGTGGCTGACCCCTCCCCACCCCACAGTGGTCCCACACCTTCGTGCTGCTGGACCCGGCCGGGCTGCAGGACTACGAGCTCTTCTTCAAGACGCGCGAGCTGAAGAAGAAGTGGCTGGAGCAGTTCGAGATGGCCCTGTAGGTGGCCCTGTCCCCCTGGGGGAGGTCACACCCGCCCCGCTGGGTGGTCCCGGGGAGGCCCAGCTCGTCCCCACCGGACCTGGGTCCTCCTGGTGTCCGGCAGGTCCAACATCTTCCCCGAGCACGCCCTGGCCGATGGACACGACTTCCAGATGTTCTCCTTCGAGGACACCACGTCCTGCAGGGCCTGCCAGATGTTGCTGAGGTGGGACCCCAAAACCACGTCCCCCACGGTCCTGGGGAGACCCCAGGGGGGCTGGAGGAGGGGGTGGGGGGGTCATGGGGAGGTCAAGGTGGGTCAAGCCTGGTCGGTCCAGGCCCAGGTCCATCATGGAGTGGTCAGTCCTGGACAGGGTGAGGTCCATCATGGAGTGGTCAGTCCTGGACAGGGTGAGGTCCATCATGGACTGGTCAGTCCTGGGCGGGCTCAGGTCCATCATGGACTGGTCAGTCCTGGGTGGGCCCAGGTCCATCATGGACTGGTCAGTCCTGGGTGGGCCCAGGTCCATCATGGACTGGTCAGTCCTGGACAGGGTGAGGTCCATCATGGAGTGGTCAGTCCAGGCCCAGGTCCATCATGGACTGGTCAGTCCTGGGCGGGCCCAGGTCCATCATGGACTGGTCAGTCCTGGGCGGGCCCAGGTCCATCATGGACTGGTCAGTCCTGGGCGGGCCCAGGTCCATCATGGACTGGTCAGTCCTGGGCGGGCCCAGGTCCATCATGGACTGGTCAGTCCTGGACAGGGTGAGGTCCATCATGGACTGGTCAGTCCTGGGTGGGTCCATCATGGAGTGGTCAGTCCTGGGCGGGCTCAGGTGGGTGTGGGGCGTGGCTGGTGGTGTCCCCAGTGACCGTGACCCCGTGTCCCCTCCGTGTCCCCTCCGTGTCCCCCCCGTGTCCCCAGGGGCACCTTCTACCAGGGCTATCGCTGCAGCCGCTGCCGGGCCCCCGCCCACAAGGAGTGCCTGGGGCGCGTGGGGACCTGCGGGAAGGCCGGAGCTGGTGAGGGGAACCGTGGGAACGGGGAATTGTGGGATTGGGGAGGGGGGAAACGGGGGGTGGGGCAGGAGGGGGATGGGGGAGGGTGGGGCCTTGTGGGACACGAGATTACGGCATTCAAAATGGCCGACACTGAGCGTTATGGGATTCAAAATGGCCGACACTGAGCGTTAGGGGGTACAAAATGGCCGACACTGAGCATTACGGGATTCAAAATGGCCGACACTGAGCGTTACGGGATTCAAAATGGCCGACACTGAGCGTTACAGGATTCAAAATGGCCGACACTGAACGTTACGGGATTCAAAATGGCCGACACTGAGCGTTACGGGATTCAAAATGGCCGACACTGAGCGTTATGGGATTCAAAATGGCCGACACTGAGCATTACAGGATTCAAAATGGCCGACACTGAGCGTTACAGGATTCAAAATGGCCGACACTGAGCGTTAGGGTGTACAAAATGGCCGACACTGAGCGTTACAGGATTCAAAATGGCCGACACTGAGCGTTACAGGATTCAAAATGGCCGACACTGAGCGTTACAGGATTCAAAATGGCCGACACTGAGCGTTACAGGATTCAAAATGGCCGACACTGAGCGTTATGGGATTCAAAATGGCCGACACTGAGCGTTACAGGATTCAAAATGGCCGACACCAAAGGGCATTGTGGGATACAAGATGGCCGACACAGAAGGGCATTGTGGGATACAAAATGGCCGACACCAAAGGGCATTGTGGGATACAAAATGGCCGCTATGTGCGATGCCTTCATGATGGCCGCCCATTGAGCGCAAACACTAAGAGTTAATTATTAATTAGGGGTGGGGTCAGTTAATTACTAATTACTCCATCATTAATTAAGAAAGGCGCTAATTACCCCCCCCCCCCGCTAACGAGGTTTTCCCCTCCCCAGATTCCGGCGCACGGAAGGTACCAAACTCCGGGAAAACGGCTCCGGAAGGGCTGAAATCCCGGGATTTTTTTGGGGGGATCCCTTGGGGGAGTCCCGGGGGTCTCTGGGGGGGGTCCTGGCCCCCCCCAGCCCCCCCAAATCCTCCCCCCCTCACGGGGGTCCCCTTCCCCCCCCAGAACAAATCTCAGCGTCCGGGACCCGACCGGAAACGGGAGGAGCTGGGTGAGGAATCCGGGGGGTCCCGACCCCTCCCAGGACAGATTTTGGGGGGGTTTGGGGTTCCCGACCCCCCCCAGTCCATTTTTGGGGGTCCTGACTCGGGGTTCACCCCCCCCCAGGACTCCCCAGAATGGAGAGCACCCAATCCTACGGCGGCGTGCCCCCCCCCCCGGGGGTCCTGGCGCCCCCCCTGCGCCTCAGCCCCGGTGACGTCATCGAGGTGACGGCGGCCGAGGCCCAGGAGCTCTGGTGGCAGGTGGGGGACACGGGGGGGACACCTGGGGGGGACACGGGGGGGACACCTGGGGGGACACAGGGGGGACACCTGGGGGGACACCTGGGGGGGGACACCTGGGGGGGACACGGGGGGGACACCTGAGGGGACACGGGGGGGACACGAGGGGGACACGAGGGGGACACAGGGGGGACACCTGGGGGGACACGGGGGGGACACGGGGGGGACACGGGGGGGACACGGGGGGGACACCTGGGGGGACACGGGGGGGACACGGGGGGGACACGGGGGGGACACCTGGGGGGACACGGGGGGGACACGGGGGGGACACCTGGGGGGGACACCTGGGGGGGACATGGGACCCCTGAAATGAGGATGGGACCCCTAAAATGGGGACTGGGACCCCCGAAATGGGGACTGGGACCCCTAAAATGGGGATGGGACCCCTGAAATGAGGATGGGACCCCTAAAATGGGGATGGGACCCCCGAAATGAGGATGGGACCCCAGAAATGGGGATGGGACCCCCGAAATAAGGATGGGACCCCTGAAATGAGGATGGGACCCCTGAAATGAGGATGGGACCCCTGAAATGGGGATGGGACCCTCAGGGTGGGGACGGGACCCCCAGGCTGGGGATGAGACCCCTAAAATGGGGATGGGACCCCTAAAATGGGGATGAGACCCCTAAAATGGGGATGGGACCCCTGAAATGAGGATGGGACCCCCGAAATGGGGACGGGACCCCCAGGGTGGGTTTGGGACCCCCAAGATGTGAAATCGGGTCTGGGGGCACCCCCATGGTCCTCCCCCACTCCTGGGGGTCCCAGGGCACCCCAATAACCATTGGAGACCCCTCCCCATGGCCCTTCCCACCCCCAGAGATTTGGGGGGGGTCTCAGGGTCTCCCCCAAGCCCGGGGGGTCTCGGGACCCCCGCCCGGACCCCCCAAATTTCCGCTCAGGGCCGGAACGTGGCCAGCGGGGAGCAGGGCTGGTTCCCCAGCAGCGCCGTCAGACCCTTCGTGGCCGTGAGTTTGGGGGACCCCCCAAAAAACCCCCCCGGCATCATTGGGGGGGTCCCCGAGTTTGGGGAGGGGGCTCTGGGATGTTGGGGGGGGTCGCGTTTGGAGCCCCCACCCCAATTTTGGTGTTCACCCCTTCCCTCAGGTGCCGCTGCCGGATCTCTCTGCCTACCCCTGGTCAGTGGTGGGACCCCCAAAATCCTCCCCTGAACCCCAAAATCCTCCCCTGAACCCCAAAATTCACACCTGGGACCCCCAAATTCACACCTGGGACCCCCAAAATCCTCCCCTGAACCCCCAAATTCACACCTGGGACCCCCAAAATCCTCCCCTGAACCCCCAAATTCACACCTGGGACCCCCAAAATCCCCCCCTGAACCCCCCAAATCCCCCCCTGAACCCCCAAATTCACACCTGGGACCCCCAAAATCCCTCCCTGAACCCCAAAATTCACACCTGGGACCCCCAAATTCACACCTGGGACCCCCAAAATCCTCCCCACAAACCCCAAATTCACACCTGGGACCCCCAAAATCCTCCCCTGAACCCCCAAAATCCTCTCCTGAACCCCCAAATTCACACCTGGGACCCCCAAAATCCTCCCCTGAACCCCCAAATTCGCACCTGGGACCCCCAAAATCCTCCCCTGAACCCCCAAATCCTCCCCTGACCCCCTCCCCTCCCTCCCTCTCCCATTTTTGGGGTCAGATCCCCCAGGTTCGGGGGCCTTGGGGCTGTGGGGGGGGTCCCGGGTGGGGTTTTTTGGGTTTTTTGGGGTTTTGGGGTTGAGTATTTGGGGTATTTTTGGGGTATTTTGGGGTATTTTGGGGTTTTTGGGTATTTGCGGTTTTTTGGGGTATTTTGGGGTATTTTGGGGTGACTCCCCCTGCCCCCCCAGGTTCGGGGGGCCCCTGGAGCTCGGGGGGAGGTCCTGGGTGGGGTTTTTTTGGCTTTTGGGGGTATTTTGGGTATTTTGTGGGGTTTTGGGATATTTGGGGGTTTTTGGGTATTTTGGGGTTTTTGGGGTGACTCCCCCTGCCCCCCCAGGTTCGGGGGGCCCCTGGAGCTCGGGGGGAGGTCCCGGGTGGGTTTTTTTTTGGGGTTTTTTGGGGTTTTAGGGTTGAGTATTTGGGGTATTTGCGGGTTTTTGGGTATTTTGTGGGTTTTTGGGGTATTTTTGGGGTTTTTGGGGTTTTTGGGGTGACTCCTCCGACCCCCCCCAGGTTCGGGGGGCCCCTGGAGCGCGCGGGGGCCGAGCAGGTTCTGTCCCCCCGCTCCGACGGCGCCTTCCTGGTGCGACAGCGGCTCCGAGAGCCCGGGGACTTCGCCATCAGCCTCAAGTGAGGGACAGAGGGGACAGCAGGGACACTGGGGACACTGGGGACACTGGGGACACTGGGGGGACACTGGGGGGACACTGGGGACAGCGGCTCCGAGAGCCCGGGGACTTCGCCATCAGCCTCAAGTGAGGGACAGAGGGGACACCGGGGACAGCGGGGGGACATTGGGGACACTGGGGACATTGGGGGGACACTGGGGACATTGGGGACATTGGGGACAGCGGCTCCGAGAGCCCGGGGACTTCGCCATCAGCCTCAAGTGAGGGACAGAGGGGACACCGGGGACATTGGGGACACTGGGGGGACATTGGGGGACATTGGGGACATTGGGGACACTGGGGGACATTGGGGACATTGGGGACATTGGGGACATTGGGGACACTGGGGACATTGGGGACATTGGGGGGACACTGGGGGGACACTGGGGACAGCGGCTCCGAGAGCCCGGGGACTTCGCCATCAGCCTCAAGTGAGGGACAGAGGGGACAGCGGGGACACTGGGGGACACTGGGGACATTGGGGGACATTGGGGGGACACTGGGGACATTGGGGACAGAGGGGACAGCGGGGACATTGGGGACACTGGGGACATTGGGGGACATTGGGGGGACACTGGGGGACATTGGGGGACATTGGGGGGACACTGGGGGACATTGGGGACACCGGGGGACATTGGGGACAGAGGGGACAGAGGGGACAGCGGGGAGAGCGGGGGGACAGTGGGGAGACACTGAGGGGACATTGGGGACATTGGGGACACCGAGGGGACAGCCGGGGGCATTTGGGACACTTTTGGGGGCAGTGGAAACATTGTGAGGACATTGTGGGGACACTTGGGGACACTGGGGGGACATTGGGGGGACACTGTGGGGAGGGGGAGAGGGAGGGAAGGAGGGAGAGGAGTCCCGGGGACACTTTTGGGGACACTTGGGGACACATTTGGGGACACATTTGGGGACACTTGGGGACCCTTTTGGGGACCCTTTTGGGGACACATTTGGGGACCCTTTTGGGGACACTTGGGGACCCTTTTGGGGACACATTTGGGGACATTTGGGGACCCTTTTGGGGACACATTTGGGGACCCTTTCGGGGACATTTGGGGACCCTTTTGGGGACCCTTTTGGGGACACTTGGGGACCCTTTTGGGGACATTTCGGGGAGGGAGGGGACAGGCAGGAGGTGACGGCGCCGCTCAGGTACCGCGGGCAGGTGAAGCACATCAAGGTCACGGCCGGCCAGGGCCTCTACTGGGTCACCGAGAAAAAAGCCTTCAAGGGGCTGGTGGTGAGAGCCGCACCCCAAATCCCGCGGGGACACCCCAAAACCCTCCCCAGAACCCCAAAACCCTCCCCAGAAACCCCTGAACCCCAAAACCCTCCCCAGAAACCCCAAAACCCTCCCTAGAAACCCCAAACCCTCCCCTGAACCCCAAAACCCTCCCCAGAAACCCCAAAACCCCAAAACCCTCCCCAGAAACCCCAAAACCCTCCCCAGAAACCCCAAAACCCCAAAACCCTCCCCAGAAACCCCAAAACCCTCCCCAGAAACCCCAAAACCCCAAAACCCTCCCCAGAAACCCCAAAACCCTCCCCAAAAATCCCCCAGAAACCCCAAAACCCTCCCCAGAAATCCCCCAGAAACCCCAAAACCCTCCCCAGAAACCCCAGAAACCCAAAACCCTCCCTAGAAACCCCAAAACCCTCCCCAGAAACCCCAAAACTCTCCCCAGAAACCCCAGAAACCCCAAAACCCTCCCCAGAAACACCAGAAACCCCAAAACCCTCCCCAGAAATCCCCCGGGACCCCCAGAACCCCAAAACCCTCCCCCAAACTTCCCCAGGAACTCCCTGGAACCCCAAAATCTTCTTAGGGTCACCCCAGAACTTCCAGGACCCCCCCTCCCAATCCCCCCCGGGGATGTTTTTGGGGTCCCTGACCCCCGGGATGTTTTTGGGGATGTTTTTGGGGTCAGTGACCCCCACCCCGGTGTTTTTGGGGTCCCTGACCCCCCCGGGGATGTTTTTGGGGATGTTTTTGGGGTCCCTGACCCCCTGGGATGGTTTCCTGGGATGTTTTTGGGGTCCCTGAACCCCGGGGTGTTTTTGGGGTCCCTGACCCCTCCCCGGGGATGTTTTTGGGGTCCCTGACCCCCCGGGGTGTTTTTGGGGATGTTTTTGGGGTCCCTGAACCCCCCGGGGGTGTTTTTGGGGATGTTTTTGGGGTCCCTGACCCCCCGGGGTGTTTTTGGGGATGTTTTTGGGGTCCCTGACCCCCACCCCTGTGTTTTTGGGGTCCCTGACCCCCCCGGGGATGTTTTTGGGGTCCCTGAACCTCCCGGGGATGTTTTTGGGGTCCCTGACCCCCCGGGATGGTTTCCGGGGATGTTTTTGGGGTCCCTGACCCCCGGGGGTGTTTTTGGGGATGTTTTTGGGGTCCCTGACCCCTCCCCGGGATGCTTTGGGGTCCCTGACCCCCGGGATGGATTCCTGGGATGGTTTTTGGGGTCCCTGACCCCCGGGGTGTTTTTGGGGTGCCGGCAGGAGCTGGTGGAGTTCTACCGGCGGAATTCGCTGCGGGATTGTTTCAAGGCGCTGGACACGACCCTGGCCGTGCCCTACCGGGACCCCCAGAGCCCCGCGGGGCCCCGGGAGCCGGGTACGGGGCTGGGGGGACACGGGGGGACCCCCGGGGGGGGACTGGGGTGGGGTTTGGGGACATCGCCGTGTCCCCCCGTGTCCCCGGGGGCCACCCGCAGCTCTGGATCGGTTTGGGGTGGGATTTGGGGTGGGATTTGGGGATTTTTGGGGATTTTGGGGTGGGGTTTGGGGTGGGATTTGGGGATTTGGGGATTTTGGGGCGGGGTTTGGGGACATGGCCATGTCCCCCCGTGTCCCCAGGTGCCACCCGCAGTTTCGGCTGGGTTTGGGGTGGGATTTGGGGATTTTGGGGATTTTGGGGTTGGATTTGGGGACATGGCCGTGTCCCCCCCCTGTCCCCAGGTGCCACCCGCAGTTTCGGCTGGGTTTGGGGTGGGATTTGGGGATTTTGGGGATTTTGGGGCGGGGTTTGGGGATTTTGGGGTGGGGTTTGGGGACATGGCCGTGTCCCCCCGTGTCCCCAGGTGCCACCCGCAGTTTCGGATGGGTTTGGGGTGGGATTTGGGGTGGGATTTGGGGATTTTGGGGACATGGCCGTGTCCCCCCCGTGTCCCCAGGTGCCACCCGCAGTTTCGGCTCGGCCAAGGCTCGCTACGACTTCAGCGCGCGGGACCGGACGGAGCTGTCGCTGCGGGAAGGGGACATCGTGCGTGTCCTCAGCAAGAGGGGACAGCCCGGCTGGTGGAAAGGGGAGATCTACGGCAGGGTACGGCTGGGGACAGCTGGGGACAGCCTGGGGGACAGCGGGGGACACCTGGGGACATCCTGGGGACATCCTGGGGACACCTGGGGACAGCCTGGGGACAGCGGGGGACACCTGGGGACATCCTGGGGACACCTGGGGACAGCCTGGGGACAGCTGGGGACATCCTGGGGACACCGGGGGACACCGGGGGACAGCGGGGGACACCTGGGGACATCCTGGGGACAGCGGGGACACCGGGGGACAGCGGGGGACAGCGGGGACACCGGGGGACACCGGGGGACAGCGGGGACAGCGGGGACAGCCGGGGGACACCTGGGGACAGCCTGGGGGACAGCGGGGGACACCGGGGGACACCGGGGGACAGCGGGGACAGCGGGGGACACCGGGGGACAGTGGGGACAGCTGGGGACAGCCGGGGGACACCTGGGGACAGCGGGGGACAGCCTGGGGACACCTGGGGACACCGGGGGACACCTGGGGACAGCGGGGGACAGCCGGGGGACAGCGGGGGACAGCCTGGGGACAGCCTGGGGACAGCGGGGACAGCGGGGACAGCCGGGGGACAGGCGGGGGACAGCGGGGGACACCTGGGGACAGCGGGGGACACCTGGGAACATCCTGGGGACATCCTGGGGACACCGGGGGACAGCGGGGACAGCCGGGGGACACCTGGGGTCAGCCTGGGAACACTGGGAATGGCCTGGGGACACCCCTGTCCCTGTCCCCACCCCCTGGGGACACCCTGGGGACACTCGGGTCCCTGAGCCCCTGTCCCCCCTCCCCAGGTCGGGTGGTTTCCCGCCAATTACGTGGACGAGGAATATTCGGATTATTGCTGAGAGCGACGCGTCCCTGTCACTGTCACCTCCCTGTCACTGTCACCTCCCTGTCACCCCCCTGTCACTGTCACTGTCACCTCCCTGTCACCCCCGTGTCACTGTCACTGTCACTGTCACCTCCCTGTCACTGTCACTGTCACCCCCCTGTCACTGTCACTGTCACCCCCCTGTCACTGTCACCTCCCTGTCACTGTCATTGTCACCTCCCTGTCACCCCCGAGTCACTGTCACTGTCACCTCCCTGTCATTGTCACCCCCCCACCGGTGCCACCCCCGTGTCCCCGATCCCGGTAATTTACGGCTCTTCCCGCGCGGGAGGGACAATAAACGAGGATGAGGAGGATGAGGATGAGGAGGATGAGGATGAGGAGGATGAGGAGGGTGAGGAGGGTGAGGAAGAGCTCCGGGGAGGGGTGAGGGGGGGAGGAATTTTACGGGAAAAGGCCCCAAAAAAGGGGAATTCCAGGAAATTCCGGGCACGCGGAGAGTCCGGCCGGGGGCAAAGGTCAGGGCCGGAGCCTGGGGATGGAGCCCGGGGATGGAGCCGGGAGCGGCGGCGCCTCGGGAATTCCGGGATCTGGGGAATTCCGGGATTTTTGGGAGGGAAATTCCAGGATTTTTTGGATGAGAATTACAGGTTTTTGGGGATGGGAATTCCAGGATTTTTTTGAGGGAAATTCCAGGATTTTTGGGATGGGAATTCCCGGATTTTTGGGATGGGAATTTCAGGATTTTTGGGAGGGAAATTCCAGGATTTTGGGATGGGAATTCCAGGATTTTTTTGAGGGAAATTCCAGGGTTTTTTTGAGGGGAATTCCAGGATTTTTGGGAGGGGAATTCCAGGTTTTTTGGGATGGAAACTCCAGGATTTTTGGGATGGGAATTCCAGGATTTTTGGGAGGGGAATTCCAGGATTTTTGGGATGAGAATTACAGGTTTTTGGGGATGGGAATTCCAGGTTTTTTTTGAGGGAAATTCCAGCATTTTTGGGAGGGAAATTCCAGGATTTTTGGGAGGGGAATTCCAGGATTTTTGGGATGGGAATTCCAGGATTTTTTTGAGGGAAATTCCAGGGTTTTTTTGATGGGAATTCCAGGATTTTTGGGAGGGAAATTCCAGGATTTTTGGGAGTTAATTCCAGGATTTTTTGGGAAGGGACTGGGGTCACACAGCCCCAGTCCAGGGGGTCCCGCCGCTCCCAGTTTGATCCCAGTACGATCCCAGTCAAGCTCCAGTGAACACACTCCGTTTATCGCCGCTTTTCCCGGGTTTCCAGAAGGTTCCCGGGATTCCGGGGTGAATTCCAGGATTTTTGGGCTCAGGGGGGTCCCTCGCAGACCCAGCCCAGGGGGGTCCCGCAGGGATAATCGGCCCAGAGCCCGTCCGGCCCCACGGCAGCGCAATTCTCCAGGGAGCCCCCGTTGGGCTCGTCCCGGTGCCACCAGCTGCCCCCATCCCAAAAAAAAACACCGGGATCGGGGTCACAGGAACCCCAAAAATATCCCAAAATTCCCAAAATCCCACCCGGATCCACAGCAAATCCCAGAAAATGCACCCCTGCCCCCAGATTGTCCGAATTCCCTAAATCCCGACTAAACAACCCCAAAAATCACCCAAATTATCCCAAAATAATCCCAAAATTATCCCAGAATTCCCCAAAATAATCCCAGAATTCCCCAAAATAATCCCAAAATTATCCCAAAATTATCCCCAAAATTATCCCCAAAATTATCCCAAAAATTAACCCAAAAAATCCCAAAAATAACCCCAAAAAATCCCCAAAATAATCCCCAAAAAATCCCCAAAATTATCCCAGAATTCCCCAAAATAATCCCAAAATTATCCCAAAATTATCCCAAAATTATCCCAAAAATTATCCCAGAAATCCCCAGAATAACCCCAAAAAATCCCCAAAATTATCCCAGAATTCCCCAAAATAATCCCCAAAATTATCCCCAAAATTATCCCAAAAATTATCCCAAAAAATCCCCAAAATAATCCCCAAAAATCCCCCAAATTATCCCCTAAATTATCCCCAAAATTATCCCAAAAATTATCCCAAAATAATCCCCAAAATAGCCCCCAAAATCCCCAAAATAACCCCAAAATTATCCCAAAAATCCCAAAAATTATCCCAAAATTATCCCAAAAATTATCCCAAAAATCCCCAAAATAAGCCCAAAAAATCCCCAAAAATTATCCCAAAAATCCCCAAAATAATCCCCAAAAATTATCCCAAAATTATCCCAAAAATCCCCAAAATTATCCACAAAATCCCCAAAATTATCCCCAAAATTATCCCAGAATAATCCCCAAAATTATCCCAAAAATCCCCAAAATAATCTCCAAAATTATCCCCAAAATTATCCCCAAAATAATCCCTCAAAATCCCCAAAATTATCCCCAAAATTATCCCCAAAATTATCCCAAAAATCCCAAAAATTATCCCCAAAAATTATCCACAAAATCCCCAAAACCCCCAAAATTATCCCAAAAATCCTCCAAATAATCCCCTAAAATCCCCAAAATTATCCCAAAAATTATCCCCAAAATCCCCAAATTATCCCCAAAATTATCCCAAAATTATCCCAAAAAATCCCCAAAATTATCCCAAAATTATCCCCAAAATTATCCCAAAAATCCCCAAAATTATCCCCAAAATTATCCCAAAATTATCCCCAAAATATCCCCAAAATAATCCCCAAAATTATACCCAAAATTATCCCAAAAAATCCCCAAAATTATCCCAAAAATTATCCCAAAAATCCCCAAAATTATCCCAAAAATCCCCAAAATTATCCCCAAAAATCCCAAAAATAATCCCCAAAATTATCCCAAAATTTTCCCAAAAATCCCCAAAATTATCCCAAAATAATCCCCAAAATTATCCCAAAAATTATCCCAAAATAATCCCCAAAATTATACCAAAAATCCCCAAAATAATCCCCAAAATAACCCCAAAATTATCCCCAAAATTATCCCCAAAATCCCCAAAATTATCCCCAAAATTATCCCAAAAATTATCCCAAAATTATCCCAAATATCCCCAAAATTATCCCAAAAATTATCCCAGAATAATCCCCAAAATTATCCCAAAAATCCCCAAAATTATCCCCAAAATTATCCCCAAAATAATCCCAAAAATTATCCCCAAAATAATACCCAAAATCCCCCAAATTATCCCCAAAATTATCCCAAAAATCCCCAAATAATCCCCCAAATCCCCAAAAATCTCCAAAATCCCCCCAAATCCCCCCAAACCCCCCCTTCCCCCCCCCACCTGCTGTTGGGCTCCAGGGCGGTTCCGTCCCCGCGGGTCCAGGTCCCCTCCTGATCCCGGTCACGGATCCCGAGCCAGGACGGGCCCCGCAGCTGGGCCTGGATGTGGCGCTGGGGAGACCAGTACGGACCAGTATAAACCAGTATAAACCAGTATAAACCAGTATAAACCAGTATAAACCAGTATAAACCAGTATAAACCAGTACAAACCAGTATAAACCAGTATAAACCAGTATAAACCAGTATAAACCAGTACGGACCGATATAAACCAGTACAGACCAGTACAGACCAGTATAAACCCGTACAGACCAATATAAACCAGTATAAATATGTATAAACCAGTGTGGACCAGTATAAACCAGTACAGATCAGCACAGACCGATACAAACCAGTACAAACCAGTACAAACCAGTACAAACCAGGATGGTCCCCTGGACCCGTCTGGGATTTGGGGGGAATTTGGGGGGAATTTGGGGATTTAGAGGATTTACGGGATTTATGGGTTTTAGGAGGAATTTGGGGGTAATTTTTGGGATTTGGGAGGGGAATTTTGGGATTTTTGGGATTTTTGGGGATTTGGGACCTCACCTTTTCCTCGGCATCGTCGACCTCGAGCAGCTGCGCCCCCAAAGCCGAGCAGAAAAACTGGGAATTCTCCCAGGAAGCGGCGGAATTTGAGAAGAAATAACAGGAATTCCGGAAAAAGACCCAGCCCTTGGAGCAGGGCAGGAGACCTGGGAAAATCCCAAAGGTTTGGGGTCGGGAATGGGAAAATCCCAAAGGTTTGGGGTCGGGAATGGGAAAATCCCAAAGGTTTGGGGTCGGGAATGGGAAAATCCCAAAGGTTTGGGGTCGGGATTGGGTTAAATCTCGGGGATTTTCAGAAAGCTCCGAACCAAGTCCGGAAAATCGGGGAAATTCGGTAAAACAGCAAAGCGAGCCCCAAAAATGTGGGGAAACCCCAACGCAAGCCGGGAAAATCGGGGGAAAACCGGGGGAAATCGGCGAAAAAATTGGGAAAAAGTGGGGGGGAAAAGTCGGGAAAAGTCGGAGAAAAAGTCGGGGAAAAAGTCGGGGGAAAGTCGGGGAGAAAGTCGGGGGAAAATCCAGGAAAAGTCGGGGGGAAAAGTCGGGGAAAATCCGGGGGAAAAAGTAGGGGGAAAATCGGGGAAAAATCCAGGAGAAGTCGGGGAGAAAGTCGGGGAAAAAGTCGGGGGAAATGTCGGGGGGAAAAGTTGGGAGAAACTTGGGGAAAAAATGGGAAAAGTCGGGGGAAATAGGGGAAAAAGTCGGGGGGAAACTCGGTGGAAAAGTCGGTGGAAAAGTCGGGGGAAATGTCCGGGAAAACTTGGGGAAAAAATGGGAAAAGTCGGGGGAAAGTCGGAGGAAAATCCAGGAAAAGACGGGGAAAAAGTCGGGGAAAAAGTCGGGGGAAAGTCGGGGGAAAGTTTGGGGGGAAATCTGGGGGGAAATCGGGGAAAAAGTCCGGGAAAAGTCGGGGGAAAACTCGGTGGAAAAGTCGGGAGAAAAGTCGGGAAAAATCGTGGGGGAAATGGAGAAAAATCGGGGAAAAAATGAGGAAAATCGGGGGAAAGTCGGGAAAACTCGGGGAAAAAGGGAAAAATCGGGGTAAAAAGGGAAAAATCGGGGGAAAGTCGGGAAAATCGGGGAAAGTCGGGAAAAATCGGGGAAAGTCGGGAAAAATCGGGGGGAAAAGGGAAAAATCGGGAAAAAAAGGGAAAAATCGGGGGAAAGTCGGGAAAACTCGGGGTAAAGTCGGGAAAAATCGGGGGAAAGTCGGGAAAACTCGGGGTAAAAGGGCAAACTCGGGGTAAAGTCGGGCGTGGGCCGGCCGGGGACTCACAGGCCCGCGAGCAAACATCCTCCGAGGTGCCGTGGGCCACCCAGCGGCTCCAGTCGCCGTCGCCCTCGTGGAGCATCACCCTGCGCTGCGCCTCGTGGCCGAAGTTGAAGCGCAGCGCGGTCCCGGCCAGCGCCAGCAGCGCCCCGGGGCCGCACTCCCAGCGCTGCAGCCCCGAGCGCTCCCGGCACGGGCCCAGCAGAACCAGCGCCAGCCGGACCGGCCGGGCCACCCCCGCACACAGCCCCGAGCCCAGGTGCCGCAGCCGCCCCCCCGACAGCCACTGGAAGCGCTGCGACACCGAGGAGGGCGAGCAGGGCGACAGTGACAGAGCCCGGCCGGAGGACACCACGCAGCCAGAGTGGCGCTCGTTGTAGAGGAGGAAAGAGCCCGACACCGCGGGGACACAGGGACAGCTTGGGGACACCGCGGGGACACAGGGACAGCTTGGGGACACCGCGGGGACACAGGGACAGCTTGGGGACACCGCGGGGGACACCGCGGGGGACACCGGGGGCACAGCTGGGGACACCGGGGACACAGCTGGGGACACCGGGGGCACAGCTGGGGACACCGGCGGCTGGCCACGGGGATCCGGGGAGGAGCCGGAGCCTGCGGGGACAGGGGACAAAGAGGGGACATTGAGGGGACACTGAGGGGACACTGAGGGGACACTGAGGGGACACTGAGGGGACATTGAGGGGACACTGAGGGGACACCTGGGGACATTGAGGGGGAATCGAGGGGACATTGAGGGGACATTGAGGGGACACTGAGGGGACACTGAGGGGACATTGAGGGGACATTGAAGGGACAATGAGGGAATATTGAGGGGACACTGAGGGGACACTGAGGGGACACCTGGGGACACTGAGGGGACATTGAGGGGACACTGAGGGGACACCTGGGGACACTCCGGGGACAGGTGACACCAACCTGAGGGTGGCGGAGGCTCCTTCGCCTTCTCGGCCTCCAGGGCGGCCTCCAGGGCCGAGACTGAGGGGACAGCGAGGGGACACTGAGGGGACACTGAGGGGACACTGAGGGGACACTGCCCAAACCCCCCAAATCCCCCAAAATTCCACAAAAACCCCGCCCCAAAACCGCCCCAAAACCGCCCCAAAATCCCCCAAAATCCCCCAAAATCCCCCAAAATCCCCCAAAATCCCCCAAAATCCCCCCGATCCCCTCCCCCACTCACTGCGGCGCGCCCCGAGTGTCCCCAGCAGCAGCAGCAGCGTCACCGCCAGCGCCACCAGCGCCACCAGCGCCACCAGCGCCACCCGGGGCGACAGCCGGGGGGGGGAGGGGAGCGCGGGGGGCGCCCCCGGCCGGGGGGGGGAGGGGTCCAGGGGCTCGTAGGGGTCCTCGTCCGGGGGGGGGTGGGGACAGCCTGCGGGGACACGGGGGACACTCAGCGGGTGGCACCTGGGGACAGCCCGGGGGGTTGGGGACAGCTCCCAGGTGCCACCGCCCACCCTGGGGACACCTCTCGGTCACCGGGGACAGGACAGGGAGGTGACACCGGGGACGGGGAGGTGACATTGGGGACATTGGGGACATTGGGGACATTGGGGACATTGGTGGCCGTACCTTCCCCGGCTCCCCAGGGTTTGTCCAGCGCGGTCTCCACGTTCCCGTACATTGTCCCCAATGTCCCCAGTGGTGTCCCCAATGTCCCCAGTGGTGTCCCCAGTGTCCCCAGTGTCCCCAGGGCTGATAACGCCCGCAGGGGACAAGGGGGGGACAGGATGTCCCCACCCCAGGATGTCCCCAAGGGGGGGGACAGGGCCACACAGGAAGGGCCGCGCGCTATCGGCTCCTGCCAGCCCTGGCCACCTCCTGTCCCCTCCTGGCCACCTCCTGTCCCCTCTCTGTCACCTCCTGTCCCCTCCTGTCCCCTCCTGTCCCCTCTCTGTCCCCTCCTGTCCCCCCCGGCCACCTCCTGTCCCCTCCTGTCCCCTCCTGTCCCCTCCTGTCCCCTCTCTGTCCCCTCCTGTCCCCTCCTGTCCCCTCCTGTCACCTCCTGTCCCCTCCTGTCCCCTCCCGGCCACCTCCTGTCACCTCTCTGCCACCTCAGTGTCCTCTCCTGCCCCTGCTCTGTCCCCTCAGTGTCCCCCCCCCTCCCCCGGTGTCCCTCAATGAGGGGACACTAAAGGACACTTGGGGGACAATTTGGGACACCTGGGGACACTGAGGGGACACTGAGGAGACACCTGGGGACACCGAGGGGACACTGAGGAGACACCTGGGGACACCGAGGGGACACTGAGGGGACACTTGGGGACACCTGGGGACACTGAGGGGACACTTGGGGACACCTGGAGACACTGAGGGGACACTGAGGGGACACCTGGGGACACTTGGGGACACTGAGGGGACACTGAGGGGACACTGAGGGGACACTGTGGGGACACTTGGGGACACTTGGGGACACTGAGGGGACACCGAGGGGACACTGAGGGGACACTTGGGGACACCGAGGGGACACTGAGGGGACACTGAGGGGACACCTGGGGACACTTGGGGACACTGAGGGGACACTTGGGGACACTTGGGGACACTGTGGGGACACTGAGGGGACATTGGGGGACACTGAGGGGACACTTGGGGACACTGTGGGGACACTTGGGGACACTTGGGGGACACTGAGGGGACACTTGGGGACACTGAGGGGACACTTGGGGACACTGTGGGGACACTTGGGGACACTTGGGGACATTGGGGGGGGAACAGCCGCCACCTCCATCCCCGCAGTTCCCGCCCGCACACCCAGCCGCGCTGCCATTGGCTGATCGCAATGATTGACACACGGACACGGGCCAATCAGAACGCGGGAACTCCGGGCTCCGTTCCAGATGTTTGGGATCCGTTCCAGATGTTCGAGCCCCCCCAACCCCCCCCCCCGGCTACTCCCCCGCCCCGCCCCCTTCCTCGAGGAACTGTCCAATCAGCTCTGCCAGGAGGCGGGGCCTCTCCTCGGGCAGCCAATGGGAGGCGCCGGGCAGGACGCGCAGCCGCGCCGGGGGGCGGAGCCAGCGCAGGTGGGCGGGGCCAAGGCGCGGGTCCAGGAAGGCGTCGCGGGAGCCCCAGAGCAGCAGCGTGGGGGGAGGGGGCGGCTCCCGGGGGATGGGCGTGGCCCTGGGGGAGGGGACAGCGTTAGGGACACCTGGGGACTCCTGGGGACACCTGGGGACAGCGTTAGGGACACCTGGGGACAGCTGGGGACAGCGTTAGGGACACGGGGGACACGTGGGGACACGGGGGACACACCTGGGGACAGCGTTAGGGACACCTGGGGACACCTGGGGACACCTGGGGACAGCGTTAGGGACACGGGGGACAGATGGGGACACGGGGGACACCTGGGGACACCCGGGGACAGAGGGACAGGCGGCTCCCAGGGGACCGGGGTGTCCCTGGGGGGGACAGGGTAGGGGACATCCCCAGTGGGGTCCAACCGGGACCACCCCGAACCGAACCGGGACCACCCAAAACCCAACCGGGACCACCCCGAACCGAACCGGGACCACCCAAAACCCAACCGGGACCACCCCGAACCCAACCGGGACCACCCCAGACCCAACCGGGACCACCCCGAACCGAACCGGGACCGCCCAGGGCCCCGCCCGGCCCCGCCCAGCCCCGCCCAGCCCCGCCCGGCCCCGCCCAGCCCCACCCAGGGCCCCGCCCGGCCCCGCCCCGCCCCGCCCAGCCCCACCCAGGGCCCCGCCCAGCCCCGCCCCGCCCCGCCCAGCCCCGCGCACCGGAACAGGTTCCGGTAATAGTGCAGGGGGGGGCTGAGCCCCCCGGGCTGGGCGAGCCCCCCCAGGTACGAGTCCAGGTCCCGCTCCGAGAGCCGCCGGGCCGGGTCCTGGATCCCGCTCCAGGAACTGCACAGGAACGTCCTCAGCATCTGGGGACAGCGGGGGACAGCGGGTGACACCGGGACACCGGGACACCGGGACACCGGGACCCGACACTGGGGACAGCGGGGGACAGCGGGTGACACCGGGACACCGGGACACCGGGACTGGGGACAGCGGGTGACACCGGGTGACACCGGGACACCGGGACACCGGGACTGGGGACAGCGGGGGACAGCGGGTGACACCGGGACACCGGGACTGGGGACAGCGGGTGACACCGGGACCCGACACTGGGGACAGCGGGTGACACCGGGACCCGACACTGGGGACAGCGGGGGACAGCGGGTGACACCGGGACCCGACACTGGGGACACCGGGACTGGGGACAGCGGGTGACACCGGGTGACACCGGGACCCGACACTGGGGACACCGGGACTGGGGACAGCGGGTGACACCGGGTGACACCGGGACACCGGGACCCGACACTGGGGACAGCGGGGGACAGCGGGTGACACCGGGACACCGGGACACCGGGACACCGGGACTGGGGACAGCGGGGGACAGCGGGTGACACCGGGACACCGGGACACCGGGACACGACACTGGGGACAGCGGGTGACACCGGGACACCCGGACTGGGGACAGCGGGTGACACCGGGACTGGGGACAGCGGGGGGACAGCAGGTGACACCGGGACTGGGGACAGCGGGGGGACAGCGGGTGACACCGGGACACCGGGACACCGCGACCCGACACTGGGGACAGCGGGGGGACAGCGGGTGACACCGGGACCCGACATTGGGGACAGCGGGTGACACCGGGACACCGGGACACCGGGACACCGGGACCCGACACTGGGGACAGCGGGACCCGACACTGGGGACAGCGGGGGGACAGCGGGTGACACCGGGACACCGGGACCCGACATTGGGGACACCGGGGGTGACACCGGGAGCCCGGAATTGGGGACAAAGAGGGGACACCGGGGCTGGGGTTGGGCTCTGTCCCTTTGGTGCTTCTTGAGGAGCTCCTTGGGGTGGGAGATGGCACCGAGGGGACTCGGAGGGGACAGAGGGGACAGAGGGGACACGGAGGGGACAGAGGGGACACGGAGGGGACAGAGGGGACAGAGGGGACAGAGGGGACACGGAGGGGACAGAGGGGACATGGAGGGGACAGAGGGGACAGAGGGGACAGAGGGGACACGGAGGGGACACGGAGGGGACAGGGAGGGGACAGAGGGGACAGAGGGGACACGGAGGGGACACGGAGGGGACAGAGGGGACAGAGGGGACAGGGCTGACCTGGAAGTCGTCCAGGGACAGGAGCAGCTCGGGCAGCCAGGGCAGCTGGAACAGGAAAATGTAACAGGAGCGGAGCAGCTGCGATGGGTGACGGAGCACGAAATCTGGGGACAGCGACAGCGAGGGGACACCGCGGGGTCACCACAGCCACAGCGACAGCGAGGGGACACCGCGGGGTCACCACAGCCACAGCGACAGCGAGGGGACACCGCGGGGTCGGCCACAGCCACAGCGACAGCGACACCGCGGGGTCACAAACGTGGCGGGGCCACCAAGAGCGGCGGCACCGGGCGGGCTCCAGGCGGCACCCGATGGCCACGGCAGGGGACACCCGATGTCCCCGCGGTGCCACCTCCGCCCGCGACCTCTGTGCCACACCTGCCACCCCCGGTGTCCCCTCAGTGTCCCCTGAGTGTCACCTGCCATCCCCGATGTCCCGCAGTGTCCCCGGTGTCCCCTCAGTGTCCCCGGTGTCCCTCAATGTCCCCGGTGTCCCCTGAGTGTCACCTGCCACCCCCAGTGTCCCCTCAGTGTCCCCTGAGTGTCACCTGCCATCCCCGATGTCCCTCAGTGTCCCCGATGTCCCTCAGTGTCCCTGGTGTCCCCTCAGTGTCCCCGATGTCCCGCAGTGTCCCCGGTGTCCCTCAGTGTCCCCGGTGTCCCTCAATGTCCCCGGTGTCCCCTCAGTGTCCCCAATGCCCCTCAGTGTCACCTGCCATCCCCGATGTCCCTCAGTGTCACCTGCCATCCCCGATGTCCCTCAGTGTCCCCGGTGTCCCTCAATGTCCCCGGTGTCCCGTCAGTGTCACCTGCCACCCCCGGTGTCCCTCAATGTCCCTCAGTGTCACCTGCCACCCCCAGTGTCCCCGGTGTCCCCTGAGTGTCACCTGCCACCCCCAGTGTCCCCAATGTCCCTGAGTGTCACCTGCCATCACTCCCCTCTGCGGCGCGTCCATCACCACCAGTTTCTCCACCAGGTTCGGGTGACTCGAGGCCACCTCCCAGGCCAGGACCCCTCCCCAGTCGTGTCCCACCAGGGCGCAGCGCGGTGTCCCCCGCGGTGTCCCCAGCGCCTCGATGACGTCACGGATGTCCCCGAGCAGCAGCTCCAGGCGGTAGCTGGCCCTGCCCGGGGGCTTCTCCGAGTCCCCGTAGCCCCGCAGGTCCAGGGCCACCAACCGGAACCGGGGGCTGAACTCCTGCATCAGGTGACGCCAGCAGGACCTGGGGACACCGGGGGGACAGCGGTGACAGCGCGGGGACAGAGGGACCTGGGGACACCGGGGGGACAGCGGTGACAGCGCGGGGACAGAGGGACCGTGGGGGGCGGGGGGACGGGGGGGGCGGGGGGGACGCTGGGGGACACCTGGGGACACTTGGGGGGCACCTGGGGACACCTGGGGACATCTGGGGACACTTGGGGACACTTGGGGACGCTCGGGGACATTTGGGGACACTCGGGGACATTTGGGGACACCTGGGGGACACCTGGGGACTCTCGGGGACACTCGGGGACACCCCTGGGGACATCTGGGGACGCTCGGGGACATTTGGGGACACGCACCAGTTCTGGGGGAAGCCGTGGAGCAGCAGCACCAGGGGGGCGCCGGGGGGGCCCCGAGTGACGTAATGGAGACGCAGCCCCGAGCCCTGGGGGACACCGGGGGGACACCGGGACAGGGGGGGTGACAAAGGGGACAGGGCCAGCGGAGGTGTCACCGCCCACGATGTCCCCAAAGCCACCGCAAAGTCCCCCCAAAGTCCCGCAAAATCCGCCCGAAATCCTCCCCAAAATCCCCCCAGGGCCCCCCCAAAACCTCCCCAAAATCACCCCCAAACCCCCCCAAAATCTCCCCAAAATCCCCCCAGGACTCCCAAAAAGTCCCAGAATTCCTCCAAACCCCCCCAAAACCCCCCAGGACCCCCCAAACTCCCCCAAATCCCCCCAAACCTCCCCCAACCGCAACCCCCCGTTCCTCACCCGCAGCCGCAGGTACCGGTGCTCCCGGCAGCCCCCCCCGAACCCCCAAAATCCCCCCTAAAACCCCCCAAAACCCCCCCAAAACCCCCCCAAATCCCCCCAGCTCTTCCCCAGGACCCCTCAGATCCCCCCCAGGACCCCTCAAATCCTCCCAGGACCCCCCAGATCTATTCCGGACCCCCCAAATCCCCCCGTTCCTCACCCGCAGCCGCAGGTACCGGCGCTCCCCGCAGCCCCCCCAGGACCCCCAAAATCCCCCCCAAAACCCCCCCAAAACCCCCCCAAATCCCCCCAGCTCTTCCCCAGGACCCCTCAGATCCCCCCCCAGGACCCCCCAGTCCCCTCAAGACCCCTCAAAACCCCCCCAAATCCCCCCCAATCCCCCCCAATCCCCCCAATCCCCCCCAATCCCCGTTCCTCACCCTCAGCCGCAGGTACCGGCGCTCCCCGCAGCCCCCCCAGAACCCCCTAAACCCCCCCAAAACCCCCCCAGATCCTCTCCAGATCCTCCCCAGGACCCCCCAAACCCCTCCCGGACCCCTCAAATCCCCCCAGGACCCCCCAATCCCTCCCCGGATCCCCAAAGCCCCCCAATCCCCATTCCTCACCCTCAGCCGCAGGTACCGGTGCTCCCCGCAGCCCCCCCAGGACCCCCTAAACCCCCCCTAAACCCCCCAAATCCCCCCAAAACCCCCCCAGGACCCCTCAGATCCCCCCAGGACCCCCCAAACCCTCCCAGGACCCCCCAAATCCCCCCAATCCCCCCCAATCCCCGTTCCTCACCCTCAGCCGCAGGTACCGGTGCTCCCCGCAGTCCCCGTCCTGTCCCGGGGGTCGCCGCCGCCGCCCCCGCCCCGCGCGGGGTCCCCGCAGCAGCAGCGCCGCCCCCCAGAGCCCGAAGGCGACCCCCGAGGCCACCGCGGCCACCAAGAGCCCCCCCCGGGCCAGCAGCGCCCGCAGCGCCAGCAGCAACCGCGAGGGGAGCAGCAGGAACCGCGACAGGCGGGGGGACAGCGGGGACACCGGGGGACACTGGGGGGACACCTGGGGACAGTGGGGGGACATCGGGGACATCACCTGGGGACACCTGGGGACACCTGGGGACAGTGAGGGACAGTGAGGGACAGTGAGGGGACACCTGGGGACACTGAGGGGACACCGGGGGACACTGAGGGGACATCGGGGACATCACCTGGGGACACCTGGGGACACCTGGGGACAGTGAGGGACAGTGAGGGACAGTGAGGGGACACCTGGGGACACTGAGGGGACACCGGGGGACACTGAGGGGACACCGGGGGACACTGGGGGGACACCTGGGGACACTGGGGGGACATCGGGGACATCACCTGGGGACACCTGGGGACACCTGGGGACAGTGAGGGACAGTGAGGGGACACCTGGGGACAGCGGGGACACCGGGGGACACTGAGGGGACACCGGGGGACACTGGGGGGACATCGGGGACATCACCTGGGGACACCTGGGGACAGTGAGGGACAGTGAGGGGACAGTGAGGGGACACCTGGGGACACTGGGGGGACATCGGGGACATCACCTGGGGACACCTGGGGACACCTGGGGACAGTGAGGGGACACCTGGGGACACTGGGGGGACCCGCGGGTGTCCCGTCCCCAAGGTGTCCCCTCTCCCGGGGTGGCCTCGCTGTCCCCGCGCTGTCCCCGCGCTGTCCCAACCCCACGGTGGCGCTGTCCCCGCAGTGTCCCCAGAGTGTCCCCAAGGTCCCCGGTGTCCCCCCAGTGTCCCCAGAGTGTCCCCACGGCCCCCCCAATGTCCCCAGAGTGTCCCCAAGGTCCCCGGTGTCCCCCCGGTGTCCCCCCGGTGTCCCCACCTTGTCCCCGCGCTGCCGTTCCCGGATGTCACCGCCTGTCCCAATTCCCGGGTGGCACCGCCCGGGTGGCGCCCCCAGGATGTGTCACCACCCCTGAATGTCACCACCCCTGAATGTCACCATCCCCGGGTGCCACCACCCCTGAATGCCACCATCCTGAGTGTCACCACCCCTGAATGTGGACCCGAGTGTCACCATCCCCAGGTGTCACCATTCTTTCGGTGCCACCGCCCCCGGGTGTCACCATTCTTTGGGTGTCACCGCCCCCACGTTTTGGGTGTCACCGCCTCCTGTCACCTCCCCTGAGTGTCCCCGCCCCCAGGGCTGTCGCGACATTGCGCCGTCCCCGCCCCTGTCCCCAGGGCTGTCGCGACATCGCTCGGGCTGTCCCTGTCACCCCTGTGCCGGTCCCCGCCCCCTCCGCGCCTCTGTCGCGACAGGGGGGGAGGGGCTCTGTCACTGACCTGTCGCGACAGGGGGGGAGGGGCTCTGTCACTGACCTGTCGCGACAGGGGGGGAGGGGCTCTGTCGCCTCTGTCGCGATCGCGGCGCTGTCGCCCCGCGCCGACCCCGCCCCCGAGCGCGGATTGGACACCGCGGGAAGGGGGCGGAGCCAGGAGCGGAACCAGCCAATCAGCGCGCTCGGGGTTGGAGCCGTGAGGGATCAGCCAATCAGCGCGCACAGGGGCGGGGCCAGGCGGGATCAGCCAATCAGCGCGCACAGGGGCGGGGCCAGGCGGCATCAGCCAATCAGCGCGCACAGGGGCGGGGCCAGGCGGGATCAGCCAATCAGCGCGCACAGGGGCGGGGCCAGGCGGGATCAGCCAATCAGCGCGCTCGGGGGCGGAGCCGTGCGGGAGCAGCCAATCAGCGCGCTCGGGGGCGGAGCCGTGCGGGATCAGCCAATCAGCGCGCTCGGGGGCGGAGCCGTGCGGGAGCAGCCAATCAGCGCGCGCGGGGGCGGGGCCAGGCGGGAGCAGCCAATCAGCGCGCACAGGGGCGGGGCCAGGCGGGAGCAGCCAATCAGCGCGCTCGGGGGCGTGGCCAGCGGAACCAGCCAATCAGCGCGCTCGGGGGCGGGGCCAGCGGGATCAGCCAATCAGCGCGCCGGGGGCGGAGCCGTGCAGGATCAGCCAATCAGCGCGCACAGGGGCGGGGCCAGGCGGCATCAGCCAATCAGTGCGCACAGGGGCGGGGCCAGGCTGGTTCAGCCAATCAGCGCGCGCGGGGGCGGGGCCAGGCGGGATCAGCCAATCAGCGCGCTCGGGGGGCGGAGCCGTGCGGGATCAGCCAATCAACGCGCTGGGGGGCGGAGCCGTGCGGGAGCAGCCAATCAACGCGCTCGGGGGGCGGAGCCGTGCGGGAGCAGCCAATCAGCGCGCGCAGGGGGCGGGGCCAGGAGCGCTCAGGGGGCGGAGCCTCGCGGGGCCTTTTGGGGTAAATTTGGGGCCTTTTGGGGTTTTTTTCTCCGTTTTTTTAACTTTTTTTTTTTGTTTTTTTGCCTTTTCCCGTTTATTCCTTTTTAGTTTTAATTTTTTTGTCGCTTTTGCGTCTTTCGGCGGCGTTTTATCCTCCCAATTTTAATTTTTCTTTGAATATTCACCTTTTTTTCTATTTTTTAACCTTTTCCCCCCATTTTCTTTCCCTTTTTCCCCTTTTTCTATTCCCATTTTTCCTCCTTTTTGTATTTTTGCCCATTTTTACCTGTTTTTTCGGCTTTTCCTGACTTATTCTCCTCTTTTCCCCCAACTTTCCTCTTTTTTCCACTTTCCCCCAATTTTAATCCTTGAAATCTTTAAAAAAATCCGATTGAAATCGATCCAAAAACGTTTAAAAATCCCAATTTGGATGGAAAAACCAAACCCAAATTCCACCGAAAGTTTAAAATTCCGATTTCCACCCAAAAACCCCCAAAAAGGGGAATCCCGAAACTCCAATTTCATCTCAAAATTCCCAACAATTCCAATTAAATCCCAATTAATTCCAATTCAATCCCAACATTTTCAATTTCAATTCGGATTTTTTTCCCCCCTCCCCTCCCCCCTTTTCCTTCCCTTCCCCCTCCCCTCCCCCCCCGTGAATTTTCGGGGATTTTGGGATAAAAACGGGGCGGAAAAACCCGAAATTTCCGTATTTTTGTCGTTTTTTTTTTATACAAAACCAAACTCGCGGCGTTTTTTATTCCACGATCGGCGAAAACCCCGGCGCGGGAATTCCGGGAAAAAAACAAAAATAAAACCTCGGGATTGGCACCGACGGGGACCCGAATAAAGTTAATTAATTAATTATTAATAATTAATAAAACCCCGCTGGGGGGGAGGGGAAGAACGGGGAGAATTCCCGGGATTTTTATTTTTATTTTGGGGGATTTATATAAAATAAAAAATAAAAATGAATTAAAAGCCGGGTGGGGGGGAAAAATTAAAAAATAAAAAATAATTTGGCGGCGATTTTTTTGTTTTTTTGGGGGGAAAAAGGGGAAAAAGGGGAAAAAGGGGGAGGGGAGGGAGGGGAAAGGGGGAATTGAAAAAATCCGGGGGATTTGTAAAAAATGGGGGGAAAAAAAGGGATTTTGGGAAGGATTGAAATGAAAAAATAAAGGAGAATAAAGAGAGGTGAAAAAGGGAATTTAAGGGAGGAATAAAAACGGAATTAAAGGGGAAAAGGAAAATTAAAAATAATGGGAAAAAATGGGGGAAAATGGGGAAAGGAGGAAGAGAAAAAATGGGGGAAAAATTAAAGAAAAAAGGGAAAAAATGGGAAAAAAAAAAGGGAAAAAAATGGGAAAAAAATAGAAAAAAAATAGAAAAAAAAATAGAAAAAAAATCAGGAATAAAAGAAAAAAAAAAGGGGAAAAAAAGGAATTTTTTGAGAATTCAAAAATGAGGGAAAAGAGGGAAAATTCCAGGAGGAAAATCGGGAAAAGGCCGAGGGGGGGGGGAGGGGGAGTCCCTGAGGCTGCGGGTGGGGGAGGGGCCGCGCCCCTCCCCCCATCACCCCTCCCCCCCCCAATTCCTCCCCCCCCAAAAATCCCCAAATCCGCCCCCAAAAACCGGGAATTTTTCCCCATTTTTTTTTTCGCCGCCGCCGGGAAAAAAAATCGAAATAAAAACCCAAAAAATTCCGGAAAAATAAAAAAAAAACGGGAAAGGGAAAAAAAGAAAAAAAATTCCCGGAGAATTCCCGGGAATCCTGAGGGGGGAGGGGGGGAGGGGGGGGAATTTTTCCTTTTTTTTGGTGTAAAAACCCGGGAAAAAAGAGGCGAAAATTGGGAATTCCGGGGTGAGGCAGCCCCGCCCCCGCTCCCATCCCCCAACATTCCCAGATTTCACCGAGACTCCCAAATTTTCATTTCTTTTCTTTTTTCTTTTTTTTTTTTGTCGTTTTTTTTCCTCGTTTTTGGCCGGGAAAAGAGAAAGAGAGAAAAAAAAAAAAGGAATTTTTTTTTTTTGTTTCTTTTTTTTTTTGTTTGTTTTTTTTTTTTTTGGATATTTTTCCACTTTTTTTTTTTTGGTTTTTTTTCCATCTTTTTTTTTTTTTTCTGTTTGTATTTTTTTTTTTTGTAATATTTTTTTTTGTTTTTTTGTGGGTTTTTTTTTTTTGGGAAAGAGTCAAATTCCCGGCCGGAATCGCCTCTCCTAGAAAAGATTCTCCTCGAAAATGGCCAGGAGGTCGCTCTGGAAGTTCATGTCGATCGTCGCCGCCATCTGCCAGGGGGGAAAAAACGGGAAAAATCGGGAAAAAACTCCGGGAATTCATCACCCCCCACCCTCTCCTTTCCTTAGGGAGGAGATTCCCAGAATTCCCAGGAATTTTGGGCCTTCCCGGGGTTTTTTTTCAGATTTTTTTTGGGATTTTTTTGGGGATTTTTTTGGGTTTTTTTTTAAGGGAGGAGATGCCCAGAATTCCCAGGAATTTCAGAAATTCCCAGGATTTTTTGGAGTTTTTTTTTTAAGGCTTTTCCCCCATTTTTGGGGGGGGGTTTGGGGACCCTTTTCCCAGCACTTTTTCTGGAATATTCCAATTATTTTATCCCATTTTTCCAGGACTCCTTTGCCCCATTTTTTTAAGGAATATCCAGGTGATTTTATCTCATTTTTTAAATGGAATTTCCAGGTGATTTTATCCCTTTTTTTAAAATGGAATTTCCAGGTGATTTTATCCCATTTTTTAAATGGAATTTCCAGGTGAATTTATCCCATTTTTCCAATGGAATTTCCAGGTGATTTTATCCCATTTTTTGGGGCCACTTTTCCCATTTTTTTCCAGGACTATTCAGATGATTTTATCCCATTTTTTTTAGGACTATCCAGGTGATTGTATCCCATTTTTTTCAGGTAATTTTATCCCCTTTTTCCAGTTGATTTTATCCCATTTTTTTTCCAGGTGATTTTATCCTGTTTTTTTCAGGAATTTCCAGTTGATTTTATCCCATTTTTTAAAGGAATTTCCAGATGGTTTTATCCCATTTTTTCCCAGTTGATTTTATCCCATTTTTCCAGGTGATTTTATCCCATTTTTCCAGGCAATTTTATCCCGTTTTTTCAGGTGATTTTATCCCATCTTTTTCAGGAATATCCAGGTGATTTTATCCTGTTTTTCCAATGGAATTTCCAGGTGATTTTATCCCATTTTTCCAGGTTATTTTATCCCATTTTTCCAATGGAATTTGCAGTTGATTTTATCCCCTTTTCCCAGTTGATTTTTCCCATTTTTTTTCCAGTTGATTTTATCCCACTTTTCCAGTTGATTTTTCCCCACTTTTCCAGGTGATTTTATCCCATTTTTTTCCCAGTTGATTTTTCCCATTTTTTTTCCAGTTGATTTTTCCCGTTTTTCCCGTTTTTCCCCCCGGAACCGCAGGGATTTAACCCTTTCCTCACCGCTTCCCGGCGCCTCCTCTCCTGCTCCCTCTTCCGGGCCATCTCTCGCTGCTGGTCCAGCATGGACTGAGAGCTCGGAGCCGCCGGCGCCGCCGGAGCCGCCGGAGCCGCCGGGACCGGCCCCGAGCCCGGCACGGCCACCGAGCCCGGCACCGGCACCGACACCGACACCGACACCGAGCCCGGCCCCGGCGCCGGCGGCTGCTGCTCCTGGCGCCGCCGAACCTCCTCGTGCACCCGGCGAGCCTGCTCGAGAGCTTCATCATCCTCCCGGGACCTGGGGAGTGACCAGAGAGTGACCATTGAGTGACCACTGAGTGACCACAGTGACCACTGACCATCATCAGTGACCAGGAACCCCCCCCTGCCTGAACCTCCTCGTGCACCCTGCGGGCCTGCTCCAGGGCTTCATCATCCTCCCGGGACCTGGAGTGACCAGAGAGTGACCACTGAGTGACCACTGACCATCACTGACCATCACTGACCACCACTGACCATCACTGACCACCACTGACCACTGACCATCATCACTGGCCAGGAACCCCCCCCTGCCTGAACCTCCTCGTGCACCCTGCGGGCCTGCTCGAGAGCTTCATCATCCTCCCAGGACCTGGGGAGTGACCACTGAGTGACCACAGTGACCACTGAGTGACCACAGTGACCACTGACCATCATCACTGACCACCACTGGCCAGGAACCCCCCCCTGCCTGAACCTCCTCGTGCACCCTGCGGGCCTGCTCCAGAGCTTCATCATCCTCCCAGGACCTGCAGAGTGACCAGAGTGACCATAGAGTGACCACTGAGTGACCACTAACCATCACTGACCACCACTGACCACTGACCATCACCACTGACCAGGAACCCCCCCCTGCCTGAACCTCCTCGTGCACCCTGCGGGCCTGCTCCAGGGCTTCATCATCCTCCCTGGACCTGGGGAGTGACCACAGAGTGACCACTGAGTGACCACTGACCATCACTGACCACTGACCATCATCAGTGACCAGGAACCCCCCCCCTGCCTGAACCTCCTCGTGCACCCGGCGAGCCTGCTCCAGGGCTTCATCATCCTCCCTGGACCTGGGGAGTGACCAGAGTGACCACTGAGTGACCACAGAGTGACCAGAGTGACCATCAGTGACCACAGGAATGGGGGTCACTGCCGGTGGTCCTGCTGGGGTTGGTGGCTCTGATGTCTCTGGTGCTGTTTGAGGTGTTCCAGGTGATGTTTGAGGTGTTTGAGGTGTTCCTGGTGTCTCTGGAGGTGTTTGAGGTGTTCCTGTTGGTGTTTAAAGTGTTCCTGGTGGATTTAGTGATGTTCCAGGTGGTGTTTGAGGTGTCTGAGGTGTTCCTGGTGTCTCTAGGGATGTTCCAGGTGGTGTCTGAGGTGTCTCTGGAGGTGTCTGAGGTGTCTCTGATGTTCCTGTTGGTGTTTGAGGTGTCTGAGGTGTCTCTGCTGGTGTTTGAGGTGTCTCTGATGTTCCTGTTGGTGTTTGAGGTGTCTCTGGAGGTGTTTGAGGTGTTCCTGTTGGTGTTTGAGGTGTTCCTGGTGTCTCTAGGGATGTTCCAGGTGGTGTCTGAGGTGTCTCTGATGTTCCTGTTGGTGTTTGAGGTGTCTCTGCTGGTGTTTGAGGTGTTCCAGGTGATGTTTGAGGTGTTCGAGGTGTCTCTGGAGGTGTTCGAGGTGTCTCTGGAGGTGTCTGAGGTGTCTCTGATGTTCCTGTTGGTGTCTGAGGTGTCTCTGATGGTGTTTGAGATGTTCCAGGTGATGTTTGAGGTGTCTCTGGTGGTGTCTGAGGTGTCTCTGGTGGTGTTTGAGATCTCTGAGGTGTCTCTGGTGGTGTTTGAGGTGTCTGAGGTGTCTCTGGAGGTGTCTCTGATGTTCCTGTTGGTGTTTGAGGTGTTCCTGGAGGTGTTTGAGGTGTCTCTGGAGGTGTCCCAGGTGCCCCCGGCCGTGTCCTCACCTCATCCTCTCCTGCTCCCTCCTGAGCCGCTCCTTCTCGCGCTCCACCTGCTCTGCCTGGGCCTTGAGGGCCTTCTCGCGCTCCTCCTTCTCGCGCGCCGCCCGCTTGAACTGCTCGAAGGAGTCGCTGGAGGACTTGGCCGCGGCCGCCGGCGCCGCCGGGTGCTTCTGCACCAGCGAGGCCCAGGAGCCCATGTTCTTGATCTTCAGGTCCTGCGGGACACAGCGCGGTCACCCCGGGATCCAGCGGGATCCAGCGGGATCCACCCGTGCTGGGGAGGGAGCCTGGAGATCCCCAGGTCCCTCAGCCTGGTGGGACCCCATGGATCAGCTTCTGGAACCTTCCAGATCCAAATCCTGGAGATCCCCAGGTCACCCAGCCTGGTGGGACCCCATGGAAGAGCTTCTGGAACCTTCCAGATCCATCCCTGGAGATCCCCAGCTCCCCCAGCCTGGTGGGACCTCAGGGGGTTCTCCTGGATCCATCCCTGGAGATCCCCAGGTCACTCAGCCTGGTGGGACCCCATGGATCAGCTTCTGGAACCTTCCAGATCCAAATCCTGGAGATCCCCAGGTCACTCAGCCTGGTGGGACCCTATGGATCAGCTTCTGGAACCTTCCAGATCCAAATCCTGGAGATCCCCAGGTCACTCAGCCTGGTGGGATCCCATGGAAGAACCTCTGGAACCTTCCAGATCCATCCCTGGAGATCCCCAGGTCACCCAGCCTGGTGGGACCCCATGGATCAGCTTCTGGAACCTTCCAGACCCATCCCTGGAGATCCCCAGGTCACTCAGCCTGGTGGGACCCCATGGATCAGCTTCTGGAACCTTCCAGATCCAAATCCTGGAGATCCCCAGGTCACCCAGCCTGGTGGGACCCCATGGAAGAACCTCTGGAACCTTCCAGATCCATCCCTGGAGATCCCCAGGTCACCCAGCCTGGTGGGACCCCATGGATCAGCTTCTGGAACCTTCCAGATCCAAATCCTGGAGATCCCCAGGTCACCCAGCCTGGTGGGACCCCATGGATCAGCTTCTGGAACCTTCCAGATCCAAATCCTGGAGATCCCCAGGTCACTCAGCCTGGTGGGACCCCATGGATCAGCTTCTGGAACCTTCCAGATCCATCCCTGGAGCTTCTCCAGCTCCCCCAGCCTGGTGAGATCCCCTGGAAGAGCTTCTGGAACCTTCCAGATCCAAATCCCGGAGATCCCCTGGATCCCAACCCTCCCTGAACCTGCTGGGACCCCCTGGAAGAGCTTCTGGAATCTTCCAGATCCAAATCCCGGAGATCCCCTGGATCCCAACCCTCCCTGAACCTGCTGGGACCCCCTGGAAGAGCTTCTGGAATCTTCCAGATCCAAATCCCGGAGATCCCCTGGATCCCAACCCTCCCTGAGCCTGGTGGGACCTCAGGAGCTTCCCCAAAATCCGACCCTGAAGCTTCTCCAGACCCTTCCCCCAGCGTTTTTGGGAGCAGGAACCCCCAAAAATCCCCAAAAATCCCAAATCCCAAATCCCGAATCCCAAATCCCAAATCCCAAATCCCAAATCCCAAATCCCGAATCCCGAATCCCAAATCCCGCCTTTTCCCCGGATCCCTTGGGAATTTTGGGAATTTTTCTTTTCCCAAAACCTGAGGTTTTTGTACCTTTTTTGGGGCCACCGGGGTTTTGGGCTCCGGTTTCTGCCGCTCCTTGTCCGGGGCGGGCGGGGTCGGCTCCGGGGGTCGGATCACGGGCCGGGGTCCTCCCCCCTCCAGGGGCTTCAGCTCCGGCCCTGCCGCCCCAAAATCCGGGAATTAGGGAAAATTACATCCCAAAATCCGGGAATTAGGGACAGTTCCACCCCAAAATCCGGGAATTAGGGACAGTTCCACCCCAAAATCCGGGAATTAGGAACAGTTCCATCCCAAAATCCGGGAATTAGGGAAAATTCCACCCCAAAATCCGGGAATTAGGGACAGTTCCACCCCAAAATCCGGGAATTAGGGAAAATTCCATCCCAAAATCCAGGAATTATGGACAGCTCCATCCCAAAATCCGGGAATTACGGAAAATTCCATCCCAAAATCCGGGAATTACAGAGAGTTCCATCCCAAAATCCAGGAATTAGGGACAGTTCCACCCCAAAATCCAGGAATTACGGAGAGTTCCATCCCGAAATCCGGGAATTAGGGACAGTTCCACCCCAAAATCCGGGAATTAGGGAAAATTCCATCCCAAAATCCAGGAATTAGGGACAGTTCCACCCCAAAATCCGGGAATTAGGGACAGTTCCATCCCAAAATCCGGGAATTAGGGAGAGTTCCACCCCAAAATCCGGGAATTACAGAAAATTCCACCCCAAAATCCAGGAATTAGGGACAGTTCCGACCCTGGAATTGGGAATTCTGGGGGTTTTAGATCCCAAAATCGGGAATTCTGGGCGTTTCCAGCCCCAAATCGGGAATTCCGACCCCAAAATTTGGGCTGTGTTGGGATCTCATCCCCACGTGGGTTTTTAGGGTGGTTTTGGGTGTTTTGGGGATTTTCAGGGCGTTTTCTGCTGTTTTTAGAGTGGTTTTGGGGTGTTTTGGGGATTTTTGGGGTGTTTTTGGTGTGTTTTAGGGTGTTTCTGGGGTTTTTGGGGTGTTTTAGGGTGTTTTGGTGTGTTTTAAGGTTTTTTGGGGTGTTTTTGTGTTTCATGGTTTTTAGGGTGGTTTTGGGGTATTTTTGGGGTGTTTTTGGGGTTTTTAGGGTGTTTTTGGGGTGTTTTTGTGGTGTTTAGGGTGTTTTTAGGGTGTTTTTGGGGTGTTTTTTGGGGTTTTTAGGGTGTTTTTGGGGTGTTTTTAGGGTATTTTTGGGGATTTTAGGGTATTTTTGGGGTGTTTTGGTGGTGTTTAGGGTGTTTTTGGGGTGTTTTGGGGGTTTTTAGGGTGTTTTTGGGGTATTTTGGGTGTTTTTGGGTGTTCTGGTGGCGGCACTCACGCTGGGGGAGGTGCGGGGCCGCTTTGATGCCCTCGGGGTGGCCCTTGGGGGGCTCCTGGCGCAGGGGGGGGCTGAAGGTCTCGGTTCGGATCACGGGCGAGTGCAGCTTCTCCTCCTTCCCCCCCCCCAGCGGCTGCGACTGCACCACCGAGGCCGCTCGCAATTCCTGCAGAAACTCGGGATCAGGATCCGTCCCCAAATCCCAGCCCCACTCCTGATCCTGATCCTGATCCTGATCCTGATCCTGACACCGCTCGCAATTCCTGCTGTGGAAATTTGGGATCAGGATCCATCCCCAAATCCCGACCCCACTCCTGATCCTGATCCTGATCCTGACACCGCTCGCAATTCCTGCCATGGAAATCCGGGATCAGGATCCGTCCCCAAATCCCAGCCCCACTCCTGATCCTGACCCTGATCCTGATCCTGATCCT
Source organism: Poecile atricapillus (assembly GCF_030490865.1). NCBI lineage: Eukaryota > Metazoa > Chordata > Aves > Passeriformes > Paridae > Poecile > Poecile atricapillus. The sequence goes on from NC_081287.1 coordinate 270,959, forward strand.
GACACCGCTCGCAATTCCTGCGGAAACTCGGGATCAGGATCCGTCCCCAAATCCCAGCCCCACTCCTGATCCTGATCCTGATCCCGATCCCAAGGCCGCTCGCAATTCCTGCTGTGGAAATCCGGGATCAGCTTCGGCCCCAAATCCCGACCCCACTCCTGATCCTGATCCTGATCCTGATCCTGACACCGCTCGCAATTCCTGCCGTGGAAATCCGGGATCAGCTTCGGCCCCAAATCCCAGCCCCGATCCCGATCCTGACACCGCTCGCAATTCCTGCTGTGGAAATTTGGGATCAGGATCCATCCCCAAATCCCAGCCCCGATCCTGACCCTGATCCCGAGGCTGCTTCCAGTTCCTGTGGAAATTCGGGATCAGGTTCGGCCCCAAAATCCTGACCCCAATCCTGACCCTGCTCACAATTCCTGCCGTGGAAATCTGGGACTGGGATCCGTCACAAAATCCTGATCCTGATCCTGACCCCAATCCTGTCCCTGACACCGTCCACAATTCCTGCGGGAATTTGGGATCAGGATCCATCCCCAAATCCCAGCCCTGATCCTGATCCTGACCCTGACCCTGACCCTGCTCACAATTCCTGCGGGAATTTGGGATCAGGATCCATCCCCAAATCCCGACCCCAATCCTGATCCTGATCCCAATCCTGATCCTGCTCACAATTCCTCTGGAAATTTGGGATCAGGATCCGTCCCCAAATCCCGACCCCGATCCTGGCGTTCATCCCCTGGGACAGATCCCAGCTCCGGATCCACCTGGAGACCCTGACCTTCCTCTTCCTCCTCTTCCTCCTCCCTGATTCCCAAAACCCCAAATCCCATCTTTTTGTCTGATCCTAAAATCCCTGAAATCCCTGAAATCCTGGTTTTCACCTGATCCTAAACTCCCCAAAATCCCATTTCTCACCTGATCCCAAAACCCTGAAATCCGGCGTTTTTCACCTGATCCCAAACTCCCTGAATTCCCTGATTTTTTCACCTCATCACAAACATCCCAAATCCTGAGTTTTCCTTCACCTGATCCCGAATTCCCGAGTTTTCTTTCACCTGATCCCGAATTCCCGAGTTTTCACCTGATCCCGAATTCCCGAGTTTTCCTTCACCTGATCCCGAATTCCCGAGTTTTTTCACCTGATCCCGAATTCCCGAGCTTTCACCTGTTTTTTTGGCTGGATGTTTTGCTGAGGGGGCGACTGAGGCACGAGGCCCTGGAACGGCGGCATCTGTGGGGAAGGCATCATGAGAGGGGAAGGGGCTTCCCGCAGGTGACCTGCAACAGGTGGGCACCGGTCAGTCAGCGTCGTCACCGCGGCCTCCTGCCCGCCACGGCCCCAAAAACCCCGGGGGGAACTCCAGAAAAACCCCGGGATGGACTCCAAAAGAACCCCAAGATGGACTCCAAAAGAACCATCCAGAGGAACCTCATGATGGTCTCCAAAAGAGCCCTGAGATGGTGTCCAGAAGAACCCTGAGATGGTCTCCAAAGGAACCCTGAGATGGCCCCAAAGATGATCTCCAGAAGAAGCCTGGGGTGGTCTCCAAAACAACCCTGAGAGGGTCTCCAAAGGAACCCTGAGATGGTCTCAAGAAGAACCCTGGGATGGACTCCAGAAGAACCCCAAGATGGTCTCCAAAAGAACCTCAGGATGGCCCCAAAGAAGCCCAAGATGGTCTCCAAAAGAAGCCCAGGATGGTCTCCAGAAAAACCCTGGGATGGCCTCCAGAAGAACCCTGGGATGGTCTCCAAAGGAACCCTGGGATGGCCTCCAGAAGAACCCTGGGATGGCCTCCAGAAGAACCCCGGGATGGCCTCCAGAAGAAGCCTGGGATGGCCTCCAGAAGAACCCCGGGATGGCCTCCAGAAGAAGCCCAAGATGACTCCAGAAGAACACCGGGATGATCTCCAGAAGAACCCTGGGATGGCCTCCAGAAGAACCCTGGGATGGCCTCCAGAAGAACCCTGGGATGGCCTCCAGAAGATCCCTGGGATGATCTCCAGAAGAACCCTGGGATGATCTCCAGAAGAACCCTGGGATGGACTCCAGAAGAAGCCCAAGATGTCCCCAAGGGATCCTGAGATGGCCCCAAAGAAGCCAAGGGTGGTCCCAAGGGACCCCGGGATGTCCCCAAGGGACTTCAAGCGGCTCCTGTGGCACTGGGATGTCCCCAGGAGATCCCAAAAGGACCTCAAAGAGCCCTGGGATGTCCTCGAGGGATCCTGAGCACCCTGCCCTGCCCTGGGACACTCCTGAGATCCTGAACACCTCAAAATCCTCGAGGCCTGGAGATCCTCGATGTCCTCAATAAAACCCGAGACCCTCGAGGTCGTAGGGAACTGGAGATCCTCGAGATCCTCCAGAGCTTTCAGAGCTGAGGATCCCCAAAAGGTGGAGATCCCCAAAAGGTGGAGGTCCCCAAAAGGTGGAGATCCCCAAAAGGTGGAGATCCCCAAAAGCTGGAGATGCCCAAAAGCTGAGGATCCCCAAAAGGTGGAGGTCCTCAAGAACGCAAGAGCCTCAACACCTGGAGATCCTCAACACCTGGAGATCCTCGAGATCTCAGAGGTCCTGAGATGCCCAAAACCCGAATATCCTGGAAAACTGGAGATCCTCGAGATCCTCCATTACTCAAGAGCCCCAAAACCTGGAGACCCTCAACATCTGGAGACCCTCAACATCTGGAGATCCTCAACACCTGGAGACCCTCAACATCTGGAGACCCTCAACATCTGGAGACCCTCAACAGCTGGAGACCCTCAACATCTGGAGACCCTCAACACCTGGAGACCCTCAACATCTGGAGACCCTCAACACACCTGGAGACCCTCAAGAACCTGGAGACCCTCAACACCCTCAAATTCCCAGAGATCCCTGACGGGCTGAGCCCTTCCCGAGTGATTTGATCCCACCCTTCCCAATTTCTCCATCCATCCATCCATAGATTCCATCCATGAATTCCACTCATCCATGAATTCCATCCATGAATTCCATCCATCCACCCATGGATTCCATCCATCCATAGATTCCATCAATGGGTTCCATCCATGGGTTCCATCCATGAATTCCCTGGATTCCATCCATCCATCCATGAATTCCATCCATCCACCCATGGATTCCACTCATCCATGGGTTCCACTCATCCATGGGTTCCATCCATGAATTCCATCCACTCATCCATGAATTCCATCCCTGGATTCCATCCATCCATCCATGAATTCCATCCATCCATGGGTTCCATCCATGGGTTCCATCCATGAATTCCATCCATGAATTCCAGTCATCCATGAATTCCATCCATCCATCCATGGGTTCCATCCATCCATTCATGAATTCCACTCATCCATGAATTCCATCCATCCATGAATTCCATCCATGAATTCCACCCATGAATTCCATCCACAGGTTCCCCCCCCGGGTTCCACCCCCCCGTGCGTTGTCGGTGCTGGCTCCGGTGTCTCACCGGTGCCGTAGGGGTCTGGTTTGTGGTGCCGCGGTGACGGGTGGTGCTGGATGACCTGCTGCGCCTTGGCCGGCGCCGGCTGCGGCTGCGGCTGCGCCGGCTGCGGCTGCGGCGGCTGCGGGGGCGGCGGCTGCGGCTGCGGCGGCGCCGGGGGCTGCGCCAGGTGCGTCGGGAAGGGCAGGGGCTGCAGGTGCAGCGGGCGCGGCGGCGGCTGCAGCGGCTGCACCGCGGGATGCGCCGGCGGCGGCGGCAGCGCCGGGGGAGGCGGCGGCGGCTGCGGCTGCGGCGCCGGCTGCGACTGGACCTTCACTGAAGGGAGAAGCGGAGTCTGCGGCTGCACTTTCTGCAGCTGCTGCAGGTACAGCTGCATCTGGCTGGTGCTCAGGGGGAGGTTGTGGTGCGGCGGCGGCGGCACCGGCGGCGGCACCGGCGGCGGCACCGGCGGCGGCACCGGCGGCTCCTCGTCCTCCAGCAGCACCTGCGGCGGCTGCGGCAGCGGCGGCTGCGGGAGCAGCGGCTGCGGCGGCGGCTGCGGCGGCGGCGGCAGCGCCGGGGACACGGCCGGCGGCCGCGGCGGCTTCGGGGGCAGCGCCGCCGCGCGGTTGCTGGGCCTCGAGGGCTGCTGAGGCAGAGCGTTGTGCAAAGCTGCGGGACACGGACACGGACGGCGTCACCGGCGTCACCGGCGGCACCGGGGGCAGATCCCGGGAGGAGCCGCCGGTGACGCCGCCGCAGCTCCCGGGGGCTGCTCCGTCCCCTCCGACCCCGCCCGGCACCGGCATCGCCCTCCCGGCTCCTGGGACGTCCCAACCAGACCGTGGTGGAATCCCAGTTCTTTACCCGTTCCCAAACCCCATTTTCTGACCCATTCCCAAACCCAAACCCCATTTCCCACCTGCTCCCAAACCCAAATCCCAGTTTTTTCACCCATTCCCAAACCCAAACCCCGTTCTCCACCCGCTCCCAAACTCAAATCCCATTTTTTCCCCCACTCCCGTTCCCACACCCCGTTCCCCACCCATTCCCAAACCTGAATCCCATTTTTTTACCCATTCCCAAACCCAAATCCCAGTTTCTTTGACCCATTCCCAAACCCAAATCCCATTTTTTACCCATTCCCAAACCCAAATCCCAGTTTTTTTTACCCACTCCCAAACCCAAATCCCAGGTTTTTTTACCCATTCCCAAACCCAAATCCCAGTTTTTTCCCCCCATCCCCAAACCCAAATCCCAGTTTTTTTCCCCCATCCCCAAACCCAAATCCCAGTTTTTCTGACCTATTCCCAAACCCAAATCCCAGTTTTTTACCCATTCCCAAACCCAAATCCCAGTTTTTTCCCCCCATCCCCAAACCCAAATCCCATTTTTTTCCCCCATTCCCAAACCCAAATCCCAGTTTTTTTGACCCATCCCCAAACCCAAATCCCAGTTTTTTTCTGCCATTCCCAAACCCAAATCCCAGTTTTTTTTCCCCCATCCCCAAACCCAAATCCCACTTTTCTGCCCCATTCCCCGCTCACCTGGAGGAGACACCACGTGCTGGTTGAGGTGGGGAGGGGTTCCGTGCTCGGCGGCGGGCGCCAGGTGCGCCGGGGCCAGCTCGGCCTGGGGCAGGTGCAGGATGGGCTGCCCGAAATGGGCCATGGTGTCGAACATGGTGCCCGGCAGGGGATGCTCCAGCACCGGCACCGGCGCGGGGACGAAGGGCGGCGGCGGCGGCGACGCCTTGAGGGGCGCGGCGGGCGGCGGGACGGGCGGCGGCGGCGGCTGCAGCGCCGGCGGGACGGGCTGGGGCGGCGCCGGAGGGGGCTGCGGCGGCGCCGGCGCCGCTTGGTGGTGGTGGTGGTGGTGCTGGGGGGAGAGGAGGCAGGAATTGGGGTTTGGGGGGCGGGAATGGGGTCTTGGGGGGCAGCAGGGTGTGCTGGTGGGGCACCAAAACGGGGTTTTGGGCATCAAAAATGGGGTTTTGGGCATTAAAAATGGGGTTTTGGGCATTAAAATGATCTATTGGGGCACCAAAACGGGGTTTTGGGCATTAAAAATGGGATTCTGGGCATTAAAATGATCTCTTGGGGCACCAAAACGGGGTTTTGGGCATTAAAAATGGGGTTTTGGGCATTAAAAATGGGGTTTTGGTCACCAAAATGGGGTTTTGAGCATCAAAAATGGGATTTTGGGCATTAAAACAGGGTTTTGGTCACCCCAATGACCTCTTGGGTCACCCAGGTGTGGTTTTGGCCACCAAAGCGACCTCCAGGGCCATCAGAATGGCTCTGGGTCATCAAAAAATCTCTGAGATCATCAAAATGTTCTGCTGAGCCACCAAAAGGCTCTTCTGGGTCACCAAAAAATGGCTTTGGTCACCTGAGTGACCGATCCAACCCCATTAATGGATCCAATCCCACCCCAATCCATGGATCCAACCCCAATCCATGGATCCAATCCTACCCCAAATCCATGGATCCAACCCCAATCCATGGATCCAATCCCACCCCAATTAATGGATCCAATCCCAATCCATGGATCCAATCCCACCCCAATTAATGGATCCAATCCCACCCCAATGAATGGATCCAACCCCAATCCATGGATCCAATCCCACCCCAAATCCACGGATCCCACCCCAATCCATGGACCCAATCCCACCCCGTGGTTCCCACCCAAACCCACGGATCCCATCCCAATCCCAATCCCATTTTTACCTTTTTCTGCTCCCGCCCCGAGTGCCCTTTTTTCTTCAATTTTGGCGCCATTTCTGCCAAAAAAACAAAGAGGGAAAAAGAAAAAAAGAATTATTTTGGGAAAGGCTCCGGAAAAACCCGACCGGGAACGGGGCTGGGATTCCCCAGGGGCGGGGCTGGAATTCCCCAGGGATTTCCGGGATTGGGAATCGGGGATTTTTGTCGCCAAAAAAAAACCGAGGGAGGATTGTTGGGAAAGGATCCAAGAGCCAAGGAAATCCCGGGATTCAGCAGGACAGGACGGGGTTTCCCGGGAATGTCGCCGCTCCGGAGGCAGAACCTCGGCGCAATCCATCGCCGGTGCCGGATCCCAGCGGGAACTGAATTCCCGGGAGGAGATTCCAAGGATTCCAACCCAAATTCCAGCGCCGGCTGTCGGTCCCGCAAGGGTTATCCCGGATTTTGGGAGATCCCACAAGTCCATCCCCGGTTTTTGGTGTCCCAGCTGGGAGATCCAGGAGGATCCTCCCGGATTCCGGAGATCCCAACCCTCATCGCCGGCGTCGGAATTGCGTTCCCAGGAGATCCCAAGGATTCCGGCCCCAGGATGATCCCGAATTCCGCTGTCGGCTCCCGCTCGGAATCCGGACGTCCACGTGGAGATTCCAAGGATTTCAAGCCCAGGATGATCCCAAATTCCTCCTCCGGTGCTCGATGCCGGTCGGAATCGCGTTCCCAGAAGGATCATCCCGGATTCCCAAAGATGATCCCGACTTTCCTTCCCAGCTCTTGGCTCCCGGTCGGAATCGCGAGGTCCAGAAGGAAATTCCAGGCATTTCCCACCCAAGGACGATCCCGAAATTCCATCTCCGGCTCCTGGATCCCAGTCGGAATCGCGTTCCCAGCAGGATCATCCCAAATTCCGGACATCCCAAGCCCTGGATGAAGCTCCGGATCCACGGGGATAAAATCCGGGATTCACGGAAAAGTCACTTCCAGGTGGTTTTTTAGGGAAAAAAGCTCAAATCCAGCGTGGCCGCGTGGCTTTCTGGGATTTTTCCCAAAATTTCCCCGAAATCCTGATTTTATTCCCACCCAAAGAGCGAAACGGATCCGAATTCCCACGTCCCGGGGTAAAATTCCATGGAAAAAAGTGGAATTTTGGAGTCCTTTTATGGCTTTTATTATTTCAAAGCATCCAAAGATCCCAAATCCACCCGGTGCCGTAAAATAAAAAGGGATTTATCCCTAAAATCCCATTTTCCCCATGTTTTTAATCCATAAAATCCTATTCCCTCCATCTTTATATCCAAAAAAATCCCATTTTCCCCATAAAATCACATTTCCTCCATCTTTCCTCCGTAAAATCCCATTCTCTCCATCCTCATCCATAAAATCCCAGCTGCTCCATCTTTTTTCTCCATGAAATCCCATTTTTACAACAACATCCCATTTCCTCCAGTTTTTAAATCCAGAAAATCCTTTTTTTTTCCTCCATAAAATCCCTTCCTATCTCTTTTTTCTCCATAAATTCCTCTTTCCTCCATCCTTTCCCTCCACAAAAATCACATTTTCTCCACCACGTCCCATCCCCTCACAGCATTCCCGACGCTTCCATCGAGGCACAAATCCCGTTTTCCCAAAGGAAAAATCCCAACCAATCAACCCCGTCCAACCCAAACCTCCCCCGGCGTCGCTCCAAGGAACAGAAAAACAGGGAAAAAAATAAATTCCGATAAAAACCACGGGATGGGGTCAGGGAATTGCAGAGGCTCCCCCAAAGAAGAATGGACGGCGGAGGCAGGAATGAAATCGAGTTTATTTGTCCGGAGAAGGTCGGGAAAGGCGGGAAGCGCTAACCTGAGTCCGACTCGTCGCTGTCGGAGGAGCTCGACTCGCTGCTGGATTCCGACTCCGACGAGGAGAAGCCCTTGAGCTTGGAGGAGCCGGCCAGGACGTCGAGCTTCTCTGCCGGGAAAAGCGGGAGCGTCACCGCGGGGGCCAACGGCCACGGGCGCAACGGGGACGGCCTCAACTCAACCCCAACGGCCCCAACTGGGTCATTCCAAACTCAACTGGGTCAAACTGGGTCATCCCAAACTCAACTGGGTCATCCCAAACCAAACTGGATCATCCTAAACTCAACTGGGTCATTCCAATCTCAACTGGGTCATCTCAAACTCAACTGGGTCAAACTGGGTCATCCCAAACCCAACTGGGTCATCCTAAACCCAACTGGGTCATCCTAAACCCAACTGGGTCATCCTAAACCCAACTGGATCATCCTAAACTCAACTGGGTCATCCTAAACTCAACTGGGTCATCCTAAACTCAACTGGGTCATCCTAAACCCAACTGGGTCAAACTGGATCATCCTAAACCCAACTGGGTCATCCCAAACCCAACGGAGTCATCCCAAACCAAACTGGGTCATCCTAAACCCAACTGGGTCATTCCAATCTCAACTGGGTCATCCCAAACCCAACTGGGTCATCCTAAACTCAGCTGGGTCATCTTAAACCCAACTGGGTCATCTCAAAATCAACTGGGTCATCCTAAACCCAACTGGGTCATCCTAAACTCAACTGGGTCAAACTGGGTCATCTCAAACTCAACTGGGTCATCCCAAACCCAACTGGGTCATCTCAAACCCAACTGGCTCAAACTGGGTCATCCCAAACCCAACTGGATCATCCTAAACCAAACTGGGTCATCTCAGAGTCAACTGGATCATCCTAAACTCAACTGGGTCATTCCAATCTCAACTGGGTCAAACTGGGTCATCCTAAACCCAACTGGGTCACCCCAAACCCAACTGGGTCATTCCAATCTCAACTGGGTCATCCTAAACTCAACTGGATCGTCCCAAACCAAACTGGATCATCCCAAACCCAACTGGGTCATCCTAAACCCAACTGGGTCATCCTAAACCCAACTGGGTCATCCCAACTGTTTTGTCACAAACCCCTGTTTAATAATTCAAACCATTAAAAATTTAAATTAAAATCGTTAATTATTACAAATGAAAGCGGAACGGCAGCGGCCGCCATCTTGAATCTGCCGCCATCTTGGCCAGGCGAGAAAAAAAACCCCAAAACCTCCAAAACCTCCCCAAAAACCCAACCTGGGGAACAACCCGGGAAAATCCAGCCGGGAATCCCCAAATTCCCGGCCCTGGGAAGTACCTGGGGGTTTCCTCTTCTTGCGCAGGCAGGAAGTGACGTAACGCTCCAGCTCGCGCAGCGTCGACGGCTTCAGCGTCTCGAAGTCGATCTCGATCTCGTCGGGGTTGGAGTTCTTGAGCGACGGCTCCCGGGACTGGATGATGTGCACGACCCTGCCCAGCTTCTCCCCGGGCAGTTTGTTGATGTCCAGGCTCAGCTGCCGCTTCTCCTCGTACGACATCGGCTTGCACTTCTCCTCCTCCTCCGACTCGTAGGCGGGCGCGGCTTTGCTGGGCTTCACCGGCGCCGCCGGCTCCTTCTTGCTGCTCGTGGCACCAGGAAATGGTGTTTTAATTTAAACCTGGCCTAAAACTGACCCTAAACCCAGCCCAAACCCAAACCCAGAGCTTCACCGGCGCCGCCGGCTCCTTCTTGCTGCTCATGGCACCAGGAAATGCAATGTTAGACCTAATCCTGACCCTAAACCTGGCCTAAACCTGCCCCTAAACCCACGGGAGCTGCTGGGCTTCACCGGCTCAAACTGCTCCTGGACACCCCAAACTGCTCCTGGACACCCCAAACTGAGCTCAAACTGCTCCTGACAACCCAAACCTGAGCTTAATCTACTCCTGGACACCCCAAACTGCTCCTGGCCAGTCCAAACTGAGCTCAAACTGCTCCTGGACACCCCAAACTGCTCCTAGACACCCCAAACTGCTCCTGGACACCCCAAACTGCTCCTGGACACCCCAAACTGAGCTCAAACTGCTCCTGGACACCCCAAACTGAGCTCAAACTGCTCCTGGACACCCCAAACTCAGCTCAAACTGCTCCTGGACACCCCAAACTCAGCTCAAAGTGCTCCTGGACACCCCAAACTGAGCTCAAACTGCTCCTGGACACCCCAAACTGAGCTCAAAGTGCTCCTGGACACCCCAAACCTGAGCTTAATCTGCTCCTGGACAGCCAAAGCTCATTACCAGCCCGATTAATTAACAGCAAGCGTTAACGAGCGAAGGGGACACGCCCAGGCTGCCCCAGGGAGTGCTGGAAGGGCTCACCTGGAGGTGCTGCTGTTGCTGTTGCTCTTCTTGGCCTTCTTGGGCGGCGGCTCCTTGGCTTTGCTCTTCTTGGCGTCCTCCAGCTCCTCCTTCTTTTTGTGCTTCTCCTTCTTCTTCTCCTTCTTGTCCTTCTCCTTCTTCTTTGGTTTGTTCTGCTGGGGCTGGGACAGCGCCGCCAGCTGCTCGTGCACGGCCTTGAGCTGCGGGAGCGGCAACGTTGGCACCGGCACCGCCGGGAGCTTCTCCAGCCTGGGCTGAGCCCAACCTGGGCTGAGACCACCTTGGGCTGAGCCCAACCTTCTGAACCCACCTTGGGCTGAGACCACCCTGGGCTGAGCCCACCTTGGGCTGAGCCCAACCTTGGGCTGAGACCAACCTTGGGCTGAGACCACCTTGGGCTGAGACCACCTTGGGCTGAGACCAACCTTGGGCTGAGCCCAACCTTGGGCTGAGACCAACCTTGGGCTGAGACCACCCTGGGCTGAGACCACCCTGGGCTGAGCTCAACCTTCTGAACCCACCTTGGACTGAACCCACCCTGGGCTGAGCCCAACCTTGGGCTGAGACCAACCTTGGGCTGAACCCAACCTGGGCTGAGCCCAACCTGGGCTGAGACCAACCTTGGGCTGAGACCAACCTTGGGCTGAGCCCAACCTGCTGAGACCACCCTGGGCTGAGCCCAACCTTCTGAACCCACCCTGGGCTGAGACCACCTTGGGCTGAGACCACCCTGGGCTGAGACCACCCTGGGCTGAGACCAACCTTGGGCTGAGACCACCTTGGGCTGAGACCACCTTGGGCTGAGCCCAACCTGCTGAGACCACCTTGGGCTGAGACTACCTTGGGCTGAGACCAACCTTGGGCTGAGACCAACCTTCTGAACCCACCCTGGGCTGAGACCACCTTGGGCTGAGCTCAACCTTGGGCTGAGACCACCCTGGGCTGAGACCACCCTGGGCTGAGCCCACCCTGGGCTGAGACCACCTGGTCACTGTCACCTCCAATGGTTCCATGGGCACCTCAGGGGTCACCATACCCAACCCACAACTGACCTCACCTGGTCATTGTCACCTCTGGGGACACCAAACCCAACCCACAACTGACCTCACCTGGTCATTGTCACCTCTGGGGACACCAAACCCAACCATGGCTGACCCCACCTGCTCACTGAGTTTTGGGTCACCCAACCCAACAACTTTGGGTCAACCAAGTCAATGATTCTCGGTTAAAACTCAACAATTTTAGGTCAACAAAGCAAACGGTTTCCAGTCAACCTGAGCACCTTGGGCCAACAAACCAAACCAAACAATTCCATTTCCACAAACCCAACAACTCCAGCTCAACAAACCCAAAGAATTGGGGTGGACGAACCCAGCTGCTTTCAATTAAATCCCAACGATCTGGGGTGGACAAACTCAGCTGTTTCCAGTTAAATCCCAATTTCAGGCTGACAAGCCCAGGTGTTTCCAATTAAATCCCAACGATTTCAGGCTGACAAATCCAGGCATTTCCAGTTAAATCCCAATTTTGGGCTGACAAACCCAGCTGCTTCCAATTAAATCCAACGATTTTGGGTGACAAACTCAGCTGTTTCCAGTTAAATCTCAATCTCAGGCTGACAAACCCAGCTGTTTTCAATTAAATCCCAATTTCAGGCTGACAAACCCAGGTGTTTTCAATTAAATCCCAACGATTTCAGGCTGACAAACTCAGCCATTTTCAGTTAAATCCAACGGTTTGGGGTGGTCAAACCCAGCTGTTTTCAATTAAATCCCAATGATTTGGGGTGGAGAAGCTCAGGTGTTCTCAATTAAATCCAACGATTTTGGGTGACAAACCCAGGTGTTTTCAATTAAATCCCAATTTTAGGCTGACAAACCCAGCTGTTTCCACTTAAATCCAACGATTTCAGGCTGACAAACTCAGCCATTTTCAGTTAAATCCAACAGTTTGGGGTGGTCAAACTCAGGTGTTTTCAATTAAATCCCAATTTCAGGGTGACAAACTCAGGTGTTTTCAATTAAATCCAACGATTTTAGGTCAACAAACTCAGCCATTTTCAGTTAAATCCAACGGTTTGGGGTGGTCAAACTCAGGTGTTTTCAATTAAATCCCAATGATTTGGGGTGGAGAAGCCCAGGTGTTTTCAATTAAATCCAACGATTTTGGGTGACAAATCCAACAATTTTCAGTTAAATCCAACGGTTTTAGGCGGACAAACACAGGTGTTTTCAATTAAATCCCAATGATTTTGGGTGACGAACCCAACCATTTTCAGTTAAATCCAACGGTTTGGGGTGACAAACCCAGCTGTTTTCAATTAAATCTCAATTTCACTCAATTTCAGGCTGACAAACCCAGCTGCTCCCAATTAAACCCCAATGATTTGGGGTGGACAAACCCAACTGTTCTGGATCAATAAATCAGGGATTTCAGGGTGACAAATCCAACCATTCCCAGTTCAACCCCAACCACTCCCAGTTAAACCCCATGGATTCCATGGTGACAAACCCATTTCCAGTTCAATCCCAATCATCTCACAGTGCCAACCCCAACCATTTCCAGTTAACCCCCATGGATTTCAGCCTGACAACCCCAACCATTCCCAGTTCAACCCCATGGATTCCATGGTGCCAACCCCAACCATTTCCAGTTAAATCCCAACAATCTCATGGTGACAACCCCAACCATTCCCAGTTAAACCCCATGAATTTCAGCCTGACAACCCCAACCATTCCCAGTTAAACCCCATGGATTCCATGGTGCCAACCCCAACCATTCCCAGTTAAACCCCATGGATTTAATGGTGCCAACCCCAACCATTCCCAGTTCAATCCCAACCATTCCCAGTTCAATCCCACCGATTTCAGCCTGACAACCCCAACCATTCCCAGTTAACCCCCATGGATTCCATGGTGCCAACCCAACCATTCCCAGTTAACCCCCATGGATTCCATGGTGCCAACCCAACCATTCCCAGTTCAATCCCAACCATTCCCAGTTAACCCCCATGAATTTCAGCCTGACAACCCCAACCATTCCCAGTTAACCCCCATGGATTTCAGCCTGACAAACCCAACCATTCCCAGTTAACCCCCATGGATTTTGTCCCCTCTGGAGGTGACACTCCCCGCGCGGTGCCCGGGGCCGTACCTGCTCCTGGAGCTCGGCCAGGCGCTGCGCCCGCTCCTCCTCGGAGTCGTCGGAGGAGCTGTCGCTGTCGGAGGAGCTGTCGCTGCTGCTGTCGCTGGACGAGGCCGGGGCCACCTTGGTTGGGGGCGGCACCACCACGGGGGACGAGGCGGGAACCACCGGCTCCTCCGGCTCGTCCGGCATCTTGGCAAAGCGCATCTCGAACACGTCCTGCAACGACACGGCACCAACCGGGAGTGACGGCGGCGCCGGCGCCGCGCCGGGGACCATGCGGGGCTGGGGGGGTTCACACCAGGGGTCAGCGCGTGGACACGGGGGGGTCCTGGAACCCTGGAGCTTCTTGGAATTCTGATCCTCACCAAGGTGGATTTGGGAAAAAATTCCTGGGATTTTTGGTTGAAAGATGCAGCTTTCAGGTTTTTGGGATCTTCTGGGTCCTCTTGGAATTCTGATCCTCCCCAAGGTGGACTTGGGAGAAAATTCCTGGGGTTTTTGGTTGAAAGATGCGGCTTTCAGGTTCTTGAGATCTTGGAATTCTGATCCTCCCCAGGGTGGATTTGGGAAAAAATTCCTGGGGTTTTTGGTTGAAAGATGCAGCTTTCAGGTTCTTGAGATCTTGGAATTCTGATCCTCACCAAGGTGGATTTGGGAAAAAATTCCTGGGGTTTTTGAAAGATGCAGCTTTCAGGTTTTTGAATCTTCTGGATCTTCCTGGAATTCTGATGCTTCCCAAAGTGGATTTGGGAGAAAATTCCTGGGATTTTTCTTTAAAAGATGCAGCTTTCAGGTTCATGGGATCTTCTGGATCTTCTTGGAATTCTGATCCTCCCCAAAGTGGATTTGGGAGAAAATTTCTGGGATTCTTCTTTGAAAGACACGGCTTTCAGGTTCTTGAGATCTTCTGGATCTTCTTGGAATTCTGATGCTCCCCAAAGTGCATTTGGGAGAAAATTCCTGGGGTTTTTGTTTGAAAGATGCAGCTTTCAGGTTCTTGAGATCTTCTGGATCCTCTTGGAATTCTGATCCTCACCAAGGTGGATTTGGGAGAAAATTCCTGGGGTTTTTGGTTGAAAGATGCAGCTTTCAGGTTCTTGAGATCTTCTGGATCTTCCTGGATCGCCTTCAGGTGGTTTGATGATGTTTGAGGTGCCACCATGGGTTCCCACTGGAGATCCCAACCATCTCCAAGGGGTTTTGGGGGGAGATTCGGAGGATTTGCTCCTTTAAAAAATGCATTTTCCAGGTTTTTGAGCTCTTCTGGATCTTCCTGGATCACCTTCCCTTGACCCCGTGGTTCTCTGGGTCTTCTCCAGCCTTAATTCCACCATGGATTCACAGCCCTCCCTCCTCTCCATCCACTCCAGGGGTTTTCACTCATTTTCCAGGATTTTCCCTCCTTTCTGAAGGATTTCAATGCCTTTTGGAAGGATTTCCACTCCCCAGAAACTCCATCAAAAATCCACCAAAAAGTTTCCTGGATTCTCCTAAATTCACCCCAAAACCCAAATTCCCTCAGCATCCCCTGCCTGATTTTCCTTCAAATTTCCTGGATTTGCTGCTGCTTTTCCCAGGATTTTCTTTCCCAAGAGTTTTTTTTCCCAGCTCCGGCACAGCCAGCGCTGATTTTTCCGTCTCCAAAATTCCAAGGATTTGTTCCCACACTTGAAGGATTTTCCCCACCTGGATTTTTGCTCTTTCACGCGGATTTGAGATCAAATTGTTCTAAAAAAAATCCAATTAATTTCTCTGGAAAACGAGGCCAAGGCCAAAAAAATCCAGGAAAAAAAAAATATCAGGATTTCAGAGAATAAACACCTGGAATTCCGGATGTGGGGAGCGCCAGAGAAATATTAAATAAAACCCAGCTTAGAAGAAGAAATTCATGAAAACTTGAGAGAAAATGGAAGGAAAATCAAGAAGAAATTGCATAAAAACGGAAAAATGGGAAATAAAACTAAAAAGGAGGAAACTGGGAGGAAGCCGAGCTCGTTTCCTTCGCTGCCACAACACAAACGCCCCTTTTTATATTTTGTTTTTTTTTTTCCTGAATCAACATTTTCCCAGGGTTATCCCGAGACTTTTTACATTTTTTTTTCTGGGAGAATCCTGCTGGAAAAGCGTGGGAATTTCTGGGAATCCTCACCTGCAGCTTGCGGGCCATGGCCACCACCTCGTGGTCGGCGGGGTTGTATTTGTAGCAGTTGGAGAACATCAACCGCACGTCGGCCGCGAATTCCTGAGCGTCCCGGTACTCCCGGCCCTCCAGCTTGGACTGGAACAGGGGAACAGGAAAATCGGGAATTCCGCCGGGATTCCGCCGGGATTCGCCACCGGGGACGGGGTTTTGGGGGTCTTGGGGTGCAAGGATTGGGGTTCAGCCCCGTTTTATCTCCACCAAACCCCATCTCACCTCTGCAGCTTCCCTTCAAACCCCCTGATTTACCCCAAACCCCCGGATTTACCCCAAACCCCCTGATTTACCCCAAATCCCTGGATTTCCCCCAAATCCCAGATTTCCCCAGAATCCCATTTTTTCTCCTCATCTCGTTTACCTTGATGCTGCTGAGGTCCCTTCAAACCCCCCAAATCCCTGGATTTCCCCCCAAATCCCATTTTCCCCCTTACCCCGTTCACCCTGATGGTGCCGAGGTCCCTTCAAACCCCCCCAATTTCCTCCCAAATCCCCCCCAAACCTCCTGATTCCCCCAAATCCCATTTTCCCTCCCTCCTTGATGGTGCTGAGATCCCTTCAAACCCCCCAGAACCCCCAAATTCCCCCCAAACCCCCCCAAATCCTGCTCCCTGCGCACCTTGATGGTGCTGAGGTCCCTCCAAAGCCCCCAAACCCCCCAGATTTCCCCCCAAACCCCCCCAGTTCCCCCTCCCCACCCACCTTGATGGTGCTGAGGTCCCTCCAAAACCCCAAACCCCCCAAATTCCCCCCAAACCCCCCAGATCTCCCCCTCCCTGCCCACCTTGATGGTGCTGAGATCCCTCCAAACCCCCCAGATCTCCCCCAGATTTCCCCCCAAACCCCCCCAGTTCCCCCTCCCCACCCACCTTGATGGTGCTGAGGTCCCTCCAAACCCCCCAGAACCCCCAAACCCCCCCAGTTCCCCCTCCCCACCCACCTTGATGGTGCTGAGATCCCTCCAAACCCCCCAAACCCCCCAGATCTCCCCCCAAACCCCGCTCCCCACCCACCTTGATGGTGCTGAGGTCCATGGGGTGTTTGATGATGTCGCAGTAGTCGTGCAGCCCCAGCGCCTCCACGTCCACGGGTTTGTAGAAGGGCCATGCGTAGGCCGCGTGTTTCTTGGCGAACATCTCCTTGATGATGCCCCCGCAGTACTTGAGCTGCTCCGAGGCCTTGGAGCCGCGGCTCTCGGCCGGGTGCTGCTGCGAGTCCGGGATCTCCTTCTTGGGGGGCTTGACGGGCCGGCCGCTCTCGCGCCGCGGGCCCAGCTTGGTGGCCTTGGGCTCGGCGGGCAGCGAGGAGGAGTCGTGGATGGGGTCCATGGCCGTGGGCGTGGTGGTGTCTGCTTTCCTCTTCACCCCCTTCTTTGTCTGGGAACCGACAGCGGGCTCGGGGTTGGGGTTGCTCTTGGGGTTCTATTTTGGGGTCACTCTTGGGGTTCTGCTCTGGGGTTGGTTTTGGGGTTTCTATTTTGGGGTCACTCTTGGGGTTTTTATTCTGGGGTCACTTGTGGGGTTTTTACTCTGGGGTTGGTCTTGGGGTTTCTATTTTGGGGTCACTCGTGGGGTTCTGCTCTGGGGTTGCTCTTGGGGTTCTATTTTAGGGTCATTCACTGCGGTTTCTGCTCTGGGGTCGGTCTTGGGGGTTCTATTTTGGGGTCACTCATTGGGGTTTCCATTTTGAGGTCACTCACTGGGGTTTCTGCTCTGGGGTCACTCATTGGGTTTCTATTTTGGGATAATTTGTTGGGATTTCCATTCTGGGGTCACTCACTGGGGTTTCCATTCTGGGGTGTGTCCTGCGTTTCTATTTTGGGGTCACTCATCGGGGTTTCCATTTTCAGATCGTTCATTATTGTTTCTATTTTGGGACTGTTCGTTATTGTTTCTATTTTGGGGTCATTTCTGCTCTGGGGTCACTCATTGGGATTTTTATTCTGGGGTCTCTCATTGGGGTTTCCGCTTTTGGATTTCCTACTCTAAACCCCAATCCCCAGCCAGGCTAATTAATCACAGCTAATCAAACGCTGGTCATCATCGTCACCATCAAAAATTATTAATAACGACAACACTGATTGCAATAGGCATGAAATCCTAACCCCCAATTAGGCCAATTAATCACGGCCAATAAAGCCGTAACAATGATAACAACGACATTAAAAATAACTGTAATAATAAGCAGCAATTAATAACAACAGCAATAAACCCTAATCTCGTTAGGCCAGCTAATCACGGCTAACGAAGCCTTAACACCAATTAACAACAATAACAACAATCAATGATTAATAACAAATCCAATCAACCCCGATCCCGTTAGGGGAGGGAATGGCGGCTCACGGAACCGTAACGAGCGGAAAAATAACCGTGATAACGATAACCACGGTAATAATGATAATAAATAATTAATAATTAATAATTAATAATTAATTAATAATTAACGGCTAATTAAGGCGGCCGCCCCGGCTCTCACCTTGACGGGCTGTGCGGGCGTGGGGATGACGGGCGGGTGCGGCGGCAGCGCGGCGGGCGGGGCGGGCGCGGGCGGTGCCGGGGCGGGCGCGGGCGGCGCCGGCGGCACCGCGGGCACGGCCGGCGGCACCGGCGGCAGCTCCGAGCCCACGGCGGCGCCGGGAAAGGCCAAGGGCGGAGCCAGGCCCGGAGCTCCCGGCAGCAGCGGCACCGGGGACGAGGCCGGGGCGGCCGCCGGCAGCGCCGAGGAGCCCGGCTTGGAGGGAACTGCCGGGAACGGAGAGAGAGTCAGCGGGAACGGGGAAAGGGACGGGAAAAGGAGCGGGAAAAGGAGCGGGAATGAGGGGGGAAAAGGGACGGGAAAAGGAGCGGGAATGAGGGGGGAAAAGAGGGAAAAGGGACGGGAAAAGGACCAGGAAAAGGACCAGGAATGAGGGGGGAAAAGGGACGGGAAAAGGGACGGGAATGAGGGGGGAAAAGGGACGGGAAAAGGACCAGGAATGAGGGGGGGAAAAGATGGAAAAGGGACGGGAAAAGGACCAGGAAAAGGACCAGGAATGAGGGGGGAAAAGGAGCGGGAATGAGGGGGGAAAAGAGGGAAAAGGAGCGGGAATGAGGGGGGAAAAGGAGCGGGAATGAGGGGGGAAAAGAGGGAAAAGGGACGGGAAAAGGACCGGGAATGAGGGGGGAAAAGGAGCGGGAATGAGGGGGGAAAAGATGGAAAAGGACCAGGAAAATAGGAGGGAAATGAGGGAAAATAATGGGAAAAAATAGGGGGAGAATATGGGGAAAATGAGGGAAAAAATGGTGAAAGTAGAGGGGAAAATGTAGAAAATACGAGAGGGGATAGAAGGAAAAATATGGAAATAAAAAAGGAAAATATGGAAATAAAGAGAGAAAATATGGAAATAAAGAGGGAAAATACGGAAATAAAGAGAGAAAATATGGAAATAAAAAAGGAAAATATGGAAATAAAGAGGCAAAATATGGAAATAAAAAAGGAAATGAGGGGAAGATGGACAGGAAAGTGTGGGAAATAAAGGGGAGAAATAGGGAGAAAAAGGGGGAAAATAAGGGAAAAAATAAATGAAAATTGGGAGGAAAATGGGAGGGAAAAAGAGGAAAAAGAAGAGAAAACTGAGAGAAAATAAAAGGGGAAAGAAGAAGGAAAAATAAAAAAAATAAAGCAAAATACAGGAAAAATAAAAAGAAGAGCAGGGAAAACATAAGAGAAAATCAGGGGAAAAATAAGGAAAAACGTAATTTGGGGAATTTTTGGGGGGATCTCTTTAAGATTTTTTGGTATTTCGCAAAACTTTTGGGGATTTTTTGGGATTGTTTTTTTTCCCCCCCTCAGAATTTTTCCCAGGAATTTGAGGGGTTTTATTTCCAGATTTTTCATCCAACTTTTTTAAAGAATTCATGTTTTTTCCAGGAATTTTCTTGGAATTTTTCTTTTCCCCCTTGGGAATTTTTTGGGATTTTGGGGTTTAGGGGATTTGGGGATTTTGGGAATTGGGGAATTTGGGATTTTGGGGATTTGGGAATTTTGGGATTTTGGGGATTTGGGATTTTGGGATTTTGGGGATTTGGGAACTTGGGATTTTGGGGAATTTGGGATTTTGAGGATTTGGGAATTTTGGGATTTTGGGGATTTGGGGATTTGGGATTTTGAGGATTTGGGAATTTGGGATTTTGAGGATTTGGGAATTTGGGATTTTGGGGAATTTGGGAATTTAGGAATTTGGGAATTTGGGATCCCCACCTGCCTCCTTGCGGGCGCGGCCCCGGCCCTTGGTCTGGGCGATGACGATTTCCGTCTCCTCCTGCGTCATCTCCGAGATTTTCTGCAGGAAAAGCTTCTCCAGAGCTTCCGCCATCAACACGATGTCGTCCCCTGGCTGCAAAAACGGGGGGAAAAAACGGGAATTTGGGGCTTTCCCAACAGCCTGGAGGAGTGGGGGAATTCTGGGGATGAATTTGGGGTTTTTTACAGGCTGAGGATGGGAAGAGGAGGAGGAGGATGAAGGGGGGGAAAGGGGGAAGTTGAAGGGAAATAGGGAAAAACGGAAGGAATGTAGGGAAAAATAAAGGGAATGGGAAGGAAGGGGAAGAAAAGGCGGGAAAATGGGGAGAAAAGGGGAAAATTGGGGAAAAAGGGAGAAATAGGGAGGAAAAAAGGGGAAAAATATCTGGGGAAAACTAAGAGAAAATAGAGGAAAAAAGGGGTGAAAAAAGGGAGGGAAAGGGGGGAAAAAAATCAGGGAAAAACTCAGGGAAAACAGGGAAAAAAGGAGGAAAATGGGAGGGGAAATTCCCCCCAGAATTCCCAGGAATTTTTCCCGTACCTTGTTGTAGATGTAGCAGTTTGTAAACATGGTGTTGAAATCCTGGATACATTCTTGAGCATTCCAGTAATAATTGTTTTCCAAGCGTTTCTTTATTGTTCCCATATCCATCGGAGTTTTAATTATTTTATAATAATCCTGGGGATTAAAAAAAAAATCGGGAATTTGAGGATTTTAAGGATTTGGGGTCTTTTGGTTCGTTCCTGGATTCATCAGCACCGGGATTGCTCCCTAAAGTGGGAATTTTTTATTAAAATGAGGAAATTTTGTGGAATTTCATCCCAAAGGTACCAAAATCTCCCAATTCTGGATAATTCCTAAAAATTCCAGCCCAAGCACGGGATCATCGTGTTCAACCAGCGGATCAAGTCCAGCTTTGGATCATCAAATCCAAGCCCTGGATCATCAAATGTGATCACTGGATCCAATCCAATCACCAGATCAAATCCAAGCCCTGGATCATCAAATCCGATCCCTGGATCATTAAATCCAACCATTGGATCATCAAAATCCAACCTCTGGATCCAATCCCAGCCCTGGATCATCACATCTGATCATTAGATCCAATCCAACCACTGGATCCAATCCAGCCACTGGATCAAATCCAGCTTTGGATCATCAAATCCAGCCCCTGGATCATCAAATCCAACCTCTGGATCCAATCCAAGCCCTGGATCATCACATCTGATCACTACATCCAATCCAACCTCTGGATCCAATCCAGCTTTGGATCACCAAATCCAACCCCTGGATCATCAAATCCAACCCCTGGATCATCAAATCCAACCTCTGGATCCAATCCAACCTCTGGATCCAACCCCATCAAATCCAGCCCCTGGATCATCAAATCCAACCATTGCATCATCAAATCCAACCTCTGGATCATCAAATCCAACCCCTGGATCCAATCCAAGCCCTGGATCATCACATCTGATCACTGGATCATCAAATCCAACCCCTGGATCAAGTCCAACCATTGGATCAACGCTCCCCGATTCCCACCGTTCCCTGACTCCCAGTGATTCCCCCTGTCCCCAATTCCCGACAATTCCCAACAATTCCCAATGATTCCTGACAGTTCCTGGTGATTCCTGGCTGTTCCTGGAGATTCCTGGCTGTTCCTGGTGATTCCTGGCTGTTCCTGGTGATTCTGGCTGTTCCCCCTGTCCCAATTCCTGGTGATTCCCGACAATTCCCAATGATTCCTGGCTGTTCCTGGTGATTCCTGGCTGTTCCCCCTGTCCCCAATTCCTGGTGATTCCCAGTGATTCCCAGCAGTTCCCGGCGGTTGCCCCTGTCCCCAATTCCTGATGATTCCCGACAATTCCCAGTGGTTGCCCCCGTCCCCAATTCCCGGCATTTCCCGGCATTTCCCGACAATTCCCGGCGGTTCCCCCGTCCCCATTCCCGGCATTTCCCATCATTTCCCGGCTGTTTCCCAGCATTTCCTGGCATTTCCCGGCTGTTTCCCAGCATTTCCTGGCATTTCCCGGCATTTCCCGGCTGTTTCCCGGCTGTTTCCCGGGGCTCACCGGGAGGTTGAGCTTGACGGCGTCCACGGGCTGCTGGAAGGGCCAAGCGAACTGGTGCTTCCAGAGGGTTTTCAGCACCACCTTGAGCAGGTACTGCAGCTGGTTCGTTTGCCGCTTGGGCTTGTTGGGGTTGGACGTCTCCGGCGGCGGCGGATTGGCGCCGATGCCGACGCCGGCCGGGGCCTGGCCGGGCGCGGGCGCCGCCGACGCCTGCGCCGAGTCCAGCGCGTCCGGCAGCACCGGAAGGTTCCGCAGGCGCGTGCCGGGGCCGCTGTCGGCCGCCAGCGCGTTCAGCCCGTTGCATTCCTCGCCAGAGACCCTGCGGGAGAGAATCCAGCCCTTGGAGCCTCCAAAATCCCACTGGATTCCTTCAAAATCCCATTGGATTACCCCAAAATCCCATTGGATTACCCCAAAATCCCATTGCATTCCCTCAAAATCCCATTGGATTACCCCAAAATCCCATTGGATTACCCCCAAAATTCTATTTATTCCCCAAAATCCCATTGGATTACCCCCAAAATCCCATTGGATTACCCCAAAATCCCATTGGATTTCTCCAAAATCCCATTGGATTCCTCCAAAATTCCATTGGATTAATTCAAAATCCCATTGGATTTCTCCAAAATTCCATTGGATTACCCCAAAATCCCATTGGATTACCCCCAAATCCCATTGGATTACCCCCAAATCCCATTGGATTACCCCCAAATCCCACTGGATTCCTCCAAAATCCCATTGGATTATCCCCAAAATCCCATTGGATTACCCCAAAATCCCATTGGATTACCCCAAAATTCCATTGGATTACCCCAAAATTCCATTTATTACCCAAAATCCCATTGGATTACCCCAAAATCCCATTGGATTACCCCCAAAATCCCATTAGATTACCCCAAACTCCCATGGCATTCCTCGCCAGAGACCCTGCGGAAGAGCATCCAGCCCTTGGAGCCTCCAAAATCCCATTGCATTCCCCCAAAATCCCATTTATTCCTCCCAAAATCCCATTGGATTACCCCAAAATCCCATTGGATTACCCCAAAATTCTATTGGATTACCTCAAAATCCCATTTATTCCTCCCAAAATCCCATTGGATTACCCCAAAATCCCATTTTATTCCCCTCAAATCCCATTGCATTCCCTCAAAATTCCCTTTGACTCCCTCAAAATCTTTATTTTATTCCCCCAAATCCCATTTTATTCCCCCAAATCCCATTTTATTCCCCCAAATCCCATTTTTTCCCCCCAAATCCCATTTTCTCCCCCCAAATCCCATTTTATTCCCCCAAATCCCATTTTTTCCCCCAAATCCCATTTTTTCCCTGTGAATTTTGGAGTTTCCCCTCCCCGAGCTCGACCCAGGGTGTTCAGGGAGATCTGGGATGGGAGGGGGAAAATTCGGGAAGAAATTCCGGGAGAAGGGACAAAAAATTCAAGAGGAATTTTCACAGGAAAAACAGCAGAAATTTGGGGAAAAAGGAAGAAATTTGGGGTAATGGGAAGGGCTTTGAGGAAGCGGAAGAAATTTAAGGGAAAAAGGAGCAAAAATTGGGAAAAAGGAGCAGGAATTGGGAAAAAGGAGCAGGAATTTTGACAGAAGGAGCAGGAATTGGGGATAAGGAGCAGGAATTGGGAATAAGGAGCAGGAATTTGGGAATAAAGAGCAGGAATTCAGGGAAAAGGAGCAGGAATTGGGGATAAGGAGCAGGAATTTGGGAATAAGGAGCAGGAATTTGGGAATACAGAGCAGGAATTTGGGAATAAAGAGCAGGAATTTGAGAATAAAGAGCAGAAATTCAGGAATAAGGAGCAGGAATTTGGGAATAAGGAGCAGGAATTGGGAATAAAGAGCAGGAATTTGGGAATAAAGAGCAGGAATTTGGGAATAAGGAGCAGGAATTTGGGAATAAGGAGCAAGAATTGGGGATAAGGAGCAGGAATTTGGGAATAAGGAGCAGGAATTCAGGGATAAAGAGCAGGAATTTGGGAATACAGAGCAGGAATTTTGGCAGCAGGGATTCCTGGTACCTTGTGGGATACATTGCCATGGAATTTCAGCCCGGAAAAGCCGCGGAGTCAGAAGTTGCTTGGCTTGTCCATCTATCCCGGCCCGGCTCCGGGCTCGGCCGCCTCCCGACCCCGACTCTGAGGGAACAAAAACCTCGGGAAGAGCGGGAATTCCCCAAAAAACCCCGAGAACTGCCCTGGATTTATCGGCATCCCCAAAAATCCAGAGATTCCCAAGGAAAAACGAGGATTTGGCAACACAATTTGGGTTTTTCCCGGTTTTTAACCCGTTTTTCCAGCCCCAAATCCACATTCCAAGGAGGGATTTCCGTCTGCTCCGGCTTCAGCTTCGCTTTGGAGGGAAAATCCTGGAATTGCTCCCCCAGGGCCGCAGGAAAAGCCGGAATTTACCTGAATTCCAGGTGCCCCTTCCAGCTGTGGCTCCCTCAGCCTCTGACCTTCATTTTCCAAGCTCCCGTTGGAAAAACCTCTGGAAAAACAACAACAGGAAAAGGGAATTCCCATCAGTTCCTCATTCCAGCCCCAGAATTCCCAATCCTGGCCCCAAAATTCCCAATCCAGGCCCCAAAATTCCCAATCCTGGCCCCAAAATTCCCAACCCTGGCCCCAAAATTCCCAACCCTGGCCCCAAAATTCCCAATCCTGGCCCCAAAATTCCCAACCCTGGCCCCAAAATTCCCAACCCTGGCCCCAAATCCTCAATTCCAGCTTCCAAATTCCCAATTCCAGCCCCCAAAATGCCGGAAAATCTCCCGGAGCTGCCCCAGAGTTGGGATTTAACCCCGGGAATGACCCTGGGCAATTAAAGCCGGCCCTAATTAACCCTTAATTGCCCCCTGGGGCGGGGCTGCGGCTCCAAATCCCAGCCCGGAATTCCGGGGCTGGAAAAATCCTGGAAAACTTCCCCAGATCCGCCCCCCTCCGGAAGGGCCCAAATTCCCGCGGTTCCCTGAGCGATCCCAAATTTCCCCCTGGGATTCCCCAAAGCTCCGATCCCGGAGTTTGGGAGGAGAATTCCCGGGAGGAAAACCCCGAACGCTTCGATCCCGGGAAATCCGGGATGGGAATTCCCAGATTTCCCCCCCCGTCCCAGGCGAAGACGACTCCCAGAATTCCCAAAGGAAAAATCCCGGAATTCCCAGGGAAAGGGGAGGGAAAAGAGGCCAAAAAGGGAAAATTTGGGATCCTCATCCCAAAATTCCAGCCTCCAAATTCCCGGTTTCCCGAGGTTCTTCCCAAAGCCCAGGAGGAGCCGCAGCAGGGAATTCCCAGGCTGGAATTTTCCCTCCAAACGGATTTTTTGGGAATTTTCCACGGAAATCCCTTTTCCCACGGAATCCCGGGGGTTTTCCAGGGAATTTTCCCAATCCAGGGGGATTTTGGGGATTTCTCCTTGGAAAAGCCGGGATTTGGGATGAATCCCGCAGGGAATGGGGAGCTCCAGGCAGGATTCCATCGATTCCATCCCCAAAAATTCCCGTTTTTTCCCCCACTTTTTGTGGAGCTCATCCCAAAATCCCACCCCAATCCCGGATTCCCGCCCTTTTTTTGGGATGAGGATGGATTTTCCCAAACTTTTCTCACTTTTCCCCCCTTTCCCACCCCAGATCCGCCACATTCCGGAGGAATTTGGGATCTGGGGGATCCTCCGGGATGGAATTCCCCGTTCCCTGCCCGACCCTGGGGACGGAAATCCCGGGAAAAGCGGCTCCGCAGGGACAGAATTCCATGGAAAATCCCCCGGATCCTCCCCAAACCCAGGGAATCCCGATCCCAAAATTCCCAGAAATCCCTTGGAATGGGAATGAGGAAGGGGCAGGGCTTGGAATTTCCCTCCCTGCTCCCAGAATAACCCAAAAATCGGGATGGAAAGCCCGGAATTCCATGATCAATCCCTGTTTTCCCTGGAATTCCGGGATTTGGGATCATGGCAGGCAGACTGGAGGAACCCTAGGGATAAAAATCCCGGGAAAATCCCATTTTTCCTCAATTCTGGCCAGGGAATCTCATCCCAAGCTCCACTGGGAATGCAGGGATTCATTCCCAGGCCTGAGGGATCCCAAATTCCCAAAAACCTTGGGAATGATCCTCAAACAACCCCAAAACTTTGGGAAATTATCCTCAAACGACCCCAAAACTTCGGGAATGATCCTCAAACTTTGGGATTGACCCTTAAGAAAACCCAGAAATCTGGGAAAGTTCTTTAAACGACCCCAAAATTTGGGAATGACCCCTAAATATCCCAAACTTTGGAAAGTGATCCTTAAATAACCCCAAAATCTTGGGAATGATCCTCAAATGACCCCAAATTTTGGGAATGATCCTCAAATGACCCCAAATTTTGGGAATGATCCTCAAATGACCCCAAATTTTGGGAAATGAGGCTCAAAATTCCCAGAACTTTCTCAGAAAATCCTCAGAAAGCCCCAAAATTCACTGAGTGACGCTCCAATATTTGACAGACCACGCTCAAAACCCCAAAACTCCAGAAAACATCCTCAAACCACCCCAGAATTCCACAAAAAACCCTCAAACCACCCCAGAATTCCACAAAAAACCCCTCAAAACATCCCAGAATTCCACAAAAAATCCTCAAACCGCCCCAGAATTCCACAAAAAAATCCCCAAACGGCCCCAAAACTCCGAGAGACGCTCGGGAATTCCACAGGTGACGCTGAAACCGCCCCAAAGCTCGGGAAATGATCCCAAAAAACCCCAAACTTTGGGAAGTGATTCCCAAATGCCCCCAGAGCGTCTGGAGCTGGGATCTGCTGGATCCCGGGAAAAGCCGGCCCGGAAGCTCAGCCCAGACAACGTCGGGATTTGGGGAAATTTGGGGAATTTGGGGAGGGAAATCCAAGGGAATTCAGCGGGGAGGGATCCCAAAACCTCAGGAATTCCCTCAGGTTGGAAATTCCAACCCCAAAACCTCCCCCAGGCTCCCGATTCCCACCCCAAAACCTCAGGAATTCCCTCAGGCTCCCAATTCCCATCCCCAAACTTTGGGAATCCCCTCGGATTCTGAATTCCAACCCCAAAACCTCAGGAATTCCCTCAGGCTCCCAATTCTCCTCCCAAAACATCCCAGAATTCCCTCAGCGTCCCTTTCCCACCCCAAAAAAACGGGAATTCCCTCATTATTCCCTTCCCACCTCGAAATTCCTGGGAATTCCCTTGGTGTATTCCCAAAAAACCTGGTAACACCCTCAGGGATGCCCTGTCACCCCAAAATATCCAGGAATTCCCTCAGGCTCCCAATTCCCATCCCAAAATATCCAGGAATTCCCTCAGGCTCCCAATTCCAACCGCAAAACCCTGGGGACACCCCCAAGCTCCCAATTCCTACTCAAAAAAACCCGGGAATTCCCTCTTCATCCCAAAAAAACCAGAAATCCCCTCAGTGTTCCCTCTTCATCCCAAAAAACCCAGCAATTCCCTCAGTGTTTCCTCCTGATGCCCAAAAAAACCAGGAATCCCCTCAGTGTTCCCTCTTCATCCCAAAAAACACAGGAATTCCCTCAACGATCCCTTCTCATCCCAAAACAACCGGGAATTCCTTCAGGCTCCCAATTCCCATCCCCAAAACTCGGGAATTCCCTCAGGATTTGAATTCCCGCCCCAAAAAAGCCGCGAGTTCCCTCAGGGTCCCTTTCCCATCCCCACAAATCCCGGGAATCTCCTCAGGGTCCCTTTCCCATCCCCACAAATCCCGGGAATCTCCTCAGGGTCCCTTTCCCGTCCCCACAAATCCCGGGAATCTCCTCAGGGTCCCTTTCCCATCCCCACAAATCCCGGGAATCTCCTCAGGGTCCCCTTCCCATCCCCACAAATCCCGGGAATCTCCTCAGGATCCCTTTCCCATCCCCACAAATCCCGGGAATCTCCTCAGGGTCCCTTTCCCATCCCCACAAATCCCGGGAATCTCCTCAGGGTCCCCTTCCCATCCCCACAAATCCCGGGGATCCCCTCACGGAGCCGCCCTGAGCCCCCAACTCCCGGCGCTCCCCCCTGAGGGACCCCCGGAGCCCCCCCCGTTCCCAGCGCCGAGCCGCAATTCCCCAAAATCCGCCGGGAATGTGGGAAAAGCGCGGCGGGAAAGGCCGGAGCCGCCCTGAGGGGTCCCGAGCGCGGCGGCAGCGCCGAGGCCGGGGAGGCCCCGCAGCCCCGGCCGCCCTCAGCGCGTCCTCCCCTCACGGCCCGGGGGCGGGAGCGGCGCGGGCCTGCCGGGGGCGGGCTGGGCCTAACGGGGGCGGCTCCCTCGGCCGCGGCGGCGCGGCCCCGCCCGGCCCCGCGCGGCAGAGCGCGGCCGCTCCCTCCGCCGTCGCCGGGGCTCACTCACCGCGGGCCGGGCCGGGCCGGGCCGGCGCTGCCGCCGCGCAGGAGCCGCCGCCGCTTCCTCCCGGTCCGCGACAAAATGGCGGCGGCAGGAAGTGCCCCCCGCGCGCCGGCCCCGCCCCGCGCTACGCCAACGGCGCAAGGCGGCCCCGCCCGCGCCGCGCACGCCCCGCGCTACGCAAACGGCGCAACGCCGCGCCGCGCTTCCGCTACGCCAACGGCGCAAGGCGGCGCCCGACGGCGCTTACGCCAACGGCGCAGCGCGGCCCCGCCCGCCCCGCCCCGCGCCCTACGCAAACGGCGTAACCCCGGCGGCGCAGGGCGGAGGGCGCTCCGCCGCGACCCCCGCGCTCCCCCGGAGCCCCCCGAGCCCCCCGGGACCGGCGGCCGGGCCGCGGAGCCCCCGGCGGCCGCGGCGGGAGGCGGCGGAGAGGCCGGCGGGCGGCGGGAAGCGGCGTTGGCGCCCCCGCCTTTACGGCGTTGGCGCAGCGGCGGGCCCCGCGCCGCAGTTTACGCCGGCGGCGTAGCCGCCCTGACGCAGCGGCCGCATTACGCAATGCGGGTTACGCCGGCGGGGCGACGTAAGCGGCGTTGGTGAATCGCGGCACCCCCGTGAAGCCCACCCGGTATCCCCCCCCCCCGCCGCCCCCCGTTCCATCCTCCCGCTTCTCCCCTCAGCGGCGGCACCGCCCGGCCCGGCCCGGCCCGGCCCGCCCGGCGCGCCCCGGGGCCCGCTCTTACCTGAGGGGGCCGGGCCGGGCCGGGCCGGGCCGGGCTGAGCCGCCCTCCCTTCCTCCCTCCCCGCGGGCCGGGGGCGGCGGCGGGGGCGGAGGAGGAGGAGGAGGAGGAGGAGGAGGAGGAGGGAGGGGAGGGGGCGGGGGGGCCGCGGGCACCGAGGGGCAGCGGCTCCGGCAGCGGCGCCGCACTGACCTCACCGCGCTGCGCGTGACGTCACGGCGCACCCGGGACACGCCCACCCGCGCACCCGGCCCCGCCGCGTGACGTCACAGGGGGGGACATCGTGGGGGGGGGGAGGGGAATCCCCGGGGGGGTCCCGGGGATATTTTGGGGCTGTGACGTCACCGAGAGGATCCCCCGTCATCCCCCCCCCCCCCAAAATTCCCACCGGGAATTCCCATCCCAGAGAAATCGGGGGGGGGGGGGGGAATCCCCGAAATTCCCAATTTTTTTTTTGGGAATTCCCATCGGGTTTGGGGTGGAAAAATGGGATTTTGGTCCTTAAAAAAAAAACCCTCCAGGAAATCCGGGATTGGCTCCGGGCTCTCCCTCCCCATCCCAAAAAATTCCCGGCGTTTTTTGGGAATTCTTGTGGGAAAAGGAGGGATGGAAATCGGGGGGGGGGTGGAGCCTCCGGGTCCTGCTGGAAAAGGGAATTTTTGGGGAAAAATCCGGGATTTCCTCCCCCAAAAAAAAATCCCCTTTTGGAACGGGATCGTTCCTTAAAAACCCCCAAATCCCCCCCGGGAAAATGAGGGAAAAATTCCTTTTTTTTTTTTTGGGAAAAATCTCTAAAATTGAGGAATCTTGGGGGGGAAAAGAAGGAGAAAATTCCCAGGGATGCGAGCGCCGCCTTTATTGGGATTTTCCAAACTTCCAACTTTATTTGGTTTCGGATTTTTCCCGGTTTTTTTTCCGGGAGCTTTTTTTCCATCCTGGAATTCCCGAATTCCTCGGGGCTGGGGAAAAACCGGGAATTTCGCCTCGGCGCTTTCTTCACCCTGGAAAAGGGAAACGGAAATAAAAAACGACGGGAAAAGCGAATTCCTCGGGAAGGATTTCCCAGGAATCGTCCCCAAAATATCCGGGAAAAAAAACCTGGAAAAATCCGGATTCCAGGGATCCCAGCCCTCACCTTCCCCTGGAATTCTCAGGGCTCTTCCAAGCTTTTCTCTCCCTCCTTTCCCGGAGTTTTTTCTGGATTCTTCTCCTCTTTTCCTGGAGTTTTTTCTGGATTTTCCTCTGATTTTCCAGGATTTTTTTCTGGATTTTCCTCAGATTTTCCCGGATTTTTTTCTGGATTTTCTTCCTCTTTTCCCGCAGTTTTTTCTGGAATTTCCCCCCCTTCTCCCAGAGTTTTTTCCGGATTTTCCCCCTCTTTTTCCGGAGTTTTTTCTGGAATTTCCCCCCCTTTTCCCGGAGTTTTTTCTGGATTTTCCCCCTCTTTTTCCGGATTTTTTTCCGGATTTTTCCCCGGATTTTCCCCCTCTTTTCCCGGATTTTCCCCCTCCTCTTTGCCCTCCCCTCCCTGGGGTTGGTTTTGGGGCGAATTCCGGGGATTTTGGGGCTCCTCGTCCTCGTCCTGCAGGAAGGGCGGCATCCGCAGCGGCTCCGGAGCCGTCAGGAATTGCCGGGATCCCGGGAAATCCCCCGGAATTCCGGAGCTTCCCGGGGACTTGGGCGGCTCCGGGGGCTCCTCCGAGAACGGATCCTCGCCCTGCAACGGGAAAAGGAGGCGGGAATGGGGGGAAAAACCGGGAAAACGGGAAAAAACGGGAAAAATGGGAATAAAATGGGGGGAAAAACCGGGAAAATGGGAAAAAACGGGAAAAATGGGAGAAAATGGGGGGAAAAACGGGGAAAACGGGAAAAAATGGGAGAAAATGGGAATAAAATGGGAGAAAATGGGGGGAAATGGGGAAAAAATGGGAATAAAATGGGGAAAAATGGGAATAAAATGGGGAAAAATGGGAATAAAATGGGGAAAAATGGGAATAAAATTGGGGGAAATGGGGAAAAATGGGGAAAAACGGGAGAAAATGGGAATAAAATCGGAAAGAATGGGAATAAAATGGGGGAAAATGGGAAAAAATGGGAATAAAATGGGGAAAAATGGGAATAAAATGGGAGAAAATGGGGGAAAATGGGAATTAAATGGGGAAAAATGGGAATAAAATAGGGGAAAATAGGGGAAAAAATGGGAGAAAATGGGAAAAACGGGGGAAAACGGGAGATATTGGGAAAAAAATGGGGATAAATTGGGGAAGAATGGGGAAAAATTGGGAGAAAAATGGAAAAAAATGGGGAAAAAATAGAGAAAAAATGGGAATAAAATGGGAATAAATGGGAAAAAATGGGAGAAATGGAGAAAAAAGGGGAAAAATGGGAGAAAATGGGGAAAAAATGGCCAAAAGCCAGGAAATCCAGGGGAAATCCATGGGAATCTGGGAAAAGCGATGGGAAAGTGGGGAGAGACAGAAAATTGGGGAAAACCAGGGGAAATCTGGGAAAAAACGTGGAAAGTTTGGGGAGAAATGGGAATTTGGGGGGAAAAACCCTGGAAAATTGGGAAAACCCCTGGAAAATCGGGGGGAAACGGTGGAAAATTGGGAAAATTTGGGGGGAAAGCCGAGGAATTTTGGGGAAATTCGGGAATTTCCACTGGGAAAGGCTCCAAGCCCTGGGAAGAGCCGGATCCCGGGGGGAATTTTGGGAAATTTGAATCCAAAGGGGGAAATTCCTTCAATTCCTCAGCCCAGCTCTGAATTCCGCCGGAATTCCCGGGGCACGGAGCCCCAAATTCCCGGGATTTTTGGGCCTGGGGGTTCGGAGAATTCCAGGAATTCCGTGGATTTGGGGGGGGGGGGGGAGGAGAAACCTCAGAGCTCCAAAGGGGGAAATTCCGGGATTGCGGCCCTGGAATTGTCCTGGGATCTCGGGATGGTCCCGGAATCTTCGGGAATCCTCCCGGAATCTTCGGGAATCCTCCCGGAATGTTCGGGAATCCTCCCGGAATGTCCGGGCTCCCCATCCTGGATTCCCTCGGGAATCTCTTCCCAATTTCCTCCGGAGCAGCCGAAATTCCGAGCGAGGAGCTGCTGCTCCCAGGGGGGATTGCTTGGGAATTCCCAGGGATTTTTGGGAATTCTCAGGGGAGATTTTTGGGGAATTCTTGGGAGGTTTTTTGGGGAATTCTCAGGGGGGTTTTTTGGGATTTTTTTGGGAATTCTCAGGGGGTTTTTTGGGGAGTTTTTTTGGGAATTATTTGGGTTTTTTTGGGATTTTTTTTGGGAATTCTTTGGGGTTTTTTTTGGGATTTTTTGGGGATTTCTCAGCCCCCCCCCGCCTCCTTTTCCAGCCGGGAATTGCAGAGCTGGGAATGGGAACGCTCCGGAGCCGCCTCCGAGGGGAATTCCCGGGAAATTCTGGGAATTTCGGGGGGGGGTTGGCTTTGGTGTTTTGGGTTTTGTTGGGATTTTTTTTCCCGGAATCCGGGATGGGAAAACAGCGGGAATGTCGGGAATGTGGCTGCTCTGCACTGGGAATGCTGCTGTGGGATACTGGGATTACTGGGAATCACTGGGATCACTGGGAATCACTGGGAATTATTGGGATTACTGGGATCACTGGGAATGCCTCCATCCCAAACTGGGAGCGCGGGAACGCTCCCGTCCCACGCAGCTGATTCCGGGATCCAAATTCCCTCCTTTTCCCGGGATTCTGGGGCTCCTTTTCCCGGGATTCCGGGGTTCCTTTTCCCGGGATTCTGGGGCTCCTTTTCCCGGGATTCCGGGGCTCCTTTTCCCAGGATTCCGGGGCTCCTTTTCCCGGGATTCCGGGGCTCCTTTTCCCGGGATTCCGGGGCTCCTTTTCCCGGGATTCCGGGGCTCCTTTTCCCGGGATTCTGGGGCTCCTTTTCCCAGGATTCCGGGGCTCCTTTTCCCGGGATTCCGGGACTCCTTTTCCCGGGATTCCGGGGCTCCTTTTCCCGGGATTCTGGGGCTCCTTTTCCCAGGATTCCGGGGCTCCTTTTCCCGGGATTCCGGGGCTCCTTTTCCCGGGATTCTGGGGCTCCTTTTCCCGGGATTCCGGGGCTCCTTTTCCCGGGATTCTGGGGCTCCTTTTCCCGGGATTCCAGCTCCGTCTTCCCGGGGCTCCAGCTCCCCGGTTTTGGGATCCGAATTCCCTCCTTTTCCCGGGATCCAGCGTCCCTTTTCCTTGGGATCCAAATCCCGTTTTTTCCCGGGATCCAAATCCTTTTTCCGTGGACTCCAAATCCCGTTTTTTTTCCCGGGATCCAAGGTCCCTCTTCTTGGGATGCAAATCCCGAATTTCCCAGGACCCGAGGTCCGTCTTCCCAGGATCCAAAGTCCTTTTTTTTTTGGGATCCAAATCCCGATTTTCCCCCAGGATCCAAATCCCATTTCTCTGGGATCCAAATCCCATTTTTCCCAGGACTCCAGGTCCGTCTTCCCAGGATCCAAATCCCGATTTTCCCGGGACCCGAGCTTCGTCTTCCCGGGATGCAAATCCCGATTCCTTGGGATCCAAATCCCGTTTTTTTCCCGGGATCCAACGTCCCTTTTCCTTGGGATGCAAATCCCGATTTTCCCAGGACTCCAGGTCCGTCTTCCCAGGATCCAAAATCCTGTTCCTTTGGGATCCAAATCCCATTTTTCCCGGGACTCCAGGTCCATCTTCCCGGGATGAAAATCCCGTTTTTTTGGGATCCAAATCCCGATTTTCCCCCAGGATCCAAAGTCCTGTTTTTTGGGATCCAAATCCCATTTTTCCCGGGACTCCAGGCCCGTCTTCCCAGGATCCAAATCCTTTTTTTTGGGATCCAAATCCCGTTTTTTTCCCGGGATCCAAATCCCGATTTTTCCCGGGATCCAAGCTCCCTTTTCCCAGGATCCAAAGTCCATTTTTTTTTTGGGATCCAAATCCCATTTTCCGGGATCCAAATCCCGTTTTTTTTCCCCCAGGAGCCAGCAGGCACAGTCACCGCTTTTCCCACTTTTTTCCCCCACTCTCTTCCCACTTTTTTCCCGGCTTTTCCCGTTTTTCCGAGGTTTCCCGGCCCCAGAGCTCCGGGAAGGGATTTTTTGGGATCTTGGAGCTTCTCCCGGGAATCCTCCAGAGGCGGCTCCGTCGCTTTTCCTCCGCCCCGGCTGCGGATCCTGCCCGGAAAACTCCGGAAAACTCCGGAAAACCCCGGGAAATCCCGGCCCAGCCCCGAATCCCGGGATTTTGGGGGGGTTTGGGATTCCTGGGATCGGGATTTGGGGCTGGAACCGCCCCGGAATTCCAGGAAATCTCAGAATTCCCCAAATTCCCGACAATTCCCCACCGGGATCCACGGCTCCAGAGGAAGTTTTTGGGAAAAGTCCGGGATTTGAGGGGTTTTCGCTTTAATGCCGAGGAGACGACGGAAAACTGGGAAGGAATTCCCGAAAAACAACGGAAACAAAGCCAGGAACGCCAAAAGAACCGGAAAAAAACCCCAAAAAAATCCAGGATTTCTCTGGGATTTGGATGCTGGGACACGGAAGAGTAGGAAAAACTGGGAAAGAATTCCCAGAAATGCCCAAACTGCCGGAAAAAACGAGGAAAAAAACCCCAGGATTGGACAAAAAAGCAACAAAAAATAAGGGAAGCTCTGGAATTTTCCAGAATTTTCTGGGAATTTGGCTCTGAGGATTTCGGAATGGCAAAGAAAGGGGGGAAAGAATCCAAAATTGGACAAAAACCCCCAAAAATCCAGGGAAAACTCTGGATTTGGCAGGAATTTTTGGGGAATTTGGCTCTGAGGATGCGGGAATGGCAAAGAAAGGGGGAAAAAACCCCAAAATTGGACAAAAATCCACCAAAACCTGGGAAAAGCTGTGGAATTTTCTGGGAATTTGGCTCTGCCCACGCTGGAATGGCAAAGGAGGGGGGAAAAACCCAAAAATCGGATAAAAAACCCCAAAAAACGCAGGGAAAGGCGGGGATTTTGGGGGATTTTTGGGGATTTTTGGGGATTTTGGGGGATTTTTGGGGATTTTTGGGGATTTTTGGGGATTTTGGGGGATTTTTGGGGATTTGATGGAATTTTGGGAATTTTTGGGGGTTTTTGGGAAGGGGATTCCCGGGAATACCTGCAGGTAACGCTCCAGCATGCGCACGATGTGTTTGTTGTTCAGGACGCTCTTGGCCACGTGCAGGCTCGCCTTGCGGAACTGCTCCGCTGCCAGCTGCAAAAAACCCGGGAATGCCGGATCCGGGGAATGCCACCGGATCCTGGGAATGCCACCGGATCCTGGGAATGCCGGATCCAGGGAATGCCGGATCCAGGGAATGCCGCCGGATCCCGGGAATGGCACAGCCCCAGATCCAGGGAATGGCACAGCCCCGGGTCCAGGGAATGCTGGATCCCGGGAATGCTGGATCCCGGGAACGGCACAGCCCCGGATCCAGGGAATGCCGGATCCTGGGAATGGCGGATCCAGGGAATGCCGGATCCTGGGAATGCCAGATCCCGGGAATGCCGGATCCAGGGAATGGCACAGCCCCAGATCCAGGGAATGCCGGATCCCGGGAATGGCACAGCCCTGGATCCAGGGAATGCCGGATCCCGGGAATTCCCCACGGTTCCCGTGGGATGGGGGCGGGGTCAGGGATCCCCGGGGGTTCCAAGGGAAAATTGGGAATTGCAGAGGGGTTTGGGGGGAATGGGGAGAAATGCAGGAATTGCCAAGGGATCACTCCAGGGATTCCCAGGGATATCTCCATGAATTCCCATGGGATAACGCCCCAGATTCCCCTGGGATAACTCCAGGAATATCTCCATGAATTGCCATGGGATAATTCCAGGATAACCCCCTGAATCCCCCAGGATAATTCCTGTGGGATAACCCGTGAATCCCCCGGAATAACCCCAGGGATATCTCCATGAATTCCCCGGGATAATCCCAGGGATATCTCCATGAATTCCCTGGGATAATTCCATGGGATAACTCCAGGATAATTCCTGTGGGATGAGGGATAATTCCATGGGATCTCTCACCCTGCGGTTGCGGCCGTGCTGAGCCGATCTCAGGTGTATAACCCCAGGGATAACCCCAGGATAGTTCCCATGGGATAACTCCAGGATAATTCCCGTGGGATGAGGGATAATTCCCATGGGATAACTCCAGGATAATTCCCGTGGGATATTTCCATGGGATCTCTCACCCTGCGGCTGCGGCCGTGCTGCGCCGATCTCAGGTGTATAACCCCAGGGATAACCCCAGGGATATCCCCATGAATTCCCTGGGATAATTCCCGTGGGATAACTCCAGGATAATTCCCGTGGGATAACTCCAGGATAATTCCATGGAATCTCTCACCCTGCGGCTGCGGCCGTGCTGCGCTGATCTCAGGTGTATAACCCCAGGGATAACTCCAGGATAACCCCAGGGATATCCCCATGAATTCCCTGGGATAATTCCCATGGGATAACTCCAGGATAATTCCCATGGGATAACTCCAGGATAATTCCCATGGGATGAGGGATAATCCCATGGGATCTCTCACCCTGCGGCTGCGGCCGTGCTGAGCCGATCTCAGGTGCCGCTGCAGGCGCTGGCTCTGGGCCGGGATCAGGACGTCGCACGCCAGGCAATGAGCGGCCTCGATCCTCTGGAAGAAGTGCTCCTGCCCGATCCCTGCGTTCCCGGCAATCCCGTCACTGCCCCGCATTCCCGGGAATCCCGGCACTGCCCTGCCATTCCCGTCACTGCCCCGCATTCCCAACAATCCCATCACTGCCCCGGATCCCCGGGAATCCCGTCACTGCCCCGGCAATCCCATCACTGCCCCGGCATTCCCGGGAATCCCGTCACTGCCCCGGCAATCCCGTCACTGCCCCGCCATTCCCAACAATCCCGTCACTGCCCCGGATCCCTGGCAATCCCATCACTGCCCCGGATCCCCGGATTCCCGTCACTGCCCCGGCAATCCCAACAATCCCGTCACTGCCCCGGATCCCCGACCCCACGGAGAGGCTCGGGATCACCCCGGGAACCGGGACAGGGCCGGGCACAAAAATCCCCAAAATTCACCAGTGAAAACGGGGGAGATTCCCAAATAAAACCGGGGGAAATTCCCAAATAAACCCCAAAAAAATACCAAATAAAACCAGGGAAAATTCCCAAATAAAATCAGGGAAAATTCCCAAATAAAACCAGGGAAAATTCCCAAATAAAACCAGAAAAAAACCCAAATAAACTCAGGAATAATCCCCAAATAAAACCAGGGAAAATTCCCAAATAAACCCCAAAAAAATCCCCAAATAAAACCAGGGAAAATTCCCAAATAAAACCAGAAAAAAATCCCAAATAAAACCAGGGAAAATTCCCAAATAAAACCAGCAATAATTCCCACATAAACCCAAAAAAAAATCCCAAATAAACACAGGAATAATCCCCAAATAAAACCCTGAAAAATTCCCAAATAAAACCAGGGAAAACTCCCAAATAAACCCAGGGAAAATTCCCAAATAAAACCAGAAAAAAACCCAAATAAACTCAGGAATAATCCCCAAATAAAACCAGGGAAAATTCCCAAATAAACCCCAAAAAAATCCCCAAATAAAACCAGGGAAAATTCCCAAATAAAACCAGAAAAAAATCCCAAATAAAACCAGGGAAAATTCCCAAATAAAACCAGCAATAATTCCCACATAAACCCAAAAAAAAATCCCAAATAAACACAGGAATAATCCCCAAATAAAACCCTGAAAAATTCCCAAATAAAACCAGGGAAAACTCC
Organism: Poecile atricapillus; assembly: GCF_030490865.1. Taxonomy (NCBI): domain Eukaryota; kingdom Metazoa; phylum Chordata; class Aves; order Passeriformes; family Paridae; genus Poecile; species Poecile atricapillus. The sequence goes on from NC_081287.1 coordinate 308,937, forward strand.
CAAATAAACCCAGGGAAAATTCCCAAATCGAGCCTGGAAAAGCTCCCGGATTTGAAACCCCGGCACATTCCCAGGATTTCCCTGGAATTCCCAGGATTTCCCTGGAATTCCCAGGATTTCCCTGGAATTCCCGGATTTCCCTGGAATTCCCGGAATTCCCTACCCTTGAAGGGGTCCGGTCTCTGTTTGCTCCCCTCCTTCTCATTCAGCTCCTGGCGCCGCCTCTCGATCTTCCGGTTCCTGTTCACGATGTATTCCTGGGAAAAGACCGGGAAAATCCGGGAATGGCGGCCCAAAAACACCGGGAAAATCCGGGAATGGCAGCCCAAAAACACCGGGAAAATCCGGGAATGGCGGCCCAAAAACACCGGGAAAATCCCGAAGGAATCCTGAACAACCCCCAAGGAAAGAAACCACTGGGAGATCCTGGGAATTCTGACCCAAACCCATGGAAAATCCAGGAATTCTGACCCAAAAAACACCGGGAAAAATCCCACATTTCCAGCCTGGAAAATCCCAAAGAAATCCTGAGGAAAATCTGAGGAAAAAAAACCCAAAAAAATTCCAACAAAAATCCCGATTTTCCACCTAAAACCTCTCGGAAAAACGGCCAAAAAAATCCTGAAAAAATATAACGGAAAAAATCCCAAAAATTCTTTAAAAATCCCAAAAAAATCCCCAAAAATTTCTTTAAAAATCCCAAAAAAATTCCCCCAAAAAATCCTGAAAAATTCTTTAAAAATCCCCAAAAAATTCCCCCAAAAATTCTTTAAAAATCCCCAAAAAATTCCCCAAAAAAATCCTGAAAAATTTTTTAAAAATCCCCCAGAATTCCCCAAAAGATCCCGAAGGAATTCCCGGGATTCCGGAGCTGCCGCTGCTCCCACCTGCAGGAACTGCACGCTGCGGTCGGGCAGTTTGGTGCCGATGTAGCGCAGCGTCTCCCGGTGGAATTTGCTCTCCAGGTGCCGCTGGATCTCCTCCTCCTCCAGGCTCCGGAATTTGCAGACGGAGCAGGCGAACTGGATCCTGGGAAAAGCCAAATCCCGGGGAAAAAACGGGAAAATCCCACAAAATTCCCACCAAAATCGGCCCCGGAACGGGAATATCCCGGGATTTCTTGGGAATGCTGTCGCAAAAATGGGAATTGTCAACCCAGAATTCCAAGGTTGCCCCAAATCCCTGGAATTCCCATGCAAGGAGGCACCGGGAGGTGCAAAAATCCCGGAATTTCTCATCGTAAAACTCGGGAAAATCCGGGAATCCCTGGGAATTCGAGGGGCAAAATCCCCAAATCCCCGGGAATTCCTGTCTGGGGAAGTGGGAAAACCCCAAAATTCCTGGGAATTCTCGGCCCCGAGGGGCTCCGGGTGCGGGATTTGCCCCGAGGAACGGGAAAACTCCTGGAATTCCTGGGAATTCCTGGGAATTCCCGGCTGGCCCCACCTGTCCATGGCCCGGTCCCGCATCCGGTCCCTCCTGCGCTGCTTCTCCCGCTTCTTCCTCACCTCCTCGTCCTCCTCCTCGGATGCTGAGGGGAAAACTCGGGAATTCTTATCCCAAAGAACTCCAGGGAATCCTTTCCCAGCATTCCCAGACCCCCAAACCCCCAGGATTCCCCGGCTTTCCCTGCTTTTCCCAGGTTTTCCGAATTTTCCCATTTTCTCTCCCATTTTCCCTGAGATTCTCCCATTTTTTCCCATTTCCCCCCACAGTTTTCCCTTTTTTCCCATTTTTTCCCATTTCCCCCCACAGTTTTCCCTTTTTTCCCATTTTTTCCCCCATTTTTCCCAGGTTTTTCCCCATTGCCAGCGGGTTCAGCTTCCCTGGGATCCTTTGGAATCCTTTGGGATCCTCCCCCAACGAACTCCTCGGGAATTCCTCCCCAAAAAAGCCCCAAAATTCCTCCAAAATCAGCGGGAAAAGCCCCAAAAAAGCTGGAAAATCCTGGAATTCTGGGAAATTTCCTTCCAAAGGGCCCCAGAATCCCGGGAATTCTCCTGGGGAGCGGAATCCGGGATCTCCTGGAAAAGAAAAAAGAAGGAAAAGGAAACACTGGAGTTGATTTTTCTTGGAATTCCCGGGGGGGATCAGCAGAATTTTGGGAATTTTCACCCCGTTTTTTGTGGATATTCCCAAAACCCCGCTGGTTTTCCATGGAATTTTCCAGGCTGGAAAAGCCCTGAGGGATTTGGGAATTCCTGCCCCGCTCAGCCCCTCCCGACTTTTTCCAGCCAGGAATTCTTCCCAAAAAATCCCCCCCAAAATTCCCAAATTTCTGATCCCAGCTGGAAAAAAAACCCCAAAATTTGGGATTCAGCCCTTCCAGGAGCCAAATCCGGGTAGAAATTCCCGATTTTTCCCGTTCCCTGAGGTTTTTTTTGGGATATTGCTGCAGAGCTCCGAAATTCCCGGATTTTGGGGAATCCCTGGAATACTTACACCTTTGTCCGCCTCATCCAAGGATTTTTCCTCTCCTTCCCCTTCATCTCCTGCGGGAAAAACGGGAAAATTCAGGGGGAAAAACGCCGGGAATTGGGAAAAAAGGCCGGGAAACCCCGGGAAAAAGGGGAAATCCCAGGAAAAGGGGAGAAAATGCCGGGAAAAGGGAGGAAAATTGGTGACAATCCAAGAGAGAGGGCGGGAATTCCCAGGAAAAGGGAGAAAATCTCAGGAGAAAAGATCGGGATTGCCAAGAAAAGGCTGGGAATTGCCAGGGAAAGGCTGGGAATTGCCAGGAAAAGCTGGAATTTCCCAGGAAAAGCTGGAATTTCCCAGGAAAAGCTGGAATTTCCCAGGAAAAGCTGGAATTTTCCAGGGAAAGGTGGGAATTGCCAGGAAAAGCTGGAATTTCCCAGGAAAAGCTGGAATTTCCCAGGAAAAGGTGGGAATTCCCAGGGAAAGGTGGAATTTCCCAGGGAAAGGTGGGAATTGCCAGGAAAAGCTGGAATTTCCCAGGAAAAGCTGGAATTTCCCAGGGAAAGCTGGAATTTCCCGGCAGGGCCGGCGTTACCGTGCTCGGAGTCGCGCTCGTTGCCGTCGCTGTCGCTCCGGGTGTTTTTGGGGTCATTCCCCTCGGCATTCCCGGCGTTCCCGTCGGTATTCCCGGCGTTCCCATCGGCATTCCCGGCGTTCCCGGAGCCGTTCCCGGAGCCGTTCCCGGAGCCGTTCCCGCTGTTCCCGGCTCCGTCGTCGCCGCTCCGGGAGCGTTTCCGTTTCCGGGCCCCCTCGGGCTCCCAGCGCCCCCCGGAGCGAGCGCGGAAAGGGCGGCGCCGGCCCTGCGGAGAATCCCGGGAATCAGGGGAATCCGGGAATGGGGAAATCCGGGAATCCCGGGAATCCGGGAATGGGGAAATCCGGGAATCCCGGGAATCAGGGGAATCCAGGAATGGGGAAATCCGGGAATCAGGGGAATCCAGGAATGGGGAAACCTGGGAATCCCGGGAATCTGGGAATGGGGAAACCTGGGAATCCGGGAATGGAGAAATCTGGGAATGGGGAAATCCGGGAATGGGGAAAGCTGGGAATCCCAGGAATCCGGGAATGGGGAAAGCTGGGGATAACGTGGGGAAAAGTGAGAAACCCTGGGAAGAACGTGGGGAAGAGCAGGGAAAATCTGCAGGAAAAAGATGGGGAAAAAGTGGGGAAAAGCAGGAAAATTCGGGGGAAAAGTGGGAAAATCTGGGAAAACGCTGGAACTAAGTGGCAAAAGAGCGGGAAAAAGCGGGGAAACCTGGGACTGGTGTAGGAAGGAGAGGGAAAAGGCAGGAAAAGTTGGGAACAAGGCGGGAAAAGGCAGGAAAAGGCAGGAAAAGGCAGGAAAAAGCGGGAATGGGAATTGTGGAACTCACCGGGAACAGGGCCCCGTTCCAGGGCAGCGCTCCCGGCCGCTCCCTCCTCCGGCCGCCCATCAGGGAGCGCCCCAGCCCCGGCATTCCCGGCATTGCCGGCATTCCCAGCACCCCCAGATCGCCGGGATAGTCGGGATAATCGCCGGGATAGTCGGGATAGTCGCCGGGATAGTCGGGATAGTCGGGATAATCGCCGGGATACTCCGGCGCCGGCGGGAAGAGCGAGGGCAGCGCTCGGGATTCCGGCCCCGCGCGGTTTCCCGGGAACGCCGGGGCCTCACTCCAGCGCGCCGGGAACGGCTCCGGGAGGCGCCGGCGGCCGCGGCCGCGGGGCCCGGCTGAGCCGGGAAGCGCCGGGAAGGAACCGGAGCCGCCGGGGGCGTCCCGGGAACGCTCCGAGGGCCCCGCTCCGAAGGGAAAGGCCGGGCGGAAAGGATCCCGGGAAACGCGCCCGTCCAGAGGGGCCAGAGAGTCGAAGCGGAAGGAGCTGGAAAAGTGGGAATAAAAACTGGGATTAGGGCTGGGAATGGGAGGTGGGGATCCCTCCTTTTATCCTGGAAAAACGGGAATAAAATCCCGGATTAGGGCTGGGAATGAAGGGCAGGGATCCCCTCTTTATCCTGGAAAAGTGGGAATAAAATCCCGGATTAGGGCTGGGAATGAAGGGCAGGGATCCCTCCTTTTATCCTGGAAAAACGGGAATAAAATCCCGGATTAGGGCTGGGAATGAAGGGCAGGGATCCCTCCAGTTTATCCTGGGAAATTGGGAATAAAAACCAGGATTAGGGCTGGGAATGAAGGGCAGGGATCCCTCCTTTTATCCTGGAAAAAAGGGAATAAAACCCAGGATTAGGGCTGGGAATGAAGGGCAGGGATCCCTCCTTTTATCCTGGAAAAAAGGGAATAAAACCCAGGATTAGGGCTGGGAATGGGAGGCAGGGATCCCTCCGTTTATCCTGGAAAAGTGGGAATAAAATCCCGGATTAGGGCAGGGGTTTTTCCGGATGCCAGGAGCGGGAGGGAGGGATCTGGGAGAATCCAGGATGGAATTCCCACCTCTCCTGCGGCTGGCGCCCCTCTCCCGGCGCGCCCTCCTTGGCCAGCAGATCCAGGCGCTGGTTGATCTTGGCGATGATGGAGTCGGGATTGGAGCCGGAAACTTCCGCACCAAAGGCCGAGCCCGAGGAGCCCAATCCCGAGGATCCCAATCCCGAGGATCCTAATCCTGAGGATCGCAGTCCTGAGGATCCCAATCCTGAAGATCCCAATCCCGAGGAGCCCAATCCTGAAGATCCCAATCCCGAGGATCCTAATCCTGAGGAGCCCAATCCTGAGGATCCCAGTCCTGAGGATCCCAATCCCGAGGATCCCAGTCCTGAGGATCCCAATCCTGAGGATCCCAGTCCCGAAGATCCCAGTCCTGCAGATCCCAATCCCGAGGATCCCAGTCCTGACGATCCCAGTCCCGAAGATCCCAGTCCTGAGGATCCTAATCCTGCAGATCCTAATCCTGCAGATCCCAATCCTGAAGATCCCAATCCCGAGGATCCCAGGCCCAAGGCTGATCCCGAGGATCCAAAGGCGCTCCCGGATCCCGATCCATAGGCAGATCCTGCAGCTCCCGATCCGTAGGCGGCTCCTGAGGCTCCCAATCCTGAGGCTCCCAATCCTGAGGCTCCCAATCCTGACGATCCCAGTCCTGAGGATCCAAATCCTGAGGATCCCAGTCCCGAGGATCCCAGTCCCGAGGATCCCAGTCCCGAGGATCCCAGTCCCGAGGATCCCAGTCCCAAGGCCGATCCGGCGGATCCGTAGGCGGCTCCCGAGGATCCGTAGGCGCTCCCGGATCCCGATCCGTAGGCGGATCCCGCAGCTCCCGATCCGTAGGCGGCTCCCGAGGATCCCAATCCCGAGGATCCCAATCCCGAGGATCCCTCGGAGGATCCCAGCCCCAGCTCCGGAGCCTTGGGAGTCTCCCAGGATCCGTAGGCGGCTCCGGGCGGCGCCGAGGCCGAGCCCGCGTAGAACTCGTAGCTCTCATAGCCTGGGGGGGGTAATTCGTTAATTGGTTAATTAATGAGCTGCTTAATTAGGGGGGGAAGAACCCTGGGGGGGGGGGATCCCGGCGGGAAAAATCCCAGGATGGTTCCCAGGGAAAAAATTCCCAGGGAATTTGGGGGGTGTGGAATTCATAGCCTTTGTAGGCTGGGAATGAAAGGGTTAATTAGGCATTGATTAATTAATTAATTAACCAAGGGGAATCAGCCATGGGTTAATTAATTAAGGGGGAATTAGTAGGGGAACGAAGGAATTCCAGGGGGGGATCCCGGCGGGAAAAATCCCGGGACGGTTCCCAGGGAAAAAAATTCCCAGGGAAAAAAATTCCCATGGAATTGGGGGGGGGGTGGATCAAACTCGCAGCCCTCGCGGTCAGTAATTAATTAATGAGCTGCTTAATTAGGGGGGAATGAAAGAATTCCAGGGGAAAAAATGGGAAAAAGGAGGGGAAAAGGGAGGGAAAAGGGAAAAGGGAAAAGGCAGGAGCAGCAGGAAATGAGGGAATTTGGGAAGAGGCCGCTGAGCGTTCCCGGATTCCGGAGGATCCCGCGCTGACCCCGCTCCCACCTTGCCAGCTCGGCGCGCTCGTGCCGTAGGAACCTGGGGAAAACAGGGAAAACGGGAATTTTTCCAGGGAAAACGGGAACTTTTCCAGGGAAAACGGGAATTTTTCCAGGGAAAACGGGAACTTTTCCAGGGAAAACGGGAATTTTTCCAGGGAAAACGGGAATTTTTCCAGGGAAAACGGGAATTTTTCCAGGGAAAACTGCTGGAATTGCGGGGAAAAGGCTCGGGAATCAGAGGGATTTGTGGGGAAAGGGGGAAATTTTGGGAAAAGCAGGGAGGGAAGGGCAGGGGCTGGGATTTGTTGGGAATTGCAGTGGGATTTGCAGGAAAAAGCAGGAAAAGAGGGAAAAGGGGATTTGGGGGTGGATGCAGAGATTCTGGGAGGGGAAAAAAGGGAAAAAAATGGGGGAAAAGGGTGAAAAAGTGTAAAAAATGGGGAGGGAGAGAGATAGAGGGGGAAAAGAGAAAAAAAGAGGGAAAAAAGGGAGAAAAAGGGGAGAAAACGGGGAAAAAGTGTAAAAAATGGGGAGGGAGAGAGATAGAGGGGGAAAAGAGAAAAAAAGAGGGAAAAAAGGGAGAAAAAGGGGGAAAAAGGGGGAAAAGTGTAAAAAATGGGAAGGGAGAGAGATAGAGGGGGAAAAGAGAAAAAAAGAGGGAAAAAAGGGAGAAAAAGGGGGAAAAAGGGTGAAAAGAGGGGGAAAGAAGGGAGAAAAAGGGGGAAAAAAGTGGGGAAAAGGGGGGGAAGGGGAAAAAATGGGGAAAAAGGGGAAAAAATGAGGGAAAAGGGGGGAAAAGGGGAAAAAAGGAAAAGCTCAGGAAAAGCTCAGGAAAAGCTCAGGAAAAGCTCTGGAAAAGCTCAGGAAAAGCTCAGGAAAAGCTCTGGAAAAGCTCTGGAAAAGCTCTGGAAAAGCTCAGGAAAAGCTCAGGAAAAGCTCTGGAAAAGCTCAGGAAAAGCTCTGGAAAAGCTCAGGAAAAGCTCAGGGAAGCTCTGGAAAGCTCAGGAAAAGCTCGGGAAAAGCTCGGGAAAAGCTCAGGAAAGCTCTGGAAAGCTCAGGAAAAGCTCAGGAAAAGCTCAGGAAAGCTCAGGAAAGCTCACCCTGGGTGCTGCCGGCCCCGCTGCTCCAGGCGCCGTATCCTGGGGAAAAGGCGGAGCCGTCAGCCGGGAAGGGCAAATTCCCACTTTTCCAGAGGCCGATCCCAAATCCCAAAGCCCAGCCCCAGATCCAAGCCCAGCCCGGGACGAGGCACCCCCGAAAAGCAGCAGGAAATTCCCGGATTTCCGGCAAAAGCGGCTCCTCCCGCCCCCACCTGCGGCTGCTCCCAGGGAAAAGTTGGGAATGTTGAGCCAAACCAGGCTGGAATCTTCGGGAAATCGCAGCTGCTGCTCCCAAATTTCCCCCTTTTCCAAAGGATTTTTGTCCTTTTTGGGAGGAAATTCCCTGGGTTTTGTCCCTGGATGTTCCAACTCACGTTTTCCTGGGTTTTTTTCCCCAGGAAATCGGGATAAAACCTCAGGTTTCCAGTGGGAATTAAGGATTAATTCCGGAATGAAACATTCCATGAATATTTCCAGGAGGGAAAACTCTTGGGAATAAATCCTGGTCTCCATTTCTTGGGATAAAATCCACGGAATCGACCAAAAAACTGGGAAAAAAACCAACACTGGGAAAGGAGGAAAAACCAATTTGATGGAGCTGAGTGTGGAAATTCCTGATTTCGATGGAATTCTCTCCCAAGGAGAAGAGTTTTGTCCTCTGGGATGATCAATTCTGGGAATTCCATCCATGGATCCCAAAGCTGGAGGCTCCAAAGCCACGGATTTGGGAACATTCGGGGTTGGTTTTCCACGCTTTTGAATCCAGCCAAGGATTGTCCCAATTCCGCAGTTTTATGGCAAAATCCAGGGAAAATCCGGGACACAAATCCCTCCAGAGCCGTTTATTCCAGTCCCAGTCCCGCTGCCAATTCCATAAATCCAAGGAAATCTCGGTTGCCAGAACTTTTCCGGGTTTTTCATCCAGAAAAACCCCAGGATTCGCAGAGGCCGATTCCATCCCCGTTTTGCTTTTCCAGGTTTCTTTTTCCACCTCGGCTTTTATTCCCAAAACCAAAAAAAAACCCAACAAAACCACGGAAATAAAGGTTTGGAACCAGCACAGAGGAAATTCCAGATCCCAAATTCCCACTACAACGGGAACAGCTCCTTTGCCGTGGATCCTGGAGGAATTCCAGCCGGGATTTCCATCGATTCCAGCTGGGAATGAAGTGATAAATCCAGGGAAGGAAGGAAAAATTGTCCTGGCGGGATTTTTGTGTCCCTAAAAGTGAAGGAAAATTCAATTTCCAGGGGTTTTTGCAGCTCCCGATCGTGGATTTAAAGGGAAGGAAAGCATGGAGGGCTCCAAATGGGAAGAGATTCCAAAATTTTGGGAATATTTCTCCTCTCTCATCCCAAAAAAACTCCAGGCAGGGGCTTTGATCCAGCTGGAAAACCTCGGATTGAGGGAATTCCTTCCATTCCCAGCTTGGGATCCTTGGATTTGGGATCCTTTGGATTTGAAGGAGAGGAAATCCCGGTGGAAAAGGAGATTCCGAGGGCATCGGGCTCGGGATTTTCCCTTTCCCGATCCCTTTTTCCAGGCTGAGGAATCCAGGGGAATTTCCAGGGGATCCTGAGGAGATCCAGGGGGATCCTGAGGGGATCCAGGGGAAATCCCAGGGGGGTTCCTGAAGGGAACCGAGGGAATTTCCAGGGGGAATCCTGAGGGAGATCCAGGGGGGAATCCAGGCGGGAATTGGAGGGGAGGTCCAGAGGGCGATCCAAGGGGGAATCCCCCTGAGGAGGGGACACGGGACCCCCCCGGATGTCGCCAGGACGAGGGAAACTGAGGCACAGGCGGCGGGGGCGGGGCCGCGGCCGCCATTTTGTGTCGTCTTCAGCACCGGGCCCGGCGCCATTTCCGCCCCCTCCGCCCCCCTCAGGGCACGACCCCCCCGGAGCCAATCAGCGCCGCCCTAGCGGTGAGTGACGCGCCACTCAGCCAATCAGCGGCGCCGCTGCCTCACGGGGGGGGTGGGCGCTGCGCTTCCCGCTGCGGCGGAGCCCCCCCCACCCCTCAACCGCCGGTAACGGAGCCGGTGCTGAGGCAGCGACGGGAAGGAGCCCCCGCCGCGCTGGGGCAGCGTCAGCACCGCGGGGCTGCCCCGCGCCGCACCTACCGCCGTATCCCGGCTCCATGGCCGCCGCCTCCGCCCGGCGCCGCCGCCGCCGCCGCTTCGCCGCCCGCCTCAGCCGCCCGCGCACGCGCGCAGCCGCGCGCCTCCCACTAGGGCCCGCCCTCCGCGCTCCTGATTGGCCGATCTCCCCAGCCGCGCGTCCCGCCCTCAGCTCCCATTGGTCAGGCTGGTTCCCGCCCACGATCTGATTGGTAAAGGCGCTTCCTCCCTGAGGGCAAGGTCTGTCAATCACGGGCGTTCTGGCTCCTGATTGGGCGGCTCCGCGGGGCGCGCCTTTCACCGGCCGTGAGGGAGAGGAGGAGCCGCCAGGGAGTCCCCGCGGCCGGGAGCGGAGCGGCTCCGAGCCCACCTCGGAACGGTCCCGGAGCGGCCCCGGAGCGGCCTCGAAACGGCCCCGGAATGGCCCCGGACCGGCCCCTCACGGTGCCAATGTCCCCTGTGCCTCACAGTGAGTGTCCCCTGCCCCCTCAGGGACAGCGTCCCCAAATCCCCTCAGGGTCCCCAAGTCCCCTCAGGGTCCCCAGATCCCCTCAGGGTTCCCAAATCTCCTCAAAATGTCCACAAATCCCCTCAAAATTTCCTGAATTCCCCTCAGGGCTCCCGAATCCCCTCACGATTAAGTCTCTTAACAATGTCTCCGAATCCCCTCAGGGTCCCCGAATCCCCTCAGGGTTCCCAAATCCCCTCAGGTTTCCCAAATCTCCTCAAAAGGTCCCCAAATCCCCTCAAAATTTCCTGAATTCCCCTCAGGGTTCCCGAATCCCCTCAGGGTTCCCGAATCCCCACACGATTAAGAACCTTAACAATGTCTCTGAATCCCCTCAGGCTCCCCAAAACCCCTCAGGGTACACAAATCCCCTCAAGGTTCCCAAATCCCCTCAAAATGTCCCAAAATCTCCTCAAAAGGTCCCCAAATCCCCTCAGGGTTCCCAAATGCCCTCAAAATGTCCCAAAATCTCCTCAAAATGTCCCAAAATCCCCTCAGGGCCCCCAAATCCCCTCGGTGTCCCCAAATCCCTTTTCCCACCCATTTTCCATCCCTTTTTCCCTCCTTTTTCCCTTTTTTTTCCCTCCCATCTCTTTTTCCCATCCCTTTTCCATAACTGGGTGGAATTTCCCCATTCCTGGCAGGAGTTTCCCCGTCCCAGCCCAACCTGGAGCTCCCCAAACCCCAAAATTCCCAGAAAACCCAGCCCCGCTTCCATCATTCCCTCCAGCAGGGACATTCCCGGAACCCGAATTCCAAGATTTTCCTGGATTTTGGGCAGGAAAATCCCAACTTCAAACACATCGGGATTGGGATGGGAGCTCCCCCCAAAAACTGGGAATTTGGGCTTTTCCAAGGATGAGAGAGTCGGGATAACCTCAGGATGAGTCCTTTAAAATCCACAAAAACCTCGGGAATTCTCCCGTTTCACAACGGACACAACGGCACCGAACGCTCCGAGAGGGGAGGGAAAAACAGCGGGAAAATGGGGAAAAACGATGGGAAAACAGCAGGAAAACATTGGGAAAAGGGGGATCCACAGCCACAGGAAATCCTGGGAAAACCTCAGCGAGGTGAGGGGGACAAATCCCAGCCTTGTCCCACCCGGAAAAATCCCCGTTCCCAAGGGAAGAGGGGAAAAATTCCCACAAATCCACCTGGAAAAAAACCCAAATAAACGGGATCACGGCAAAACTTCGGGAGATCCGGTAGAAAAAAAATTCCAAAAAAAAAAAAAGAAAAAATTCATTCTACACAATTCCCTCTTTTTTTTCCTGGGAATTCCCAAAAACAAACAAACAAACAAACAACAACAAAAAAAAAAAACCTCGACAAAATTCCCTCTTTTTCCCAGGAGTTCCCAAGAAAAAATTCCAAAAGAATTCCCTCTTTTCCCTGGGAATTCCTGGGATTTGGGGCTGGGAACGGGGAACATCCACGGACACGGATCCGACACATCCAGGGAATATTTTGGGTCCTTTTCCCGTTGGGAATTCACTCCTGGAGCATTCCGGAGCTTTCCTCTTCATCCTGCTGCTCTTCCCTTGGGAATTCCTCCGGGAATTCCTCGGCGTTTTGGGAATTTTCCGCCTTTTCCGCCTCTGGATTTGTCCCTGTTCCCCTTTCCTGGGCTTTAGCTGCTGGAATTTCCTCGGGGTTTTTATTTTCCTCGGGATTTTCCTCAGGATTTTCAGGATTTTCAAGGTTTTCCTCAGGATCCTCGGGGTTCTCCTCAAGATTTTTGGGATTTTCCTCGGGGCTTTCCTGGGGATTTTGGGGATTTTCCTCGGGAATTTGGGGATTTTCCTCGGGATTTTGGGGGTTTTCCTCGGGATTTTCCTCGGGATTTTCCTCCGTGGCTCCTTCCCCTTCCTCGTGCTCCTCCTTTTCCTCGGGATCATCTGTGAAGGGATTTTCCCCCTGGAAAAAAGGGAAAAAAAAAATCCCCCAAAACCATTTGGAGCTTCCCTCAGGATTCCCCAAGGAATTCTGGGATTTTTGGGATTTAAAGGATATTTGGGATGGGCTCGATGAGATCTCTGGGATTTCTGGAATGAGGTTTCTGGGATCTAAACCCCAAACTGCTTCAGAATTCCCAAAAATCCCCCAAATCCCAACTCCAGCCTCAACCCCACAGTGCCCGGAAAAATCCAGGAATTCCCACCCCCAAAACATTCCCAAAAAAAAAACCCCAAACCCCCGAATATTCCCAAAAAACTCCCAAATATTCCCAAAAAAGCCCTCCCGGGGTGTTCCCGCCCCCGGAATTCCGGGAATTCCCACCTTGAGGTACTTTTCCAGCTTTTTGCTGATGAGTTTGTTGTTGAGGATGCTCCGGGCCACCACCAGCGAGGATTTCTTGGATTGCTCCATCATGGCCTGGGAGGGGACAGGGAATTCACGGGATTCGGACACGGATCCGGCAGAATTCCCAAGAAATTCCCTGGGAGAAGGGGCTGGGAGCAGAAACCCAGCAAAATTCCCAGGAAATTCCTTGGGAAAAGGGGGCTGGGGACACAAATCCAGGGAAATCTGTGGGAAATCCTGGGATTTGGGGCTCCCCCTTTGTGAATTCCCAGGATTTTGGTGGATCCCTGTGGGAAATCCCAGGATTTTTCAGGATCCTCATGGGATCCTGGGGCTCTCCCAGTGGGAATGTCCGGGATTTGTGCCCATCCCAGTGTGAATTCCCGGTGTTTCCCGCTGTCCCGGTGTGAATTCCTGGGGTTTGTGCCCATCCCAGTGTGAATTCCCGGTGTTTCCTGGTGTGAATTCCCGGTGTTTCCCGGTGTCCCGGTGTGAATTCCCGGTGTTTCCCGGCTGTCCCGGTGTGAATTCCCGGTGTTTCCCGCTGTCCCAGTGTGAATTCCCGGTGTTTCCCGGCTGTCCCGGTGCGAATTCCCGGTGTTTCCCGGTGTGAATTCCCGGGATTTCCCAGCTGTCCCGGTGTGAATTCCCGGTGTTTCCCGGTGTGAATTCCCGGTGTTTCCCGCTGTCCCAGTGTGAATTCCCGGTGTTTCCCGCTGTCCCAGTGTGAATTCCCGGTGTTTCCCGCTGTCCCAGTGTGAATTCCCGGTGTTTCCCGCTGTCCCAGTGTGAATTCCCGGGATTCCCCGGCTGTCCTGGTGTGAATTCCCGGTGTTTCCCGGTGTGAATTCCCGGTGTTTCCCGGTGTGAATTCCCGGTGTTTCCCGGTGTGAATTCCCGGTGTTTCCCGGTGTGAATTCCCGGTGTTCCCCAGCTGTCCCGGTGTGAATTCCCGGTGTTTCCCGGTGTGAATTCCCGGTGTTTCCCGCTGTGAATTCCCGGTGTGGATTCCCGGCTGTCCCGGTGTGAATTCCCGCGGCTCACCCGGCGGTTGTGGTTGTGATCCGGGGATTTCAGGTGTTTCTGGATGGAGCCAAAGTGCATCGGGAGCAGGAGGTCACAGGCGGAGCAGTGAGCGGCCTCCACCTTCCGCAGGAAGTGCTCCAGGCCCACCTCTAACGGGAACAGCGGGATCAGTGGGATCAATGGGATCAGTGGGATCATCGGGATCAATGGGATCCCCAGGGCTCCAGGCCCACCTCTAACGGGAACAGCGGGAATGGGATCATCGGGATCAATGGGATCAGTGGGAATGGGATCATCGGGATCAATGGGATCAGTGGGATCAATGGGAACAGGATCCCCAGGGCTCCAGGCCCACCTCTAACGGGAACAGCGGGATCAGTGGGATCAATGGGATCAGTGGGATCAGTGGGATCATCGGGATCAATGGGATCAATGGGAATGGGATCAGTGGGATCATTGGGAACGGGATCATTGGGATCAATGGGAATGGGATTAATGGGATCATCGGGATCACTGGGATCCCCAGTGCTCCAGGCCCACCTCTGCAACCCGAGTGTGGGATTGGGATCGGGATCAGGATCGGGATCAGGACTGGGAATGGTGAATCCCTTGGAGCCATTCCAGAGCCTTTCCCAGGCTTCCCAAACTTTTCCTTCCCTCGGGATCCCCCAGAGCCTTCCCAGCCTCGGCATTCCCGGCCCCTTCCCATGGGAATTCCCAGGAATTCCCGGGATCCCCTGCACCCCTTCCCCTGAGAATTCCCAGGAATTCCCGGGATCCCCTGCACCCCTTCCCATGGGAATTCCCAGGAATTCCCGGGTACCCTGTGTCAGGTCCTGCTCCCGCTGGATCTGCTGGATGACGGCGTTGATGTCGCGGATCCCGCGGCGCCGCTCCTCCGTCTTCCGCGTCTTGTTGGCCACGTATTCCTGCAGGGAATTCCCAGAAATCCCCAGGAACGGCCCCGGGGATTCCTGCAGGGGAAATTCCCCGGGATCGCCCTCCCAGAAATCCCCAAAAAATCCCGGAACAGCGACAGCAGCAGCAGCAGCAGCGGGATTCCCCATCCCAAAAACCCCGGCAGGGAAAGAGCCCGGGACAGCGGATTGGAGGGGATGGGAAAAGGGAAAGGAGGGAAAAGGAGGAAAAAGGGAAAAAGAGGGAAGAGGAAAAGGAGGGAAAGGGGAAGGAAGAAAGGGAATGTGAGGAAAAGAGGGAAAGGAAGAGAAAGAAAAACAGGAAAAGGAAGGGAGGAGAAAGAAAAGCAGAAAAAGGGAAGGAAGAAAAAGCAGGAAAGGAAGGAAAAGCTGGAAAAGAGGAGCAGGAAAAGCTGGAAAAGAGGGAAAGGAAGAGCAGGAAGAGCTGGAAAAGAGGAGCAGGAAGAGCAGGAAAAGAGCAGCAGGAAAAGCTGGAAAAGAGGGAAAGGAAGAGCAGGAAAAGCAGGGAAGGAAGAGCAGGAAGAGCTGGAAAAGAGGAGCAGGAAGAGCTGGAAAAGAAGAGCAGGAAAAGCAGGGAAGGAAGAGCAGGAAAAGAGGAAGAGGAAGAGCTGGAAAAGAGGGAAAGGAGGAGCAGGAAAGGAAGAGCAGGAAAAGCTGGAAAAGAGGAGCAGGAAAGGAAGAGCAGGAAAAGAGGAAGAGGAAGAGCAGGAAAAGAGGAGCAGGAAGAGCTGGAAAAGAGGAGCAGGAAAAGCAGGAAAAGAAGGAGAGGAGGAGCAGGAAAGGAAGAGCAGGAAAAGAGGAAGAGGAAGGGCAGCCCCCGATGGCGGGAATGCCGCGGGACCTGCAGGAATTCCGCCGTCTGTGGCGGCAGCTTGGAGCCCACGAACTGGAAATGCTCCCGGTGGAATTTGCTCTCCAGGTGCTGCCGGATCTCATCCTCAAAAAACGTCCGGAACTTGCACAGCGAGCACACGAACTGGATCCTGGAAAAACAACAGGAATAATGGGAATGCACACAAACTGGATCCTGGAAAAATAATGGGAATAATGGGAATGCACACGGGAATAACAACGGGAATGCACACGAACTGGATCCTGGAAAAACAACGGGAATAACAACGGGAATAACGGGAATAACAACGGGAATAACAATGGGAATAACAATGGGAATAACAATGGGAATAACAATGGGAATAACAATGGAGTAACAATGGGAATAATGGGAGTAACAATGGGAATAACAATGGGAATAGCAATGGGAATAACAATGGGAATAACAATGTGAATAACGGGAATAACAATGGGAATAACAGGAATAACAATGGGAATAACAGGAATGCACACAAACTGGATCCTGGGGAACAAACACCGGGAACAATGGGAATAAAAATCCTGGAAGAACATCCCTAAAAAGGAGGGAAATATTCCCAAAAACCCCCGGCATTCCCAGGAAATACCTCTCCACCATCCGGTCCCGGTGCCGCTTCTTCTGCCGGTCCTGGGATTTCCTCCCGGCCTGGAGCTTCTGCCGCAGCTGGGAATTCTGGGAATTCTCCTCCGGGATGCTCAGGGCTCCTGGAAAAATGGGAATGCCGGGAATTCCAGGGAAACGGAGCTTGGGAAAGGCCGGCCTGGAGCCAGAGGGGATCCTGGGTTTTTGGGAATGGGATTTAGGGGTTTTCAGGGATGGAGCAATCCCAGATTTCTCTGGGTTTAGGGAGGAACTCATCCCAAATTTTCCGGTTTTAGGGATGGATCCTTTCCCAAATTCCAGGATTTAGGGATAAAGCAGCCCCAGATTTCCGGGATTTCCCCTGGGAATCCCCAACTCACCTTTCTCGGAATCTCTTCCCTCTTCATCCTCCCCTTCCTGAAAAACCAAAACCGTGGGAATTTCAAACCCCCCGCAGCGAAATTCCCCGAGTTTCTCCCTCTGGAATTTCCCCTGGATCCGGGAAATTCCGGGAATCCCGAACTTTTGGGGGCTTTTCCCAAGGGAATCTCTCAGGGATGGGAATTTTATTGGAGAGGCCGGAATTCCCTGGAATTCCCACGGAAAATTCCACCTCCAGCCATTCCCCCAACCCAAATCCTGCGGGAATTCCCCCGGAATCCTGGGATTTCCCTCCCTCCCATCCCCAAATCCCGGGATTTTTCCCTCCCCACCCCATTTCCCTTGGAAATTCCCCCAAATCCTTCAGGAATTCCCCAGAATTCCAGGATTTCTCCTCACTCACCCCCCTGGATTCCTCCTTTTCTCCGGATTCGCCCTCCGTGCCTTCCTCTGGAACGGACAAAGCCCCAAAAATCGGGAATTCGGGATAAATCCCGGGATTTTCAGAGCTGGAAATCCGGGATTCAGCCCCAAATTTGGGCAGAATCCCGGGATTTTGGGTCCCCCCACCCCCCCCTCACCGTTTTCCGAGCTGGAATTGTCGGATCCGTCGGTTTTGGGAGTTTTTTCCTCGGAGCCGCTCGGCTGCTTCCGCTTCTTCCCAAAGGAATCGCGGCGGAGCCGCTTCCGCTGCGGCTGGAAAAGCGGGAATTGAAATCCCAAACCAGCGGGAATTTCCCCCTGGAAAAGCTCCAACATTCCCAAACCCCAATTTTCAGGATCTGAACCCCCCTGAAATCCAAAACCATCCCAAAAACCCTTGGAATTCCCAGCTCCTCCTTCCCTCCGTGAGTTCAGCAGGAAAATCGTGGAAAAATCGTGGGAAAATAATGGAAAATCATGGAAAATTGTGGGAAAATCATGGAAAATTGTGGGAAAATCATCATGGGAAGATCACAGGGAAATCATGGGAAAATCATGGAATAATCATGGAAAATCACGGGAAAATCATGGAAAATCGTGGGGAAATAATGGAAAATCGTGGGAGATCACAAGAAAATAACGGAAAATCCATGGGAAACCCTGGGAACGCCGGACTCACCCGGAAATCCGCATCCCACATCTTCCAGCCCCTCCTCATCCTCTTCATGCCGCGGAAATTGCCGGGAAAGCCTCGGAAGCCCTGGAAGCCGCCGGGCTCGGGGAGGATGTTCTGGGAGAAGAGCGACGGGAGCCTCCGGGCTCCGGGGGGGCCCCGCGGCTCGTTCCAGACCCCCCGGCCGGGAAATCCCGGGAATTGCCGCTCCCGGCCCCAGCCGTGGCCGCGGTGGCCGAAGTTCTCCCGGAATTTCCCCTGGAATTGCTGCTCCCGGGGCCGGGGCCGGCCGTAGAAGTCGTTGGCGTCGGGCTCGGACTCGTTGGGGAAATCGGGATAATCGCCGGGATAATCGCCGGGATAATCGTTGGGGTAGTCGGGATAATCGTTGGGGTAATCGTTGGGATAATCGCCGGGATAATCGTTGGGATAGTCGGGATAATCGCCGGGATAGTCGGGATAGTCGGGATAGTCGGGATAGTCGAAGGCCGCCCGGTAGAGCTCGCGCTCGCTCACAGCCCCCCGGGAGTCGCCGTAGGATTCGTAGGGATCGTACCTGGGAACGGGCAACATTCCCAGGAAACCCTTCAGGGATGGGAATCCTAAAAAACCCTTCAGGGATGGGAATTCCCGAATTCCCAAAAAACCCTTCAGGGATGGGAATCCCAAGGAAAAGGGTTCAGGGATGGGAATCCCAAAAAACCCTTCAGGGATGGGAATCCTAAAAAGGGTTCAGGGATGGGAATCCTAAAAAACCCTTCAGGGATGGGGAATCCTAAAAAGGGTTCAGGGATGGGAATCCCAAAAAACCCTTCAGGGATGGGGATTCCCAAAAAGGGTTCAGGGATGGGAATCCCAAAAAATCCTTCAGGGATGGGGAATCCCAAAAAGTGTTCAGGGATGGGGATTCCTAAAAAACCCTTCAGGGATGGGAATCCCAAAAAACCCTTCAGGGATGGGAATTCCCAAGGAAAAGGGTTCAGGGATGGGGATTCCCAAAAAGGGTTCAGGGATGGGGATTCCCAAAAAGGGTTCAGGGATGGGGATTCCCACAATTCCCAAAAAACAGGTCCCAGCCATTGGGGACCCCCTTCTCCAGCCCCTTTCCCATTTCCCTCCCCTTTCCCGGATCTCCAGGACCCGATCCCAGGGCTGGGATTTGGGATCGGATTCCCATCCCCATCCCCACATTCCCATCCCCATCCCCATTCCCATATTCCCACATCCCCACATTCCCATATTCCCATTCCCATCCCCACATCCCCACATTCCCATATTCCCATTCCCATCCCCACATTCCCATCCCCACATTCCCATCCCCATTCCCACATCCCCATTCCCATCCCCACATCCCCACATTCCCATATTCCCATCCCCACATCCCCACATTCCCATTCCCACATCCCCATCCCCACATTCCCATCCCCATCCCCACATTCCCACATTCCCACATTCCCACATCCCCACATTCCCATCCCCATTCCCATCCCCACATTCCCATTCCCATTCCCATTCCCATCCCCACATTCCCATTCCCACATTCCCCCATTCCCACATTCCCATCCCCACATTCCCCCATTCCCCCATTCCCCCATCCCCACCTGTCTCCGGCGGCTCCGTAGCCCCGGCCCTGCATCCCCTCGGATTCCGGCCCGATCCCGGCTCCCGGCTCCGGCCGCTGCTTCCCGGGCCCTTCCCCGCCCTCGGGGGCCCCGTCGGGTTCGGCGGCTCCCAAATCCCAGGAATTCCCGGCAGCGGCTCCGTAGCCGAAGGCGCCGCCGGAGCCGCCGGAGCCCTCGGGGCCGAAGCCATAGGGGAAAGAGTAACCCTCGTAACCTGCGGAACGGCGGGAATGGCGGGAATTCCCGGAGATCCTGGGGATTCCCAGAGTGATCCTGGGATTCACTGAGATCCCGGGGAATTCCCAGAGTGATCCTGGGATTCCCTGAGATCCTGGGATTCACTGAGTGATCCTGGGATTCACTGAGTGATCCTGGGATTCACTGAGTGATCCTGGGAATTCCCAGAGTGATCCTGGGATTCACTGAGTGATCCTGGGGATTCCCAGAGTGATCCTGGGATTCACTGAGATCCCAGGGATTCCCTGAGATCCTGGGATTCACTGAGTGATCCTGGGATTCACTGATTGATCCTGGGAATTCCCAGAGTGATCCCGGGATTCACTGAGATCCTGGGATTCACTGAGTGATCCTGGGATTCACTGAGATCCTGGGATTCACTGAGATCCCAGGATTCCCAGAGTGACCCCAGGGAATTCCCATGGAATCAGGGATCATTCCCATGGAATCAGGGATCATTCCCATGGAATCAGGGATCATTCCCAGGGAATCAGGGATCATTCCCATGGAATCAGGGATCATTCCCAGGGAATCAGGGATCATTCCCAGGGAATCAGGGATCATTCCCAGGGAATCAGGGATCATTCCCAGGGAGTCAGGGATCATTCCCAGGGAATCAGGGATCATTCCCAGGGAATCAGGGATCATTCCCAGGGAATCAGGGATCATTCCCAGGGAATTCCCAGGGAGTTCAGGTTCACTCCCAGTTAATCCCCACGGAGTTTGGGATTATTTCCGTGTTTACCAGGGAATTTGGGATCATTCCCAGGAAAAGAGGGGAAAACCCAGGGAATTTGGGAAGAGAAGCCGGGAGAGGCCGAGGAGCTCCCCGAGGATCCCGGTCCCGCACTTGCCTCTGCTCGTGCCCGAATTCCAATCTCCGTAACCTGAGGGACGGAAAATCCCAGTGAGGATCCGGAATTCCCCCTGGGAATCGGCCCCAGGATCCCCCAAATCCCAGTGAGGATCCGGAATTCCCACTGGGAATCAGCCCCAGAATCCCTCAAATCCCCGAGGATCCGGAATTCCCACCGGGAATCAGCCCCAGGATCCCCCAAATCCCCGAGGATCTGGAATTCCCACCGGGAATCAGCCCCAGGATCCCCCAAATCCCCGAGGATCTGGAATTCCCACCGGGAATCAGCCCCAGGATCCCCAAACCCCCGAGGATCCGGAATTCCCACTGGGAATCAGCCCCAGGATCCCCCAAATCCCAGTGAGGATCCGGAATTCCCACCGGGAATCAGCCCCAGGATCCCCAAATCCCTGAGGATCCGGAATTCCCACCGGGAATCGCCGGGAATGGGAAATTCCAGCTGGAAACGCCGGAAAATCGGGCAAAGGAGCGAGGGGGAAGTGGGAAAAAATGGGAAAAAATGGGAAAAAATGGGAATTTTGTGGCATTGCTGCCATTCCGGGCTGGATATTCCTGGCTCATTCCCTGAGGGAATTTTGGCCTTAATTAGCGGCTCCTCATTAGCGAGAGAAGCCAATTAACTGATTCTGCCCTTCGGCCTCCGCTTCCAGGGGGGAATTTCCCGGGAATATCGACGGGAATCGCTGCCCGGCCCAGGCAGGGGAGCAGGGGAACGGAATCCATGGGAAATGGGAACGGAATCCATGGAAAATGGGAAATGGGAACAGAATCCATGGAAAAACGGGATTTGGGGATGGAATCCATGGAAAATGGGAAATGGGAACGGAATCCATGGAAAAACGGGATTTGGGAACGGAATCCATGGAAAATGGGAAATGGGAACGGAATCCATGGAAAAACGGGATTTGGGGATGGAATTCCCGGGATTTTGGGATGGAATTCCCGGGATTTTGGGGATGGAATTCCCGGGATTTTGGGATGGAATTCCCAGGATTTGGGGATGGAATTCCCGGGATTTTGGGATGGAATTCCCGGGATTTGGGGATGGAATTCCCGGGATTTTGGGGATGGAATTCCCGGGATTTTGGGGATGGAATTCCCGGGATTTGGGATGGAATTCCGGGGATTTGGGGATTTTGGGCGCTGCCGGGACCGGGCCGGGCTCGGGGGCGGCTCCGGGACCCCGGGGGAGCTCCCGGTGTCCCTCAGGGTCCCCCCGGTGTCCCCGGTCCGGCGGGGACATCCCCCCGCTCCTGTCCCCTCCCCTGTCCCGGTGTCCCCTCCCCTGTCCCGGTGTCCGCTCCCCTCTCCCGGTGTCCCCTCCCCGCTCCC
The DNA here is from genome assembly GCF_030490865.1 of Poecile atricapillus. Classification (NCBI taxonomy): domain Eukaryota; kingdom Metazoa; phylum Chordata; class Aves; order Passeriformes; family Paridae; genus Poecile; species Poecile atricapillus. The sequence continues at coordinate 330,406 of NC_081287.1, forward strand.
GGTGTCCCCTCCCCTCTCCCGGTGTCCCCTCCCCTCTCCCGGTGTCCCCTCCCGCCCCAGCGGCAGCGCCGGTCCCGAACCGATCCCGCTCAGCCCCGGCCGCTCCCCGCTCCGGCCGGCCCCGGGACCCCCCCGGAGCCCCGTTCCCCTCCCGGCCCCGGTTCCCCCGGATCCCCGGTTCCCCTCCCGGCCCCGGTTCCCCCCCCGGTTCCCGTCCCGGCCCGGAACCCCCCGGTTGGGCCCCGGTTGGGCCGCGGTTCCCGTCCCGGCCCCGGTGCCGCCCCCTCCCCTCACCGTAGCTCATGATGGCGGCGCCTCCTCCCCTTTCCCGGGCGGTAACGGCGCCGCGCGGGCCCCGCCCCCTCGCGCCCATTGGCCGCGCCCTTCCGCCTCCCCCGCGCTGATTGGTCCGCGCGGTTCGCGCCTCCCATTGGCCGCCGGGCGCTGTCGTTCATGGCGATCCCCGCGCCGCGATTGGTCGGATAGAACGTCTGCCGGGTGAAGGGGCGTGGCCTCGGCCGCTCTGCTCTCCCATTGGTCAGCGGCGCCCGCCGAGCGCCTATCGCGTGACAGCCGCGCCCTCGGCCCCGCCCCCTCGCAGCGGCGCCGGCTGCTATTGGCTGCCGGCCCCGGGGGTCACGTGTCTGTCACGTGGCACGTGCTTGTCACGTGGGTGACGTGGGGACCCCACCGGGGTCACGCGAGGGCCCCAAAATTCCCAAAAATCCCCAAAATTCCCCAAAATTCCCAAATCCCGACCCTCGGGATCCTCCAAAAATCCCCAAATTCCCCAAAATCCCAGGACTGGAGCCCCACCCTGACCCCTCCCCGAATCCCCCCTGGATTCTCCCCAAATTCCCCCGGAATTCCCGCCAATCCCAACATTCCAGCCACAAGAGACTCCGTTTTTCCCGGGAATTCACTTCCAGAAGAATTTAATCCATCGTCCCCCACTCCCGGGCGCAGGAACTGCCAGAAACCTCCGGAAAAACGTGGAAATTTAAAAAAAAAAAAAATAAAATTAAAAAAAAAAAAAAATCTTGGGGGGAAAAGAAAAAAAATCCGGAAAAAAAAATCCAAAATTTTTCCCCGTTAAAATTCCTTCCGAAATCCGGAAGCTTCGGGATTCCCAAATAAAAACGGATCTCTGTCCTTCGCTCTCCTACACAAATCTAGAGATTAAAAAAGTCGGGAACGAGGGGGAAAAAAAATCCGGGAATAAAACCAAGAACGAGGGGAAAAAAACTGGGAATCGAGGAAAGAAACGGAGCCGAATCCTCCCGGAATTCTGGGGATTCCCGTGGGATTCCCGTGGGGTTCCCGTGGGATTTTCCCGTGGGATTCCCGTGGGATTCCCGTGGGATTCCCGTGGGATTCCTGTGGGATTCCCGTGGGATTTTCCCGTGGGGATTCCCGTGGGATTTTCCCGTGGGATTCCCGTGGGATTCCTGTGGGATTTTCCCGTGGGATTCCCGTGGGATTCCCGTGGGATTCCCGTGGGATTTTCCCGTGCGGTTCCCGTGGGATTCCCGTGGGATTCCCGTGGGATTTTCCCGTGGGGTTCCCGTGGGGTTCCCGTGGGATTCCCGTGGGATTTTCCCGTGGGATTCCCGTGGGATTTTCCCGTGGGGTTCCCGTGGGGTTCCCGTGGGATTCCCGTGGGATTTTCCCGTGGGATTCCCGTGGGATTTTCCCGCCGCCGCCGCCGGGGGAATTTTGGGAATGGGCAGCGGCAGGAGGGGGTGAATCCCACGGGATTTGCGTGGGAAAAGTGGGAATTTTGGGAACATGCAACCCCGGAACTGAGGGAATTCCGACATCTGCGGGGCCACGGGAAGAGAAACAAACGGAAAAATAAAACAAAAAAAAAAAAAACCTTGGGAATTTACAACTCTGCAGGGTCCAAATGTACAAAATCCACAGCGATTCCCCCCCGGGAATTCCAGGAATTCCCGGGAATTCCCTCCCCGAGCCGCCACCAGCGGGAGGAGGCGACGCCGCCGGTTCTTTGGGATAAAAGAAAGGGAATTTTTTTCCTTTTTGTTTTGTTTCCCGGGAAGCGACGAGAAGGGCGGGATCCCGGGGGGAGGGAGAATTCCCGCTGGGAATGGCCAGGATCCGCTCCCTGTAGTGCTTGAGGCCGGGACGGCTCCGAGGCGCCGCTCGCTCCCGCGCTCCTCCCGGAAAACCGCGGATTCGGGGGGAAAAAAAACCCACGGGGAGATTCCGGCGGAATTCCGGAATTCCAACCGGGATTCTTTGTTTTGTTTTGTGGTTTTTTGTGGGTTTGTTGTTGTTTTTCCCCTCCTGGAATTTTTTTTGGGAATATTCAGGGAGCCTCGGGCAGGGCGGGCGGCTCCGGGGGGGCCTCGCTCCGGCACGGATCCGCCTTGGAAAAATTCATCTCCAGGATGTGGCGCTGCAGGTGCCGCACCCACTCCTCCTGGATGGACAGAGGGCCCTGGAATTCCACCTCGCAGAACCTGGGAAAGGAGGAATGCCGGGAATGCCGGGAATGCCGGGAATGCCCAGGGAGCGGGAAAACGGGGAAAGGGACGGGAAAAATGGGATGGGGTGGGTGGGAAAACCCAGGAAAAATGGGATGGGGAGAAAAGAAAGGAGGGAAAACCGGGAAAAACAGGATGGGGTGGGTTGGAAAGAAGGGAAAACTTGGGAAAAACGGGATGGGGAGAAAGGAAAGAGGGGAAAACCCAGGAAAAATGGGATGGGATGGGTGGGAAAGGAGGGAAACTCGGAAAAAACAGGATGGGGAGAAAGGAAAGGGAGGAAAAGCGAAAATAGGGATGGAGAGCAGGAAAAAAGTGGGGAAAAGGCCAAAAGAAGGGATGGAAGAGCTGGGAAAGGGAGGAAAGGCAGGAAAAGCACCCAAAAAACGGGAGAGGGGAGCAGGGGAGGCGGGGAAGGAGCGGAAAGGCAGGAAAAGCTCCCAAATCCCCGTTTCCCACCTGCACTTGAGGGTGTAGATGTTCCCCACGAACTTGACCAGCGAGGTTTGGGGCGGGCGCGGCACCAGCGCCGGCACCGGGCGCACGCGCGGCGGCGGCCGCGGCTCCGGAAGCTTCCGCGGGAATTCGGCGCCGCCCTCCTCGTCCCGCGGCAGCGGCGGCTCCAGCGGCCGCGCCTGGCGCCGCTCGAACTCTGCAGCCAACGGGAAAACCGGGAACAACGCTGGGGACGGGGCGGGGAGACGCTCCCGGCCCTGATCCCAATTCCCAATTCCCAATTCCACATCCCTGATCCCAATTCCCAATTCCCAGTTCCCAATTTCACATCCCTGATCCCAATTCCCAATTCCCAATTTCACATCCCTGATCCCAATTCCCATTCCCATTCCCAATTCCCAATTTCACATCCCTGATCCCAATTCCCAATTTCACATCCCTGATCCCAATTCCCATTCCCAGTTCCCAATTCCCAATTTCACATCCCTGATCCCAATTCCCATTCCCAGTTCCCAATTCCCATTCCCAGTTCCCATTCCCAGTTCCCAATTCCCAATTTCACATCCCTGATCCCAATTCCCATTCCCAGTTCCCAATTCCCATTCCCAGTTCCCATTCCCAATTCCCAATTCCCAATTTCACATCCCCAGCCCCAATCCCCATCCACAATTTCCCATTCCCAAATCCCATTCCTCATTCCCAATCCCTGTTCCCATTCCCCATTCCCACTCCTCAATTCCACAATTCCCATTCCCCACTCCCATTTCCCCCATTCCCAATCCCCCATTCCCAATCCCCTTTCCTATTCCCCATTCCCATTCCCAATTCCCATTCCCACTCCCCCATTCCCATTCCCATTCTCATTCCCAATCCCCCCACAATTCCCACTCCCCCATTCCCACTCCCCCATTCCCCATTCCCATTCCCCATTCCCCAATTCCCATTTCCATTCCCCCATTCCCATTCCCATTCCCCCATTCCCATTCCCATTCCCAATTCCCATTCCCAATCCCACTCCCCCATTCCCATTCCCATTTCCCCCCACCCCTCACTCACTGCTGAAGTTCCCCCGCGGCTCCTCCACCTTCACCACCCCCAGCGCCGTCCCCAGGGCTCTCTCGGCTCCCTCGGCTCCTTTCCCGTCGCCCAGCGCGGCCTCGGCCGCCAGCGCCGCCGCCTTGCCCAGGAAGGGCATTCCCAGGGCCCCGCGCGGCTCCCGCGGCGGCGCCGAGCTGCGGAATTTCTTGGAGAAGGGCCGGCCCCCCTGGATGTAGCTGCGGTAGGCGCCGGCCTTGTGGGGCCGGTGCCGGATCCACTCGCGCAGGGTCTCGATGGGGGAACCGTTCACGCACCACTCGGTGACGCCGAACTGGCGCAGGTGAGCCCGGGCGTGGCTCGCCAGAGCCTTGCGGTTCTCAAAGTACAGCCCACACAGCTCGCAGCACGCCTCGGCAGCTGGGACACGGAGAGAGAGAAATGGGGGAAATGAGGGGAAATGGGGTTAAAATGAGGAGAAATGGGGTTAAAACAGGGAGAAATGGGGTTAAAATGGGGGGAAATGGGGTTAAAATGGGGTTAAAACAGGGAGAAATGGGGTTAAAATAGGGAGAAATGGGGAGAAATGGGGGGAAATGGGGTTAAAATGGAGAGAAACAGAGTTAAAATGAGGAGAAATGGGGAAAAACAGGGTTAAAATGGGGGCAACAGGAAAAGATGGGGTTAAAATGGGGAAAAAATGGGGTTAAAATGGGGAGAAATGGGAAAAACAGTTAAAATGGGGAAAAATGAGAAAAAATGGGGAGAATGTAAGGATTAATGGGAAAAAACAGAGTTAAAATGGGGAGAAACAGGGGAAAACAAGAGGGAAAAACAGGGTTAAAAGAAGGAAAAATGGGAAAAAAAACCCCCAAAGCACCCCAACCATCCCAAATTCCCAGGAATTCCTGGAATTCCCACTCACAGGCCTTGTCTGCCCAGCCCCTCCCAAACCCATCCCAAACCCATCCCAAACCATCCCAAACCATCCCAAATCCCCAGGAATCCCCAGGAATTCCCAGGAATCCCCGGAATTCCCGGAATTGCCACTCACAGGCCTTGTCGTGCAGGGCCCTGGCCTTGATGCCCAGCTCGAAGCTCCGGTGTTTGGCGTCCCCGGGCGCTCCCAAACCCATCCCAAACCCATCCCAAACCATCCCAAACCCATCCCAAACCCATCCCAAACCATCCCAAACCATCCCAAACCATCCCAAATCCCCAGGAATCCCCGGAATCCCCAGGAATTCCCGGAATTCCCACTCACAGGCCTTGTCGTGCAGGGCCCTGGCCTTGATGCCCAGCTCGAAGCTCCGGTGTTTGCCCAGCCCCTCCCAAACCCATCCCAAACCATCCCAAATCCCCAGGAATCCCCAGGAATTCCCAGGAATCCCCGGAATCCCCGGAATCCCCGGAATTGCCACTCACAGGCCTTGTCGTGCAGGGCCCTGGCCTTGATGCCCAGCTCGAAGCTCCGGTGTTTGCCCAGCCCCTCCCAAACCCATCCCAAACCATCCCAAACCATCCCAAACCCATCCCAAACCATCCCAAATCCCCAGGAATCCCCAGGAATTCCCAGGAATCCCCGGAATCCCCGGAATTGCCACTCACAGGCCTTGTCGTGCAGGGCCCTGGCCTTGATGCCCAGCTCGAAGCTCCGGTGTTTGGCGTCCCCGGGCGCTCCCAGCCCCTCCTCGGGCAGCGCCCGTTTGGCTCCCAGGAAAGCTCCGGCGTTTTTGGCTCCCAGCGGCGCCAGCGCCAGCCCCGATCCCGATCCCGATCCCGGTCCCGGCTTCCCGGGCCGGCCGGCGCCCAGCGGCGCCAGCGCCAGCGGCGGCAGAGCTTTGCCGGGAGCCGGGAGCTTGGGATCCGGAGCCTCCTCCGGCAAAGGGCCGGGAGCCTCCAGCCCCGGCGGGAGCGGCGGCTCCTTCTTGATGAGGCAGGGCTTGGATTTCTTCCTGGGGAGGGACAGGAGCTCAGGGAATCCCGGGGGTTTGGGAACGAGGCACAGGGAATTCCCAGGGAATCCCGGGGGTTTGGCACAGGGAATTCCCAGGGAATCCCGGGGGTTTGGCACGGGGAATTCCCAGGGAATCCCGGGGGTTTGGGACCGAGGCACAGGGAATTCCCAGGGAATCCCGGGGGTTTTGTACCCAGGGCACAGGGAATTCCCAGGGAATTCCAGGGGTTTGGTGCCAGGGCACAGGGAATTCCCAGGGAATCCCGGGGGTTTGGGACAGAGGCACAGGGAATTCCCAGGGAATCCCGGGGGTTTGGCACGGGGAATTCCCAGGGAATCCCGGGGGTTTGTTAACGGGGCACAGGGAATTCCCAGGGAATCCCGGGGGTTTGGGACCGAGGCACAGGGAATTCCCAGGGAATTCCTGGGATTTTGTAATGCAGGGAATTCCAGGATTTTGTACCAGGGCACAGGGAATTTGCACCCAAGGATTTGTAGCCAGGGATTGGCACCAGGATCGGAACCAGGGATTGGCACCGGGATCAGCGCCAGGATCAGCACCGGGGATCGGGATCAGGATCAGGATCGGGATCGGGGATCAGGATCAGGATCGGGATAGGGATCAGGGATCGGGGATCAGGATCAGGATCAGGGATCAGGATCAGGGATCAGGGATCAGGATCAGGGATCAGGGATCAGGATCAGGGATCAGGATCAGGGATCAGGGATTGGGATCAGAATCAGGGATCAGGATCAGGATCGGGATCAGGGATCAGGATCAGGGATCAGGGATCAGGGATCAGGATCAGGGATCAGGATCAGGATCAGGGATTGGGATCAGGATCAGGGATCAGGATCAGGATCAGGGATTGGGATCAGGATCAGGATCAGGATCAGGAATCAGGATCAGGATCAGGGATCAGGATCAGGGATCAGGATCGGGATCAGGATCAGGATCAGGATCAGGATCAGGGATCAGGATCAGGATCAGGGATTGGGATCAGGACCAGGATCAGGGATCAGGATCAGGGATCAGGATCAGGGATCAGGATCAGCCCCGTGGCGGGGCCGCGCCGGTACCTGAGGATCTCGCGCAGCGTGTCGATGGGGGAGCCGTTCACCGACCACTCGGTGACGCCCATCTGGCGCAGGTGGGAGCGCGCGTGGCTCGACAGCCCCTTGCGGTTCTCAAAGAACTCCCCGCAGAACTCGCAGCGGATGTCGCGGCACGGCTCCGCCCGGGACGCTGCGGGAAACCGGGATCAGGGCGTGGAGAGACCCCAAATCCCCGGGAATGAGCTCCAGGAGTCCCAAAATCCCCGGGAATGAGCTCCAGGAGACCCCAAATCCCCGGGAATGAGCTCTGAGAGACCCCAAATCCCCGGGAATGAGCTCCAGGAGTCCCCAAATCCCCGGGAATGAGCTCCAGGAGACCCCAAATCCCCGGGAATGAGCTCTGAGAGACCCCAAATCCCCGGGAATGAGCTCCAGGAGACCCCAAATCCCCGGGAATGAGCTCTGAGAGACCCCAAATCCCCGGGAATGAGCTCCAGGAGTCCCCAAATCCCCGGGAATGAGCTCTGAGAGACCCCAAATCCCCGGGAATGAGCTCTGAGAGACCCCAAATCCCCGGGAATGAGCTCCAGGAGACCCCAAATCCCCGGGAATGAGCTCTGAGAGACCCCAAATCCCCGGGAATGAGCTCCAGGAGACCCCAAATCCCCGGGAATGAGCTCTGAGAGACCCCAAATCCCCGGGAATGAGCTCTGAGAGACCCCAAATCCCCGGGAATGAGCTCTGAGAGACCCCAAATCCCCGGGAATGAGCTCTGAGAGACCCCAAATCCCCGGGAATGAGCTCCAGGAGTCCCCAAATCCCCGGGAATGAGCTCCAGGAGTCCCCAAATCCCCGGGAATGAGCTCCAGGAGTCCCCAAATCCCCAGGATGTCACACACGGGGCTGGCCTGGGAGATTTCCAGAGAAATTCCAGGATTAAGGAGGGAAGGATCCCCTGGGTTGAGATCCCAGATCCCTGGGATGATCCCTGGAACCCCCAAATCCTGGGAATAAACCCCAAACTCCCCCAAATCCTGGGAATAAACCCCAAACTCCCCCAAATCCTCGGGATAAAGCCCCAAATCCCCCAAATTTTTGAGATAAACCCTTAAATCCCCCAAATCCTCGGGATAAACCCCCGAAGTCCCCCAAATCCTTGGGATAAACTCCCAAATCCTTGGGATAAAGCCCCAAATCCTTGGGATAAAGCCCCAAATCCCCCAAATGTTTGAGGTGAAGTCCTAAATCCCCCAAATCTTTGGGATAAACACCTAAACCCCCAAATCTTTAGGGAATAAACCCCCTGCCCCTCTGGACTCACAGAGGTTGAGCGGCGCCATCTCCTCGTGCGCGGCCCAGCCCGGCTCCGGCGCCGCCGCCTCCCCGGGATGGATCCCGGCCCCTCCTCCTCCTCCTCCTCCTCCTCCTCCTCCTCCTGCCGAGGCCATCAGCTCCCGCTTGATCTCCACCCGCAGCTGGTCCTGCTTCACCTTCCTGGGCACTCCCGGCGCCGCCAGCCCCGGGAACATCTTCCTGGCCGTGGGCGGCGGCGAAGCCGCGCCGGGCGCCGGCCCCGGGGGGCTGAGCGGGGCCTTCTTGGCCAGCCCGGCCAGGTGCAGCTCCGGCGGCCGCGGCGGCTCCAGCGGCGCCAGCCCGGCCAGCAGCCCCTTGGGCAGGGCCTTGGGGTGCGCGGCGGGGCGGCGGCGCGCCAGGATCTCGCGCAGCGTGTCGATGGGCGAGCCGTTCACGTACCACTCGGTGACGCCCATCTGGCGCAGGTGGGAGCGCGCGTGGCTCGACAGCCCCTTGCGGTTCTCAAAGAACTCCCCGCAGAACTCGCAGCGGATGTCGCGGCACGGCTCCGCGCCCGAGGCTGGGAATGGCACAGAAAGGGTTAAAGGGGTGTGGGAATTCCAGGGAAAAGGGATTTGGGATAAGGGCTCTGCGCCCGAGGCTGGGAATGGCACACAAAGGGTTAAAGGGGTGTGGGGATTCCCGGGAAAAGGGATTTGGGATAAGGGGAAGCTCCAAGGGAAATCCCTGCAGAACTTCCGTCGCGGCACGGCTCCGCGCCCGAGGCTGAGAATGGCACACAAAGGGTTAAAGGGGTGTGGGGATTCCAGGGAAAAGGGATTTGGGATAAGGGCTCCGCGCCCGAGGCTGGGAATGGCACAGAAAGGGTTAAACCGGGCTGGGAATTCCAGGGAAAAGGGATTTGGGATAAGGGCTCCGCGCCCGAGGCTGCCAACGGCACACAAAGGGTTAAAAGGGTGTGGGAATTCCAGGGAAAAGGGATTTGGGATAAGGGCTCTGCACCCGAGGCTGCCAACGGCACACAAAGGGTTAAAGGGGTGTGGGGATTCCTGGGAAAATCCAGGGAAACCTCAAAAAAATCCTGGAAAAACACAGAAAATCCAAACCCCAAAAAAATCCCCAAAAATCCCAAAAAATCCCCCAAAAAATCCTCCCCAAAAATCCCCCAAAATCCACAAAAAAATCTGCAAAAAAATCCCAAAATATCCCCAAAAAATCCCCCCAAAATTCCCCAAAAAATAAAAAAAAAAAATCCCCCCAGAATCCCCCAAAAAATCTGCAAAAAAATCCACCAAAAAACCCCAAAAAATCCAGAAAAAATCCTAAAAAATCCAGAAAAAATCCAGAAAAAATAAAAAAAAAATCACATAAAAAGCCCCAAATGATCCGGAAAAAATCCTAAAAAATCCAGAAACAAATCACCAAAAAATCACAAAGAAAACCCCCCAAAAGATACGGAAAAAATCCGGAAAATATCCGGAAAAAGTCCCAAAAAATCACCAAAAAATCACCAAAAAATCACCAAAATACCCCTAAAAGATCCGGAAAAAATCCGGAAAAAATCCGGAAAAATCCAGAAAAAATCACCAAAAAATCACAAAAACATCACAAAAAACCCCCCAAAAGATCCGGAAAAAATCCGGAAAAAATCCCAAAAAACCCCAAAAAATCCCAAAAACCCCCAAAACCCCCCAAACCCCCCCAAAGGCCCCCGTTCCCCCCTCAGGCCGTGACTCACTGAGGTTGAGTGGCGCCTCCTCGTCCGGCCCCCATTTTCCGTCGGCGGGCAGCGGCCCCAGCCCCAGCTTGGCTCCCTTGTCGTCGGCGGCGCCGCGGGCGCAGGGCGAGCCCGGCACGGCTTTGCGCAGCCCCGGCGAGCCCGGCGCCGCTTTGCCGAACCCCGGCGGGGATTTGATGGCTTTGTTGAGCGGCGGCTCCGGGCGCGGCGCCGCCGGCAGCGCCGCCGGCGGCTCCTTGGGAGAGGAGGATTTCCTGGCGCCGTCGGGTTTGGCTTTGTGCCGCACCAGCTCGTACAGGAGGTCGATGGGAGCGCCGGAGCTCTCGGATTCGGCGACGCCGAGCTGGCGCAGGTGGGAGCGCGCGTGGCTCGAGAGGCCCTTGCGCGTCTCGAAACAGGCGCCGCACACCTCGCACGTGGTCAGGCTGGGGGCTGGGAAACGGGGGAAAAACAGGAGAAAATGGGAAAATTAATCGTGGTTTTGGATATAGAGATTATAGAAGATTCCTCGGAATCTGTTCCTGAACTGATCTGATCCTGAACTGATCTGTTCCTGCCAGCCCCAGTTTGGGATGGGAGCAGGAGCCGCACACCTCGCACGTGGTCAGGCTGGGGGCTGCGGAGAACGGGGGAAAAACGGGGGGAAAATGGGAAAATTAATCATAGTTATAGTGCTGGATATAAAATGTGTGTTGGGATCTGTTCCTGAACTGATCTGATCCTGAACTGATCTGATCCTGAACTGATCTGATCCTGAACTGATCTGTTCCTGCCAGCCCCGGTTTGGGACAGGAGCAGGAGCCGCACACCTCGCACGTGGTCAGGCTGGGGGCTGCGGGAAATGGGGGAAAAAGGGGGGAAAACGGGAAAAAACAGGAAAATTAATCGTGGTTTTGGATATAGAGGATATGGAGAATCCCTTGGGATCTGATCCTGAATTTCCACCCAGCCCCGGTTTGGGATGGGAGCAGGAGCCGCACACCTCGCACGTGGTCAGGCTGGGGGCTGCGGAGAACGGGGGAAAAATGGGGGAAAATGGGAAAAAACGGGAAAATTAATCACAGTTATAGTGCTGGATATAAAGGATCTGTTGGGATCTGTTGGAATCTGATCCTGAACTGATCTGATCCTGAACTGATCTGATCCTGAATTGATCTGATCCTGAATTGATCTGTTCCTGAATGAACCCAGCCCCGGTTTGGGACGGGAGCAGGAGCCGCACACCTCGCACGTGGTCAGGCTGGGGGCTGCAGAAAACGGGGGAAAAACGGGGGAAAATGGGAAAAAACAGGAAAATTAATCGTGGTTTTGGTGTTGGATATAAAGGATCTGTTGGGATCTGTTCCTGAACTGATCTGATCCTGAACTGATCTGATCCTGAACTGATCTGATCCTGAACTGATCTGATCCTGCCAGCCCCAGTTTGGGATGGGAGCAGGAGCCGCACACCTCACACGTGGCCAGGCTGGGGGCTGCGGAAAACAGGGGAAAAACAGGAGAAAATGGGAAAAAACAGGAAAATTAATCATAGTTCTCGTGCTGGATATAAAGGATCTGTTGGGATCTGATCCTGAACTGATCTGATCCTGAACTGATCTGATCCTGAACTGATCTGATCCTGAACTGATCTGATCCTGAACTGATCTGTTCCTGCCAGCCCTGGTTTGGGATGGGAGCAGGAGCCGCACACCTCGCACGTGGTCAGGCTGGGGGCTGCGGAAAACGGGGAAAAAACGGGGGAAAAACGGGGGAAAAACGGGGGAAAAACGGGAAAATTAATCATAGTTATAGTGCTGGACATAAAGGATCTGTTGGGATCTGTTCCTGAACTGATCTGTTCCTGAACTGATCTGATCCTGAACTGATCTGATCCTGAATTGATCTGATCCTGAATTGATCTGATCCTGAATTGATCTGATCCTGAATTGATCTGATCCTGAATTGATCTGATCCTGAACTGATCTGATCATGAATGAACCCAGCCCCGGTTTGGGATGGGAGCAGGAGCCGCACACCTCGCACGTGGTCAGGCTGGGGGCTGGGAAATGGGGAAAAACGGGAAAAAACAGGGAAAAACCAGGAAAATTAATCGTGGTTTTGGTGTTGGATATAAAGGATCTGTTGGGATCTGTTGGGATCTGTTGGGATCTGTTCCTGAACTGATCTGATCCTGAACTGATCTGTTCCTGAATGAACCCAGCCCCACTTTGGGATGGGAGCAGGAGCTGCATGCCCAACACCTGGGTCAGGCTGAGGAAAATGGGGAAAAACGGGAAAAACGGGAAAAAATGGGGAAAAATGGGAAAAACAGGGCTGAAGCTGCTGCCAGAGCAGGGGGAGGAAGGAGCTGGGGAAGGTTGGGAGCCGATCCCGGGGGATTTTCCCCATCCCAGCCCCGGTTCCCGACGTTCCCAACCGGGGTAATTCCCAAAATCCCCCGGGAACGCCCCCTCCCGAGGGAATCCCGGGAAAATCCCAACCTTTGGAATCCTGGGGCTCGGCTTTGCTGCCGGGGGGCTCCGGGGAGAGCTTGGTCCCGAGGCGGGGCGGGGGCGGCTCCAGCACCAAATTCCCGGAGCTTTTCTTGGGAATGGGAGGAGGGGACGTCACTTCCAGGGCCACCAGGTCATCCTCGTCCGGAGCCAGCACTGCGGGAACGAGCCGGGAATCAGAAACCCGGGAGCTTCCAGAAGGATCTGGGATGTTCCAGAAGGATCTGGGAGGTTCTAGGGGGGATTTGGGATGTTCCAGAAGGATCTGGGAGCTTCCAGAGGGATCTGGGAGCTTCCAGAGGGGATTTGGGAGGTTCCAGAAGGATCTGGGAGCTTCCAGAAGGATCTGGGAGCTTCCAGAGGGGATTTGGGATGTTCCAGAGGGATCTGGGATGTTCCAGAGGATATTTGGGATGTTCCAGGGGGGATTTGGGATGTTCCAGAAGGATCTGGGATGTTCCAGAAGGATCTGGGAGGTTCCAGAGGGGATCTGGGAGGTTCCTGAGGGGATCTGGGATGTTCCAGAGGGGATTTGGGATGTTCCAGAAGGATCTGGGAGGTTCCTGAGGGGATCTGGGATGTTCCAGAAGGATCTGGGAGGTTCCAGAGGGGATCTGGGAGGTTCCTGAGGGGATCTGGGATGTTCCAGGTGAGGTTTGGGATGTTCCAGGGGGGATCTGGGATGTTCCAGAGGGATTTGGGATGTTCCAGGTGAAGTTTGGGATACTCCAGGTAGGATTTAGGATGTTCCAGGGGGGATTTTGGATATTCCAGGGGATATTTTGGATATTCCAGGGGATATTTTGGATATTCCCGGGGATATTTGGGATATTCCAGGGGATATTTGGGATATTCCAGAGGATATTTGGGATATTCCAGGGGATATTTGGGATATTCCAGGAGATATTTGGGATATTCCAGGGATATTTGGGATATTCCAGGGATATTTGGGATATTCCAGGGGATATTTGGGATATTCCAGGGGATATTTGGGATATTCCAGGAGATATTTGGGATATTCCAGGGGATATTTGGGATATTTCCGGTGGGATTTGGGATATTCCAGGGGATATTTTGGATATTCCAGGGATATTTGGGATATTCCAGAGGGATTTGGAATATTCCAGGGGATATTTGGGATATTCCAGGGATATTTTGGATATTCCAGAGGATATTTGGGATATTCCAGGGGATATTTGGGATGTTCCAGGGGATATTTTGGATATTCCAGGGGATATTTGGGATATTCCAGGGATATTTGGGACATTCCAGGGGATATTTGGGACGTTCCAGGGGATATTTGGGATATTCCAGGGGATATTTGGGATATTCCAGGGGATATTTGGGACGTTCCAGGGGATATTTGGGATATTCCAGGGGATATTTGGGATATTCCAGGGGATATTTGGGATATTCCAGGGGATATTTTGGACATTCCAGGGGATATTTTGGACATTCCAGGGGATATTTGGGACATTCCAGGGGATATTTGGGACGTTCCAGGGGATATTTGGGATATTCCAGGGGATATTTGGGATATTCCAGGGGATATTTTGGATATTCCAGGGGATATTTTGGATGCTCCAGGGGATATTTGGGATATTCCGGAGGGATTTGGGATGTTCCAGGGGATATTTTGGATATTCCAGAGGGATTTGGGATGTTCCAGGGGATATTTGGGATATTCCGGAGGGATTTGGTGACACCGCCGGTGGCCTCAGGGCCAGGCCGGGTCTCTAAGGGGGAGGGGACAGAGCCGGTCCCGAACGGGGAGGGGACACGGGAGGGGACAGAGGCGGGCGGGGACACCCGGGGCCATCCCGGTGACATCCCGGGGCCATCCCGGTGACATCCCGGGGCTCCCGGTGACATCCCGGGGACACCCCGGGAACCGGGCATGGACACCCCGGGGCTCCCGGGGCCATCCCGGGAGCAGCGGCCCCGCGGGGGCTGCCCAAGCCGGGCCCCCGGAGCCCCCCGAGCCCCCCGGTCCCTGCCGGGAGCCCCCCGGTCCTCCCCGAGCCCCCCGAGCCCCCCGGTCCCCCCCGGTCCCCGCCGGTCCCTGCCCGGAGCCGCTCCCGGGGGTCCCGCGGGGACAAAGCGGAGCCGGGGCCGGGACAAAGGAGGGCGGCGGCTCCGCGGCCGAGGCCTCCCGGAGCCCCTCGGGGCTCTCCCCGCGCCCTCCGCGGGCCGCGGCCCGGGCCGAGCGCCGCCGGTAGCGGCGGGAACCGTGAGGGGAGCCGGGGGGGGCGGGGGGGGCGCGGGCGGGCCGGGGCGGGGCCGGGGCCGGCGGAGGGGGAAAAGGGGCGCTCACCCGGCTCGGGCGCGGCCGGGGGCTCGGGGTCGCTGTCCCCGCCGCGGTCGCGGTCGCGGGGCCGCGGAGCCGCCGCCGCTTTGGTGACTTTGGGCGGCGGGGAGGCGGCGGCCGAGGCCGAGGTGGAGGCCGCCATCTTGGGCACGGCGCACGCGGGGCGCCCGCCAGGCCGCCGCGGGGAGCGCCGAGACAGCGAGCGCGGCCGCGAGCCGCCAGGGGAGAGCGGCAGAGCGCCGAGCGCACCGATAGCGGAGCGGGGGGGATTTGGGGGAATTTGGGGCAATTTGGAGAATTTTTTGGGATTTTTGGGGATTTGGGGGGATTTGGGGATTTTGGAGAATTTTTTGGGATTTGGGGGAATTTGGGGGAATTTGGGGATTTTTGAGAATTTTTTGGGATTTGGGGGGATTTGAGGAGATTTTTGGGGGGATCTGGGGAATTTTGGGGAGGATTTAGGAAATTTTGAGGGGATTTTGGGAGTTTTTTTGGGGAAAAAAGGGAGGATTCGGGGGGAAAAAATGGGGAAATTTGGGTACGGGAATAGGGAAAATCCCGGATTTTGTGGGTTTGGAATTGAACTTTCCTGGATTTCCAGCACATCCCCAAAAATCCCAAACCGTGGATCCAGAGGGGCTCCTCTGTCAGCCCCAAATCCCAAATTTATCCCCAAACCCCCAAAATTCCGCCCCAAATCCTCCATCCCGGGCCGATCCCGCACAATTCCCAAAGCTTTTCCAACTGGATTCCCCAAAAACCCCCAAAGCCCGAATTCACCAAACTCCTCCAGCCCCAAAATCCCAAATTCCTCCAAAAAACCCCAAAACAAACCCAAAAAATGCCAAAAAATCCCCCCAAAATCCAAAAAAATAAAAAAAATTCCCCAAAAAATCCCCCAAAAATCCCCCCAAAAAATTCCAAAAAATCCCCAAAAAGCCCCCCAAAAATCCCAGAAAAAACACCAAAAATGCCTTAAAAAAACCCCAAAAAACTCCAAAAATTCCCCAAAAATACAAAAAAATCCCTAAAAAATCCCCCAAAAATTACAGAAAAATCCCAGAAAAAACACCAAACCCCCCCAAAAAAACTCCTCAAAATCCCAAAAAAAAAATCCTAAAAATCCCCCCAAAAACCAAAAAAATCCCAAAAAATCCCCAAAAAAACCCCCAAAAAATCCCAAAAAATCCCCCCAAAAATCCCAAAAACTCAAAAAAAATCCCCCAAAAAATCCCAAAAAATCCCCCAAAAAAATCCCCTCAAAAAAATCCCCCCAAAAAATCCCAAAAAATCCCCAAAAAATCCCAAAAAAATCCCCCAAAAAATCCCCAAAAAAATCCCAAAAACTCAAAAAAAAATCCCCCAAAAAATCCCAAAAAATCCCCCAAAAATCCCAAAAAATCCCCAAAAAAATCCCAAAAACTCGAAAAAAAATCCCAAAAAAAATCCCAAAAAATCCCAAAAAAATCCCAAAAAATCCCCAAAAAATCCCCCAAAAAATCCCAAAAAATCCCCAAAAAAATCCCAAAAAATCCCAAAAAATCCCCCCAAAAAATCCCCTCAAAAAAATCCCCCAAAAAAATCCCAAAAAATCCCCAAAAAATCTCCAAAAAAATCCCCAAAAAAATCCCAAAAAATCCCCAAAAAATCCCCAAAAAAATCCTAAAAAATCCCCAAAAAATCCCCCAAAAAATCCCAAAAAATCCCCCAAAAAATCCCAAATAAATCCCAAAAAATCCCCCCAAAAAATCCCAAAAAAATCCCAAAAAATCCCAAAAAAATCCCCTAAAAAATCCCAAAAAAATCCCAAAAACTCAATAAAAAATCCCAAAAAAATCCCAAAAAATCCCCAAAAATCCCCAAAAAATCCCAAAAAATCCCAAAAAAATCCCCAAAAAAATCCCCAAAAAATCCCCAAAAAATCCCCAAAGCCCCCCCAACCCCTCGCAGTCCCAAACCCCTTCCCCCCGTCCCCTCTCACCGTCCCCGTAGTGCTGGGGGCCGGGGTGGCCCCAGGGCGGGGCGGGCGAGGGCGCGAGGGCGCGGAGCAGCGCGGGGGGCGCGGGGGTCGCGGCCAGCAGCTCCTGCAGGATGTGGATGGGCGACACCGTCAGCTCCCAGTTGGTGATGCCGAAGTCGCGCAGGTGGGCGCGGGCGTGGCTCGACAGCCCCGCCCGGGTGTCGAAACCGGCGCCGCAGAACTCGCAGCGCATCAGGCTGAACGTGCCCGGGTCGAAGTTGGCCACTGGGGACGGGGGACAGCGGTCAGTGGGGATGGAGGGACATCCAGGAACACAAAATAACCACCAGGATCACCAAAATCCCAGCAGGATCCCAAAAAATCCCAGCAGGATCCCCAAAATCCACCCCACTGGCTCAGGCTGAACGTGCCCGGGTCGAAGTTGGCCACTGGGGACGGGGGACAGCGGTCAGTGGGGACACACGGACACCCAGGAACACAAAATAACCACCAGGATCACCAAAATCCCACCAGGATCCCAAAAATCCCAGCAGGATCACCAAAATCCCACCAGGATCCCCAAAATCCCAGCAGGATCCCAAAAAATCCCAGCAGGATCACCAAGATCCCATCAGGATCCCAAAGAATGTCCAGGATCCCCCCCAAAAAAAGCATCAGGACTCCAAAAATGGCGTTCACTGACCCCAAAATTCCTTGGTCAGACATCCAGGGGGATCTCACTGACCCCAAAACCTCCAGTCACCCATCCCGGGGTCTCAGTGACCCCTCCTCACCCATCCAGGGGTCTCACTGACCCCAGGGGGGCCTCACTGACCCCAAAACCTCCAGTCACCCATCCCGGGGGTCTCACTGACCCCTCAGGGGGGTCTCACTGACCCCTCCTCACCCAGGGGGGTCTCACTGTCCCCTGCCCATCCCGGGGGTCTCACTGCCCCCTCAGGGGGGTCTCACTGCCCCCTCAGGGGGGTCTCACCACCCCCAGCCCATCCCGGGGGTCTCAGTGTCCCCTCAGGGGGGTCTCACTGACCCCTGCCCACCCCTCCAGCCCCTCCCCAGCCCATCCCGGGGGTCTCACTGACCCCTGCCCACCCCTCCAGCCCCTCCCCAGCCCAGCCCACCCCGAGCTCACCTTTCTTTTTCTTTTTCTGGAAGGAGAAGCTCTGCTCGATGGCCTTGACCTCCTCTGCGGAGATGAAGTGCCGCACGTTGTAGCTGACGCCGACGCGGTTGAGGTGGCCGCGGACGTGGTTTGCCAGCCCGATGCCGTTGTGGAAGCGGTCGGGGCAGTAGGGGCAGCGCCGCTCCTCGTTCCTCAGCGCCGCCCCCTCGGATCCCAGCAGCTCCTCCAGCTCCAGCGGCGCTTCCAGCGGCGCCTCCAGCAGCAGCACGTCCAGGGGGAGCGGATCCTCCAGCAGGAACCCCCCGCCCGACCCTCCTCCTCCTCCTCCTCCTGCTGCTGCTGCTGCTGGGGGCTTCTTCCTCCTCCTCCTCTTCCTCCTCCTCCTCCTCCTCTTGGCGCTGGGCCCCTCCAGGAGCACCAGGGGCACCATGGCCCGCAGCTGCCGCCGCTGCTGCTCCGAGCCCGCCGCCCTCAGCAGGGCCCCGAAGCTCCTCTTGAGCTCCAGCGCCGCCGCGGGCACGGCCACGCCGCCCGCCTCTTCCTCCTCCTCCTCCTCATCCTCCTCATCCTCCTCGTCCTCCTGGAGCTCCTCCAGCCCCGCGGCGTCGCCGTCCCCGTCCTGCCCGGCCGCTCTCTTCCGCGGCAGCCGCGGCGCCGAGTGCGGGCGGCCCTTGGTGAATCCGGCGAGCGCGGGGCCGTGCTGGGGGCCGGGACGCGGCGCCGCCTTCCTGGCGTGCTGGAGCCCCCTCCAGTCCTTCCTGGCACCACCGGCGCTCCTCTCCGAGCCCTCCCGCGCCGGCGCCGCCGCCACGGCCGGGAAAAGCCGCTCGCTCTTCCCGAAGAGCTCGGCGGGGCTGAAGGAGTCGCGGCTGGTGCCGGGCTGGCCGGGATCCTCCGGGAAGCTCTGCCAGGACAGCTGGGAATGGGCGAAGCTCAGGTGCTCCCTCAGGACGCGCTCGTCGGGCGCCGGGAACCCGCACAGGACGCAGGAGCTCGGAGCTCGCCCGGCCGGAGCCGCCGGAGCCTCCTCGGTGCCGGAGAGGCCGTGGAAGAGCCCGGAACCGAGGCCGGAACCGAGGCTGGAACCGAGGCCGGAGCTGAGTCCAGAACCGAGGCTGGAACCAAGGCCAGAGCTGAGCCCGGAGCTGAGTCCAGAACCGAGTCCAGAACCGAGCCCGGAGCCGATGCCGGAGCCGCGGGAGCCGCCCTCCTTCCTCTCCTTGACGTGCATCTTGGCGTGCTGCACGAAGATCTTGGAGGAGTTGGTGCCGAAGACGCACTTGGGGCACTGGAGCCGCGCCTCGCGGCCCTCGTCCGGCAGCTCGTCCAGCTTCTGGATCTCCTCGATGATCTTCTCCCGCGACTCCTGGTGCAGCCGCCGGTGCCGCTCCAGCGCCGCCGCCTCGCCGAAGGCCCAGCCGCACTCCCCGCAGCGCAGGCGGCGGCGGCCGGCGGGGGAGCCGGCGGAGCCGCGCTCGGCGCCGCGGTTGTGCTGCAGCGTGTGCTCCAGCAGGTGCTCCTTCTTGCGGAAGTAGATGCTGCACTCGATGCAGGTGAAAACGCCGGCGTCGTCCTCCGGCTCCGGCTCCGGCTCCGGCTCCGGCTCCGCTTCCCTGTCCGGCGGCTCCGGGAGGATGAAGGCTCCGTGCGGCTCCGGCGGCTCCGGGAGGATGAAGGCTCCGTGCGGCTCCGGCGGCGGCTCCGGGAGGAGGAAGGCTCCGTGCGGCTCCGGTGGCGGCTCCGGCGGCTCCGGGAGGAGGAAGGCTCCGTGCGGCTCTGGCGGCGGCTCCGGGAGGATGAAGGCTCCGTGCGGCTCCGGCGGCTCCGGCGCGGCGGCGTCGAGCGCCCACGGCGGCTCTGCCGGCGCCCACTCCGGGGGCCCGGGCGGCTCCGGCCGCGCCGCCCTCTGGCGCCGGCTCTCCGAGCCTTTGGCTTTGGGCGCTCTCCGGAAGGCCGAAGCCGCCTCCCGCCGGAACGCCGAGCCGGCCGCTACGTCCCGGAGCTGCGGGAACGCCGCGCCCGGGATCCACTCCAGGCTCCGGAGGCTCCCGCGGCCCCGCTCGGCTCCGGCCGATTCCGCCTGCTTTGGTTGGGTCCGGGGGCTCTCCCCGGCCGGGACGGGCTCCGGAGATCCCGGCGGAGCTTTCCCGGCCTCCGGCGCCGCGTCCCGGTCGCTGCCCGGCGGCTCCGCGTCCGGCCGGGGCTCCGGGGGATCGCTCTGGAAAGTGCTTCGGGCCCAGCCCAGCGGCTCCGCACGGAACAGCAGCCGAGGGAACTCCGGGCGCTCCTCGGGAGCCGCGCTGGAACGGAATTCCGGGGCTGAAAACCGGGAATTCGGGAAAAAACCCACGGGGATGGATCTGGGGGGAACTGGGATTGATCCGGGGGAACTGGGATGGATCCAGAGGAACTGGGATGGATCCGGGGGGAACTGGGATGGATCCAGGGGGAACTGGGATGGATCCAGGGGAACTGGGATGGATCCAGAGGAACTGGGATGGATCCAGGGGGGAACTGGGATGGATCCAAGGAAATCTGGGATGGATCCGGGGGGAACTGGGATGGATCCAAGGAAATCTGGGATGGATCCAGGGGAACTGGGATGGATCCAAGGAAATGTGGGATTGATCCGGGGGGAACTGGGATGGTCCCAGGGGAACTGGGATGGATCCAGAGGAACTGGGATGGATCTGGGGGGAACTGGGATGGATCCAGGGGAACTGGGATGGATCCAGGGGGAACTGGGATGGATCCAAGGAAATCTGGGATGGATCCAGAGGAACTGGGATGGATCCAGAGAAACTGGGATGGATCTGAAGGAACTGGGATGGATCCAAGGAAATCTGGGATGGATCCAAGGAAATCTGGGATGGATCCAGGGGGAACTGGGATGGATCCAGGGGAACTGGGATGGATCCAAGGAAATGTGGGATGGATCCAAGGAAATCTGGGATGGATCCAAGGAAATCTGGGAT
This sequence comes from Poecile atricapillus, assembly GCF_030490865.1. Lineage (NCBI taxonomy): Eukaryota > Metazoa > Chordata > Aves > Passeriformes > Paridae > Poecile > Poecile atricapillus. Next base: position 351,345 of record NC_081287.1, read on the forward strand.
GGATCCAAGGAAATCTGGGATGGATCCAAGGAAATGTGGGGTGGATCCAGGGGAACTGGGATGGATCCAAGGAAATCTGGGATGGATCCAGGGGAACTGGGATGGATCTGGGGGAAACTGGGATGGATCCAAGGAAATCTGGGATGGATCCAGGGAAATGTGGGATGGATCCAGGGGAACTGGGATGGATCCAAGGAAATCTGGGATGGATCCAGGGGAACTGGGATGGATCTGGGGGAAACTGGGATGGATCCAAGGAAATCTGGGATGGATCCAAGGAAATCTGGGATGGATCCAAGGAAATCTGGGATGGATCCAAGGAAATCTGGGATGGATCCAGAGGAACTGGGATGGATCCAAGGAAATCTGGGATGGATCCAAGGGAATCTGGGATGGATCCAGGGCCGCTCGTGGCCATTCCCAGGAACTCACCCGAGCTGTGTCCGGTGAGGCGCGGCCGGGACGGCTCCGGAGAGGGCGGGGTCGGGCTCATCTGGAAAACGAGGAAAACACCGGGATCAGCAGAGCCCATTCCCAAATTCCCGGCTCCAGGAGAGGCAGGGGGGGGAAAACAAAAGGGGGAAAACGGAATTCTCCCCTCTCCAATCCGCCCTGAAAAAATTCCCACAGAAAACTGGGAATTGTTCTGGGATGGTCCCATTGGAGAGGATCCGTGGAAGAACTGATGACGTCACGGGATCGATCCCAAATAATCCCTGGAATGTTGGAATGTCCTGGAATTGATCCCAAATTCCCCTGGAATGTCCCTGGGAATGTCCCAAATCCCCGCCAGAGCCGCCCCAGGCCTCCCCAGCTCCGATCCTGGAGGAAATCCCCGGAAAAGGGGAGGAGGTTCCTCATCCCAGCGCTCACCAGGGGCCGGAAAAATCCCTGCGGAGCCGAATCGGAGCAGGGCGGGATCCGGGCTGCGGCTCCCGTCGGCATTCCCGGGATTTCAGCCCCCCTCCCTTTTCCCGGGATTTCAGCCCCCCTCCCTTTTCCCGGGATTTCAGCCCCCTTTTCCCGGGATTTCAGCCCCCCTTTCCCGGGATTTCAGCTCCCTTTTCCCGGGATTTCAGCCCCTTTTCCTGGGATTTCAGCCCCCTTTTCCTGGGATTTCAGCCCCCCTTTCCCGGGATTTCAGCTCCCTTTTCCCGGGATTTCAGCCCCTTTTCCCGGGATTTCAGCCCCCTTTTCCCGGGATTTCAGTCCCCTTCCTTTCCCGGGATTTCAGCCCCCTTTTCCCGGGATTTCTGCCCCCTTTTCCCGGGATTTCAGCCCCCTTTTCCCGGGATTTCAGCCCCTTTTCCCGGGATTTCAGCCCCCCTTTTCCCAGGATTTCAGCCCCCTTTTCCTGGGATTTCAGCCCCCTTTTCCCGGGATTTCAGCCCCCTTTTCCCGGGATTTCAGCCCCCTTTTCCCGGGATTTCAGCCCCCCTATCCCGGGATTTCAGCCCCCTTTTCCCGGGATTTCAGCCCTCCTTTCCCGGGATTTCAGCCCCTCCCGGAGCAGCTGCTCCGGAGCTTTTCCCAGAAAAGGGGCCCCGAGCTGGGGCCGGCTCCGGGAGAGGAGCCGCGCCCTTCCCGGCCCCGGGAATCCTTCCCAGGGAAACTCGGGATGGCTCCGGCCCCGGGGGATCCAAGGGGAGATTCCCGGGAAAACAAAACCAAATCCGTCCCCAGGCGGATCCCGGGAAAGTTCTGGGTGAGGAGGAGGAAAAAGGAGGAAGGGGAGGAAGCCCAGAAATTCCAGGGAATCCCGGGAACGGGGAGGGTTTGGGAATCTCCGGTGACGTCGGAAATCCCTGGAAAGCTCCAGAACCCCCAAGGGAAAAGGAAACAAAATCCGGCGGCGCTTCCGGCACCTGCGGCGCCCGGGGGGAGGAAAAGCTGGAAAAGCTCCCGGAAAAATCCCAAAAAAAAGGGATTTTATCCCAAAAAACGAGGAGGAGGAGGAGGAGGAGGAGGAGGAGGAGGAGGAGGAGGAGGAGGAGGAGGAGGAGGAGGAGGAGGAGGAGGAGGAGGAGGAGGAGGAGGAGGAGGAGGAGGATGATGATGATTCCCAGCGGGAATGTTTTCCTTGGCAGGAACCCGGCGCTTCCCGGGGTTTTCCGAGGTTTTCTCGGCTCCTCCGGGAATTTGGGGCCGGGGAAAGGCCGGGAAAAGCTTCTCCAGAGGGGGGAAAATCCGGGATGAGGGGATGGAGGGGATGGCCTGGGAGGCAGGAGGTGACCCCGGGGCCCAGGACACGATCCCGGATTTCAGGATAAATCCCAGACTCCAGGATACGGGACTTTATGGGCCAAAAACTGGGGTTTTATGGCCCAAAAAATGGGATTTTACAGCCCAGAAACTGGGAATTTATGTCCCAAAAAATGGGATTTTGCAGCCCAGAAACCGGGAATTTATGTCCCAAAACCTGGGGTTTTATTTCCCAAAAAATGGGATTTTATGGCCCAAAAACTGGGATTTTACAGCCCCCCAAAAAAAGGGATTTTACAGCCCAAAATCCAGGATCTGATGGCCCAAAAACTGGGATTTTACAGCCCCAAAAAACCAGGGATTTTACAGCCCAAAATCCAGGATCTGATGGCCCAAAATCCAGGATTTTATGTCCCCAAAACCAGGATTTTTCATCCCAAAAGTCCCCGTTTCTCCGCAGTCTCTGGGGGATCGGCCCTGGCCCATTTTCCTCCTTTGGAAAATCCCGGAGCTCTCCCGGCATTTCCCCCCTGGATTTTATTTTTATCCGGCGGCCTCGTTCCGGCGGGGGCGGGGATTTGGGATCAGTTGGGATCAGTTGGGATAATTTGGGATCATTTGGGATCATTTGGGATAATTTGGGAATTTGGGAGAATTTGGGATAATTTGGGATTTGGGATCATTTGGGAATTTGGGATCATTTGGGATCATTTGGGATCATTTGGGAATTTGGGATCATTTGGGATCATTTGGGATCATTTGGGAATTTGGGATCATTTGGGATAATTTGGGATAATTTGGGATAATTTGGGATCATTTGGGATCATTTGGGATAATTTGGGATAATTTGGGAATTTGGGATCATTTGGGATAATTTGGAATTTGGGATCATTTGGGATCATTTGGGATCATTTGGGATTTGGGATCATTTGGGATCATTTGGGATTTGGGATCATTTGGGATCATTTGGGAATTTGGGATCATTTGGGATTTGGGATCATTTGGGATCATTTGGGAATTTGGGATCATTTGGGATTTGGGATCATTTGGGATCATTTGGGAATTTGGGATCATTTGGGATCATTTGGGATCATTTGGGATCATTTGGGATTTGGGATCATTTGGGATAATTTGGGATCATTTGGGATCATTTGGGATCATTTGGGATTTGGGATCATTTGGGATAATTTGGGATCATTTGGGATCATTGTTATTTATAGCCCCAGCAGGACGGGCGGGGCAGCGGCTCCCGGCCCCCGACGGATCCGTCCCGGGTGGAAATTTGGGATAACGGAGACGGAAAACGGCTCCGGACACTCCTGACCCCAAAGTGACCAGTCCTGACCCCAACAACTGAACAGCCCTGACCCCAAACACCAACAACTGACCAGTCCTGACCCCAAACTGACCAGTCCTGACCCCAAACACGGCTCCAGACACTCCTGACCCCAAACACCAACAACTGACCGGTCCTGACCCCAAACAGTGACCAGTCCTGACCCCAAACACGGCTCCGGACACTCCTGACCCCAAAGTGACCAGTCCTGACCCCAATAACTGACCATCCCAAACCCCAAACACCAACAACTGACCGGTCCTGACCCCAAACCTGGCCCTGACCCCAAACACGGCTCCGGACACTCCTGACCCCAAAGTGATCAGTCCTGACCCCAACAACTGACCATTCCAAACCCCAAACACGGCTCCGGACACTCCTGACCCCAAAGTGACCATTCCTGACCCCAAACACCAACAACTGACCAGTCCTGACCCCAACAACTGACCATTCCAAACCCCAAACACGGCTCCGGACACTCCTGACCCCAAAGTGACCAATCCTGACCCCAAACTGACCATTCCTGACCCCAAACTGACCATCCCAAACCCCAAACAGTGACCAGTCCTGACCCCAAACTGACCAGTCCTGATCCCAAAGTGACCATTCCTGACCCCAAAGTGACCAGTCCTGACCCCAAAGTGACCAGTCCTGACCCCAAAGTGACCAATCCTGACCCCAACAACTGAACAGCCCTGACCCCAAACACGGCTCCGGACACTCCTGACCCCAAACACCAACAACTGAACAGCCCTGACCCCAAACTGACCAGTCCTGACCCCAAACTGACCATTCCTGACCCAAAGTGACCATTCCTGACCCAAAGTGACCATTCCTGACCCAAAGTGACCATTCCTGACCCCAAACAGTGACCATCCCAAACCCCAAACAGTGACCAGTCCTGACCCCAAACACAGCTCCGGACACTCCTGACCCCAAAGTGACCAGTCCTGACCCCAAAGTAACCAATCCTGACCCCAAACTGACCAATCCTGACCCCAAAGTGACCATTCCTGACCCCAAACTGACCATTCCTGACCCCAAAGTGACCATTCCTGACCCCAAAGTGACCATTCCTGACCCCAGACTCGGCTCCGGGACAGCGGCGTCACCCAGAGAGCAGCACCGGCCCTGAGGGGTAACGGCAGCACCGGGACAGAACCGGAACCGAGTCTGGAACCAGCTCTGGAACCGAGTCTGGAACCGATCCGGAACCGAGACTAGAACCACTCTAGAACCAATCCGGAACCGAGTCTGGAGCCGAGTCTGGAGCCGAGTCTAGAACCGAGTCTGGAACCAGCTCCAGAACCAAGTCCAGAACCAGCCGGGCTGTCCCTGGTTCTGCTCCCGGTTCCTCTCCCGGTTCCTCTCCCGGTTCCTCTCCCGGTTCCTCTCCCGCTCCCGCTCCCATTCCCGCTCCCATTCCCATTCCCGTTCCCGTCCCCTCCCCCGCACTCACCGGCCTCATCCTTGGCCTCCAGGGCCACCCCGGGCTCCGTCCGGGCCAGCGCCGAGAACAAATCCGGCTCTTCCTCCTCCTCCTCCTCCTCCTCCTCCTCCTCCTGCTCCGGCCCCGGCCCCGCGGCTCCGGCCGCGCTCTCCGGCCGCTTCCCCCCGATCTCCCGGATCCCGGCTCCGGCCTCGCCCGGCGCCTCCGGGGCCTCGCTGTCCGGGGCCATGGCCGGGGGGGCTCCGGGGCCGCTCCCGTCCATCCCGCGCCGCGGGAACGCGCCCACGGCGATCCCAGAGCACGGGAAACGCCGGAAAAACCTGCGGGGAAAACGGGAAAATGGGATGAAATGGGATAAACCGGGAATGGAACCGGGAAACGCCGGAAAAACCTGCGGGGAATGGGAAAAATGGGATAAACTGGGATAAACCGGGATAAACCGGGAAACGCCGGAAAAACCTGCGGGGAAAACGGGAAAATGGGATGAAATGGGAATGGAACCGGGAAACGCCGGAAAAACCTGCGGGGAACAGGGAAAACGGGGATAAAATGGGAATGGAACCGGGAAACGCCGGAAAAACCTGCGGGAAAAACGGGGAAACGGGGATGAAATGGGAAAAACTGGGAATGGAACTGGGATAAACTGGGAATGGAACCGGGAAACGCCGGAAAAACCTGCGGGGAATGGGAAAACGGGGATGAAATGGGATAAACCGGGATAAACTGGGATAAACTGGGATAAACCGGGATAAACTGGGATAAACCGGGAATGGAACTGGGAAACGCCGGAAAAACCTGCGGGGAATGGGAAAACGGGGATGAAATGGGATAAACCGGGATAAACTGGGATAAACTGGGAAACGCCGGAAAAACCTGCGGGAAACAGGGAAAACGGGGATGAACTGGGATGAACTGGGAATGGAACTGGGATAAACCGGGATAAACCGGGAATGGAACCAGGAAACGCCGGAAAAACCTGCGGGGAACGGGGAAAAATGGGATAAACTGGGATAAACTGGGAATAGAACTGGGATAAACTGGGATAAACTGGGAATAGAACTGGGATAAACTGGGATGAACCAGGATAAACCAGGATAAACCGGGGAAAACTAAACTGGGAAAAACCAGGAAAGGGGTCGGGGTCCAGTCTTGGAAATTCTGGAGGGAGAAATTGGGAAAGGTCCTGGAGAGAGGAAATCCCAAATCCCAAACAAATCCTGAATCCCAAACCTGGAACCAATCCCAAATCCCAAATCCCAAACCCAGAATAAATCCCAAATCCCAAACCTGGAATAAATCCCAAATCCCAAACCTGGAATAAATCCCAAATCCCACCCCCTGCTCTTCCCAGGAACCTCCAGATCCTGAAATCCACCTGAAATCCGCTGGGAACGCTCCAAATTCCCTTTATTTCCCAGAAAAAAATCCCTTTTTCCCCCTCGAAAGTCCCTTTTTCCCACCAAAATTCCTTTTTTTCCTCGAAATTCCCTTTTTCCCCCCTCGAAATTCCCTTTTTTTCCCCCAGAATTCCCTTTTTTCCCCCGGAATTCCCTTTTTTCCCCCTCTGGAGCCGCACGGGGCAGGATCAGAATCCCGGGATCCCCGAGCCGGGAAAATCCTCCCGAAATTCGGCTCCAAACGCGAGGAATTCCCGGGAAAATCCGCGGCCCCTCCCCCAATCCCGCCCTCCCGAACCTTCCCGAACCTTCCCGAACCTTCCCGAACCTTCCCCTTCCCAGCGATCCCAAAAATCCGCTCGGGGATTTTGGGAAAGGGCTGAAAAAAAACCCCAAAAATCCCATTTTTGTCCCGTTTTTCCCGTTTTTTTCCTGTTTTTTCCCGGTTTTTTCCCGTTTTTTCCTATTTTTTCCCGTTTTTTCCCGTTTTCCCCGGTTTTTCCCGTTTTTCCCGGTTTTTTCCCGGTTTTTCCCGGCTCACCGCGAGCTCCCGATCCCTTTTCCCGAATTCCCGGCGCTTCCCGAACCTCTCCCGGCCCCGCCCCTCATCCCAAAGAAATGCGGGATTTGGGATTGGGGGGATTGAAATGCAAAAGGCGCCAATGGCCGCCGCTTCCCGGGGAAAAACCGGGAAAAACCGGGAAAAACCGGGAAAAACCGGGAAAAACCACGGCAAAAACCGGGAGAGAACGGGATCTTCCCGCCGGGAATTCCTCCCGAAAATTCGGGAATCGCGACGCTTTTATTCCGATTTTTCCCGGCGGGAATGGGACCCGAAAGCCGCCGATATTCCCGATCTTCTCCCCGGTTTATTCCCGGTTTTTCCCCGGTTTTTTCCCGATTTTTCCCGGTTTTCCCCCAGTTTATTCCCGGATTTTTCCCGATTTCCCCCCGATTTTTCCCGATTTTTTCCCCGGTTATTCCCAATTTTTTCCTCGGTTTATTCCCGATTCTTTCCCCGGTTTATTCTCGGTTTTCCCCCGATTTTTCCCTGATTTTCCCCCAGCTTATTCCCGGATTTTTCCCGATTTTTACCCGATTTTCCCCCAGTTTATTCCCGATTTTCCCCCCGATTTCCCCCCCAATTTCCCCCCGGTTTTTCCCATTTTTTTCCATTTTTTTCCCCCATTTTTTTCCCCAATTTTTCCCCGTTTTTTTCCCGATTTTTCCCAGCGCTTTTCCCGCTCTGGAATTCTCAGGATTCCAATCCCATTTTTCATTTTTTTCCCCCCCAAAAAACCCCGAATCCCAAACCTCGGGAACGCCGCTGGGATCGGGGATTTCCTGGAATTCTTCCCTGGAATTCTTTCCTTGGTTTTCCCACCCAAAAATTCCCTTTTCCCGGGAAAAAACCGGCTCCGAATTCCCGGCGGGATTTCTCCCGGCTTCTTTCTTTTCCCGGTTTTTTTCTTTCCCAGATTTTTTCTTTCCCAGGATTTTTCACTTTTCCTGGGTTTGTTTTTCCCGATTTTTTTTCGGTTTTCCCGGGTTTTTTTGGGTTTTTTTTCCCGTTTTTTTTTGCTTTTCCCGGTTTTTTCTATTCCCGGTTTTTTTCTATTCCCGTTTTTTTTCTTCCCCATTTTTTTTTCCCAGGTTTTTTCACTTTTCCCGGTTTCTTTTCCCGGTTTTTTTGGCTTTTCCCGGGGTTTTTTTCCCGGTTTTTTTCCCTTTTACTGGGTTTGTTTTTCCCGGTTTTTTTTTCGTTTTTTTCCCGGTTTTTTTCGGTTTTTTCCCGGTTTTTTTTTCGTTTTTTTCCCGGTTTTTTTTTGTTTTTTCCCGGTTTTTCCCTTTTCCCGGGTTTGTTTTTCCCTCTCCCCCCAAAGGGCGGGATCGGGATCGGGGCTGGAATTTTGGGGCTGGAATTTTGGGGCTGGAATTTTCTGCCGCTCGCGGCCGAGGCTCCCCCGCATTCCAGGAGAAATCCCGGAGCTTTTCCAGGAGGATCCCGTGGAATTCTCCTCCTCCTCCTCCTCCTCCTCCTCCTCCTCCTCCTCCTCCTCCTCCTCCTCCAGCTCCTGAATTCCCGGGGCTTTGCTGGGAATTTTTTCCCGGTTTTTGCTTTAATTTTTCCCGAATTTTTTCTCCTTTTCCCTGAATTTTCTTTTCCTTTTCCCGAGGAATTTTTTCCCTCTTTTTTTTTTTTTTATTTTCCCTGAGTTTTTTCTCCTTTCCCAAAGGAATTTTTTCCTTTTTTTTTCCCCTTTTCCCGAGTTTTTCCCGTCCTTTCCCAGCTCCTGAAGCCGATCCCAAACAATTCCGGACCCTCAGGAGCCCCTGGAACCCCAAAATCCCAAAATCCCAAACCCCAAAACTCCAAAATCCCAAACCCCAAAATCCCAAATCTCAAACCCCAAAATCCCAAAATCCCAAAATCCCAAACCCCAAAACCCCAAAATCCAAAATCCAAAATCCCAAAACCCCAAAATCCCAAAATCCCAAACCCCAAAACTCCAAAATCCAAAATCTCAAACCCCAAAATCTCAAATCCCAAAATCCCAAATCCCAAAATCCGGGGATTTTTTGGGATCTGGGTCTGGGAATTCGGGGAGGGGCCCAAAGCTGATCCCAAAATTGATCCAGGAGGATCCCAAAAGCGATCCAGGGGGTCCAGGAGGATCCCAAAGCTCCTGGAGGATCCCAAAAATGATCCTGGAGGATCCCAAAGATGATCCAAGGGGTTCCAGGACGATCCCACAGATCCTGGAGGATCCCAAAGCTTCTCCAAGGGGTTCCAGGAGGATCCCAAAGATGATCCCAAAACCGATCCAAGGGACTGGGACGATCCCAAAGCTGCTCCAGGGAGTCCTGGGTGATCCCAAAGCCGCTCCAAGGGGTTCCAGGAGGATCCCAAAGCTCTTCCAGGAGATCCAGGATGATCCCAAAGCTCCTCCAAGAGGTTCCAGAAGGATCCCAAAACTGATCCAGGAGGATCCCACAGCTCCAGGAGGATCCCAAAGATGATCCCAAAACCGATCCAAGGGGTTCCAGGATGATCCCAAGGCTGCTCCAAGGAGTCCTGGGTGATCCCACAGATCCTGGATGATCCCAAAACCGATCCAAGGAGTCCTGGGTGATCCCAAAACTGTTCCTGGAGGATCCCAGAGCTGATCCAGGACGATCCCAAAGCCGCTCCAAGGGGTTCCAGGACGATCCCACAGATCCAGGACGATCCCAAAGGTGATCCAAGAGGTCCTGGACGATCCCAAATCTCCTCCAGGATGATCCCAAAGGTGATCCCAGGAGTCCTGAGTGACCCCAAAGCTCCTCCAAGGGGTTCCAGGACGATCCCAAAGTTCCAGGATGATCCCAAATGTGATCCAGAGAGATCCAGGATGATCCAAATGATCCCAAAGCTGCTCCAAGGGGTTCTGGACGATCCCAAATCTCCTCCAGGACGATCCCAAAGGTGATCCAAGGGATCCTGGATGATCCCAAATCTCCAGGACGATCCCAAATCTCCTCCAGGACGATCCCAAAGCTCCTCCGGGGGCTCCAAGAGGTTCCTGTGCAGACCCTGCCCAGCCCCCAGCCCGGGGCTGCTCCTGAGCACAGCTGGACACACCTGAGCACAGCTGGGGCACATCTGGATCCCTTCACAAACCCTTCCTGCACACCTGGGCACATCTGGGGCACAGCTGGACACACCTGAGCACAGCTGGGCACAGCTGCACACACCTGGGGCACAGCTGGACACACCTGGGACACACCTGGATCCCTTCACAGACCCTTCCTGCACATCTGGACGCACCTGGGGCACACCTGGACACACCTGGATCCCCCCAAACCCCCCTCACACACACCTGGGCACAGCTGGGCACACCTGGATCCCTTCACAGGCCCTTCCTGCACATCTGGGGCACACCTGGATCCCTCTCACACACACCTGGGCACACCTGGGTACATCTGGGTCCCCCTAAATCCCTCTCACACACACCTGGGGCACATCTGGATCCCTTCACAGACCCTTCCTGCACATCTGGGGCACACCTGGACACATCTGGATCCCCCTGGGCACACCTGCACACACCTGGGGCTCATCTGGATCTCTTCCTGCACACCTGGATCCCTCCCAAACCCCCCCTGGACACATCTGGGGCACACCTGGATCCTCCTTAAACCCCCTCCCGCACACCTGGACCCCCCCCGGACACACCTGGACACACCTGGATCCCCCTGGACACATCTGGGGCACACCTGGATCCCCCCAAATCCCCCCTGGGCATACCTGGACCCCCCCCCAACACCCCTCACACACACCTGGACCCCCCTGGACACATCTGGGGCACACCTGGACCCCCCCAAATCCCCCCCGGACACACCTGGATCCCCCTGGACACACCTGGGGCACACCTGGACACATCTGGACCCCCCTGGGCCCACCTGGACCCCCCCAAATCCCCCCTGGGCACACCTGGATCCCCCCCGCCCCTCCCCCCTCACCCGTCCCCGCTGTCCGGGGTCCCGGGAGCCGCCCGGGCCCGTCCCCGTGTCCCGCCCGGTGCCGGTTCCGGTTCCGGTTCCGGTTCCGGTTCCGGGCGGTGGCAGCGCCCCCCCCGCGCTGCCCCGGAACGGCCCCGCCGGGCTCCGGTTCCGCCCGAGCCCCAACCGGGACCGGACCGGGACCGGGACCGGGCCCGCTCCCCCCGGGACACTCCCCGGGCCCGGGCCCGCTCCCCCCGCTGTCCCCGCTCACTCACCGTCCCGCTCCGGTTCCGGTACCGCGCCCTCGGGGCTGTTCCCGTTCAGCGCCGCCGCCGCCGCCGCCCCGCGCCCGCCTCGGGCCCGCTCCGCCTCCGCCGCCGCGCCGGGCCCATGGCGCCCTGAGGAGCCGGCCCGGGGCTCCCCCCGCCGCTCCCGGTGCCGCCCCCGCTGCCGCTCCCGGTCCCGGTTCCGCTCCCGGTGCCGCTCCCGGTGCCGCTCCCCCGCCCCCCTCCCGCCGGCGGGGCCTGACTACGTCACGCCGCGCGCGACCGAGCCGCCGCCGACATCTTGAGGGGGGGAGCGGCGGGGGCGGCGCGGGCGGGGCCGAGGGGCCCGGAGAGGCGGCGGGGCCCGCGGGGGACGCGGGAGGAGCCGCCGCCGCCGCCGCCGCCATGTTGGGGACGCCCCCCCCGCTCCCCCCCCGGCCCCGCCGGAGCCGCCGCCGCCCTCGGCCCGCGCGCGGCGCGCGGAGATGACGTCAGCGGAGGGGGCCGGGCCGCCATGTTGAGTGTGGCGGGAGGGGCCCGCGAGGCCCCGCTGACCTTCCGGGGTGGGCGGCGCGCGGGTGTGACGTCACAAGCGCGCGACGGGGCGGCCGCGCCGCCATCTTGAGGTGTGAGGGGAAGGTCGGGGCCGGGGGGGCGGGAGGGGAAAACGTCCCCAAAGGGTCCCCGAAGTGTCCCCAAAGGGTCCCCAGAGTGTCCCTGTCCCCAAAATGTCCTCAAAGTGCCCCTGAAGTGTCCTTAAAGTGTCCCCAAAGGGTTCCCAGAGTGTCCCCAGAGTGTCCCCAGAGTGTCCCCAGGCCTGGAACTGTCCCCAAAGTGCCCCTGAAGTGTCCCCGGGGGTGGAACTGTTCCAAAGTGTCCCCAAAGTGTCCCCAAAATGTCCTCAAAGTGCCCCTGAAGTGTCCCTGGGGGTGGCACTGTTCCCAAAGGGTCCCTAAAATGTCCCCAAAGTGTCCCCAGAGGGACCTTCGGCCTGGAACTGTCCCCAAAGTGTCCCCAAAGGGTCCCCAAAGTGTCCCCAGGCCTGGAACTGTCCCCACACGGCCCCTAAAGTGTCCCCAAAGTGTCCTCAAAGTGTCCTTGAAGTGTCCCTGTCCCCAAAATGTCCCTAAAGTGCCCCTGAAGTGTCCCCAAAGGGAGGCCGGAGGGGGGACACTGTCCCCAAGGTGTCCCCAGAGTGTCCCCAAGGTGTCCCCAAAGTGTCCCCAGAGGGACCCTGGGCCTGGAACTGTCCCCAAAGTGTCCCCAAAGCGTTCCCGGGGGTGGCACTGTTCCAAAATGTCCTCAAAGGGTTCCCAAAGTGTCCCCAAAGTGTCCCTAAAGTGTCCCCAGGCCTGGAACTGTCCCCAAAGTGTCCCCAAAGTGTCCCCAGAGTGTCCCCAGATTGTGCCTGGGCTGAGTCCTCTCCCCAAATGTCCCCAAACCCTCCTGAAATGTCCCCAAAGCTCCCAAAGACGCCCCCAATGTCCCCAAAATGGGGCACGGGGGACACCGGGGCCACCAAAAGGGACCTGGGGGCCACCAAAGAGACCCTGGGGCCACCAAAAGGGACCTGGGGGCCACCAAAGGGACACTGGGGCCACCAAAAGGGACCTGGGGGCCACCCCAGGGGTGACCAAAGGGACCTGGGGGCCACCAAAGAGACCCTGGGGCCACCAAAGGGACACCTGGGCCACCAAAAGCCCCCCCGGGCCACCAAAACCGGCCCCGCCCCTCATTAAGCCCCGCCCCTCATTAAACCACGCCCGGTTAAACCCCGCCCTCGCTAAGCCCCGCCCCCGCTTGGTCCCGCCCCCTCATTAAGCCCCGCTCCCTCATCAAGCCCCGCCCCTCATTAAGCCCCGCCCCTCATTCCCTCATTAAGCCCCGCCCCTCATTAAGCCCCGCCCCGCTTGACCCCGCCCCCGGCCCCGCCCGTTCAGGCCCCGCCCGTTCAGGCCCCGCCCCCGCTCGCGATGGGACTCGCCGGGAGCCTCGGTGAGAGCGGGACCCCCAAAACCCCCCAAAACTGCCCCAAAATCCCCCAAAACTGCCCCAAAATCCCCCAAAATCACCCCAAAATCCATCCCGGGACCCCCCAAAATCCCCCAAAATCACCCCAAAATCCCCCAAAATCCATCCCGGGACCCCCAAAACTGCCCCAAAACCCCCCAAAATCCTCCCAGAAACCCCCAAAATCCATCCTGGGACCCCCAAAACCCCCAAAAATCACCCCAAAACCCCCAAAATCCATCCCGGGACCCCCCAAAATCACCCCAAAATCCATCCCGGGACCCCCCAAAACCCCCGAAATCCATCCCGGGACCCCCAAAACCCCCAAAACAGCCCCGAAATCCCCGAAATTCCCTCAAAATCCATCCCGGGACCCCCCAAAACCTCCCAAAATCCCCCCAAACAGCCCCAAAACAGCCCCAAAACCCCCAAAATCCCCTCAAAACCCCCCAAAATCTCCCCAAAACCCCCCAAATTCCCCCAAACTGCCCCAAAACAGCCCGAAAAACCCCCAAATTCCCCCAAAACTGCCCCAAAACCCCGAAAATCCAACCCGGGACCCCCTAAAACAGCCCCGAAATGCCCCAAAATCCCCGAAATTCCCTCAAAATCCAACCCGGGACCCCCTAAAACAGCCCCGAAATGCCCCAAAACTGCCCCAAAATCCCCGAAATTCCCTCAAAATCCATCCCGGGACCCCCCAAAACCCGCCCGGGGTGGGACCCCCCAAAAAACCCCAAAGAGCCCCAAAATCCTCCCAAAATCCGTCCCGGGACACCCGAAAAATTCCCGAAATTCCCCAAAATCCGCCCCGGGAACCCCCGAAAATTCCCGAAATCCCCCAAAATCCGCCCCGGGACCCCCCAAAAAATCAAAATCTGCCCCAAAAATCCCCAAAACCGCCCCGGAACCTCCGCGAAAAACCAAAAATTCTCTAAAAAACCCCAAAATCCGCCCCGGGAACCCCCGAAAATTCCCGAAATTCCCCAAAATCCGCCCCGGGACACCCGAAAAATTCCCGAAATCCCCCAAAATCCGCCCCGGGAACCCCCGAAAATTCCCGAAATCCCCCAAAATCCGCCCCGGGAACCCCCAAAAAATCAAATTCTGCCCCAAAATCCGCCCCGGGAATTGAGAAAAATCCCAGAAAAGGCCAAAAATGTCATTAAAAAAAATCCAAAATATCCCAAAAACTCCCCCAAAAAACCCCAAAATCCCCAAAAAACCCCAAAATCCTCAAGAACCCCCAAAAACCCCCAAAATTCCCCAAAATCCTCCCCGGGACCCCTCCCCGTGCCTCAGTTTCCCCCAGTTTTGGGTGGAATTCCCGAATATTTGGGACCCCTCCCCCCCAAATAACGGTTCCCGCCCCTCCCCCACTGCCCGTGCCTCAGTTTCCCCGCTTTGGTTTTTTTGGTTTGGGGTTTTTTTGGGGGGGGGGCCCCTCCCCCCACCCCGAATTGGTTTTGGGGGGGGAGGGGGAGGGGGAGGGGGCGCCCCTCCCCCCCCCCCGCGTTTCTTTCCCACGGCCGGAAAGGGGAAGTGGGGGGAGGGGCGGCTCCCAGTTGGGGGCACTGGGAGGAACTGGGAGGGAACTGGGGGAGGATTTCGGGGGGGGGGGGAGGGGAAGGTTCGGACCCAAAACTTTGAGGGGGGGGGTGGGGGAGGGGCGGAAATGGGGTTGTGACGTCACGACCCCCCCCAAAATCGAGGGGGGGGGGCTCTCAATGGGATGGGGGAGGGGCGCGCTCCCAGTCGGGCCCAGTTTGAACTGGGAGTGGGGGAGGGGAAGGGGGGGGCTGCCCATCCCCCACCCCCCCCCCAAATTTCACAGCCCCCCCCTCCCCCCTCCCCCCCTCCCCTCCCCCCATTTCCGCCCCTCCCCCCCCCAGGGCTCGTTGGGCTCGTGCTGGGAGCGCTCGGCCCCTCCCCCACCCCCGCGAGCGGTGAGGATGGGGGGGTGGGGGGGGTTGGGGGGAATTTGGGGGGAATTTGGGGTTTTTGGGGAGGATTTGGGGTTTTTTTGGGGGGCTTGGGGGGAGGATTTGGGGTTTGGGGAGGGTTTGGGGGGAGAATTTGGGGGTTTTTGGGGAGGATTTGGGGTTTGGGGGAGGATTTGGGGTTTTTTGGGGAGTTTGGGGGGAGGATTTGGGGTTTGGGGAGGATTTGAGGGAGAATTTGGGTTTTTTTCCGGGGGAATTTGGAGTTTGGGGGGAGGATTTGGGGTTTTTGGGGAGAATTTGGGGTTTTGGGGAGGATTTGGGGGAGAATTTGGGGTTTTTTGGGGGGGGAATTGGGGTTTTGGGGAGGGTTTGGAGTTTGGGGGGAGGATTTGGGGGAGGATTTGGGGTTTGGGGAGGAAATTTGAGGTTTTTTTGCAAAGAATTTGAGGTTTGGGAGGAAGATTTGGGGTCTTTGGGGGAATTTGGGGGAGAATTTGGGGTTTTTTGGGGGGAATTGGGGTTTTGGGGAGGATTTGGGGGAGGATTTAGGGAAGAATTTGGGGTTTGGGGAGGAAATTTGGGTTTTTTTGCGAAGAATTTGGGGTTTGGGAGGAAGATTTGGGGTTTTGGGGGGATTTGGGGGAGAATTTGGGGTTTTTGGGGGGATTGGGGGAGGAGTTGGGGTTTAGGGGGGTTTTGGGGAGGATTTGGGGGCAGATTTGGGGGATTTTTTGGGATTTTGGGATTTTGGGGATATTTTGGGGATGTTTTTGGGATGTTTTTGGGATGTTTTTGGGACGTTTTGGGGATGTTTTGGGGATGTTTTGGGGATGTTTTTGGGATGTTTTGGGGATGTTTTTGGGATATTTTGGGGATGTTTTTGAGATGTTTTTGGGATGGATTTTGTGATTTTGGGATGTTTTTGGGAATCTCTGACCCCGAACCCCCCAGGACAGGATTTGTGCCCCCACCCCCTGAACTCCTCCCACTGCCGCTGCCCCCCCGGATTCGAGGGACCCCCCTGGGACCGGGAACAGCCCTGGGAGAGGCACTGCCAGGGTAACTGGGAGCACTGGGATGGACTGGGATGGACTGGGAGCCCTGGGAGAGGCACTGCCAGGGTAACTGGGAGCACTGGGATGGACTGGGAGGGACTGGGAGCACTGGGATGGACTGGGAGAGGCACTGCCAGGGTAACTGGGAGCACTGGGATGGACTGGGAGCACTGGGAGAGGCACTGCCAGGGTAACTGGGAGCACTGGGAGCACTGGGAGGGACTGGGAACACTGGGAGAGGCACTGCCAGGGTAACTGGGATGGACTGGGAACACTGGGAGAGGCACTGCCAGGGTAACTGGGAGCACTGGGAGCACTGGGAGGGACTGGGAGGGACTGGGAGCCCTGGGAGCACTGGGAGAGGCACTGCCGGGGTAACTGGGATGGACTGGGAGGGACTGGGAGCACTGGGAGAGGCACTGCCAGGGTAACTGGGATGGACTGGGAACACTGGGAGAGGCACTGCCAGGGTAACTGGGATGGACTGGGAACACTGGGATGGACTGGGAGAGGCACTGCCAGGGTAACTGGGAGCACTGGGAGCACTGGGAGGGACTGGGAGCACTGGGAGGGACTGGGAACACTGGGAGAGGCACTGCCAGGGTAACTGGGATGGACTGGGAGGGACTGGGATGGACTGGGAGGGACTGGGAGGGACTGGGAGGGACTGGGAATGGGATAACGGGAACTGGGGGTGACTGGGAATGGCAACTGGGATGGACTGGGATGTACTGGGGAGGGCTGGGATGGGGATAAAATGGGACTGGGATGGACTGGGATGAGCTGGGATGGACTGGGAGGGACTGGGAATGGAACTGGGAGCACTGGGATGAACTGGGAATGGAACTGGGACGAACTGGGATGAACTGGGAGGGACTGGGAATGGAACTGGGATGAACTGGGAGGGACTGGGATGAACTGGGATGAACTGGGAATGGAACTGGGATGAACTGGGATGAACTGGGAGGGGCCCAGCGCTGAATTTGGGGGTCCCCCCTCCCCGTGGATGAATTGGGGGGGGGGGGGAGGGGAGGCCCCCATGATTTTGGGGGGGGTCTCCAACCTCCCCTCCCCCCCCCCAGACATCAACGAGTGCGTGGGGGAGGGGCCCCCGCCCTGCCCCCCCTCCCAGAGCTGCAACAACACCGAGGGGGGGTTCGGCTGCGTCTGCAACGGGGGCTACAGAGCCGGGACCCCCCCCAAAAACGGGACCCCCCCCAAAAACGGGACCCCCCCCCAGAACGGGACCCCCCTGCACTGCCAAGGTCAGACACAACCCCAAAAACGGGGGGAAAATCCTCAAAAAAACGGGGAAAATGGGAAAATTCCCAGGTGGAACAGGAGGGAAAGGGCTGGGAGGAGAATCCGGAAAATTCCCCAAAATAAAACACAAAATTCCCACCCAAAACACCCCAAAAAAATCCCAAAAATCCCACCCAAAACACCCCCAAAATTCCCAAAGAAATCCCAAAAATCCCACCCAAAATTCCCAAAAAAATCCCCCAAATTCCCCCCAAAAATTCCCAAACAAATCCCAAAAATCCCACCCAAAACACCTCAAAAATTGCCAAAGAAATTCCAAAATTCCCACCCAAAACACCCCAAAAATTGCCAAAGAAATTCCAAAAATCCCACCCAAAACACCCCAAAAATTGCCAAAGAAATTCCAAAAATCCCACCCAAAAATCTCCAAACAAATCCCAAAAATCTACCCAAAAAATCCCAAAAAAACCCCACCTAAATCTCTCCCGAAAGTTCCCAAAAAAATGCTTGGATTCCCACCCAAAAATTCCCAAAGAAATCCCCCAAATCCTTCTTGAAAACCCCCAAATAAATCCCAAAAATCCACCCAAAAATTCCCAGAAAATCCCACCCAAATCCCTCCTGAAAATTCCCGAAGAAATCCCAAAATTCCTACCTGAAACACCCTGGAAGTTCCCATCCAAATCCCAAAATTTCCACTCAAAAGTTCCCAAAGAAATGTCAAAATTCCCACCCAAAAATCCCCCAAATTCTTCCCGAAAATTCCCAAACAAATCCCAAATTCTCCCCCAAAATCCCCTTCAAAAACCCCAAAATCCCCCCCCCAAAAAGCCTCAAAATTCCCCCAAATCCCCCCAAAAATCCCCCAAATCCTCTCCCCCCCCCCATCCCGGGGTCTTGGGGGGCTCCGGGGGGGTCTTGGGGGGGTCTCCCCCAATTCAGGGGGTCTGGGGGGCTCTGGGGGGGTCTCAGGGGGGTCTGGGAGGGGTCTGGGGGGGTCTCCCCAATTCAGGGGGTCCTGGGGGGGTCCTGGGGGGGGTCTGGGGGGGTCTCGGGGGTCTCCCCAATTCGGGAGGCTCGGGGGGGGGTCTCGGGGGGGTCTCCCCCGATTTTGGGGGGTCTGGGGGGGTCTCCCCCGATTTTGGCCCCCCCTGACCCCGCCCCTCCCCCCCAGATGTGGACGAGTGCTCGGAGGGGGGGGAGGGGCTGTGTGGGGGGGGCTCCGTGTGCCTCAACACCCCCGGGAGCTTCGAGTGCCACTGTCCCCCCCCCGGCCGGGGACCCCCGGGGCCCGAGGGGTGTCCAGGTGAGACCCTTCCCCAAATTAACCCCAAAATCCCCAAAAAATCCCCAAAAAATCAGCCCCAAAAATCCCCCAAAAATCAGCCCCAGAATCCCCCAAAAATCCCCCAAAAATCAGCCCCAAAAATCCTCCCCAAATTCCCCAAAAATCCCCCCCAAAATTCCCAAAAATCCTCCAAAAATCAGCCCCAGAATGCCCCAAAAATCCTCCCAAAATCCCCCCAAAATCCTCCCAAAATCCCCCCCAAATCCCCCCCAAAATCCCCCCCAAATCCCCCCCAAAATCCCCAAATTCTGCCTCAGAATCTGCCCCAAAACGGCCCCAAAATCCCCCAAAACCGACCCCAAACCCCCCCCCGGGAGGGACCCCCAGGTGAGACCCCTCCCCAAATTAACCCCAACCCCAAAGACCCCGAAATCCCCCGGAAAAATCCCCCAAAAAAATCCCAAAAATCCCAAAAAATCCCCAAAATCCCAAAAATCCCCCAAAAAAGCCCCAAAATTCCCCAAAATCCCCAAAATTTCCCTCAATTTTCGGGGTTCCCCCCCCAGCGGTGCCGGTGCCCCCCGAAATCTGCGCCGAGGAGGAGGTGAGGGGGGGGAGGGGCCCCGAATTTGGGGAGGGGGGAGGGGGAGGGGCCCCAAAATCTGAGCGAGTCCCTGGAGGGGGTGGGGGAGGGGTTTTAGGGGGGATTTCCCCCAATTCTGGGGGGTCCCGGAGGGTTTTGGGGTCCCCAAATTTTTGGGGGGGGTCTGGGGGATTTGGGGGGGGTCTGGGGAGTTTGGGGGGGATCTCAGAGATTTGGGGGGGGTCTGGGGAGTTTGGGGGGAATTTGGGGGGGTCTCAGGGATTTGGGGGGGTCTCAGGGATTTGGGGGGGTCTCAGGGATTTGGGGGGGGTCTGGGGGGATTTGGGGGGGGTCTCAGGGGGGATTTGGGGGGGTTCTCAGGGATTTGGGGGGGTCTGGGGGGTTTGGGGGGGATTTGGGGGGGGGTCTCAGGGATTTGGGGGGGGTCTGGGGAGTTTGGGGGGGTCTGGGGAGTTTGGGGGGGTCTGGGGGATTTGGGGGGGTCTCAGGGGGGATTTGGGGGGCTCTGGGGAGTTTGGGGGGCTCTGGGGAGTTTGGGGGGGATTTGGGGGGGGTCTCAGGGATTTGGGGGGGGTCTCAGGGGGGTTTGGGGGGGTCTGGGGAGTTTGGGGGGCTCTGGGGAGTTTGGGGGGGATTTGGGGGGGGTCTCAGGGATTTGGGGGGGTCTCAGGGAGGGTTTGGGGGGGTCTCAGGGATTTGGGGGGGGTCTCAGGGGGGTTTGGGGGGGTCTGGGGAGTTTGGGGGGCTCTGGGGAGTTTGGGGGGGATTTGGGGGGGGTCTCAGGGATTTGGGGGGGTCTCAGGGAGGGTTTGGGGGGGTCTCAGGGATTTGGGGGGGGTCTCAGGGGGGTTTGGGGGGGTCTGGGGAGTTTGGGGGGATTTGGGGAGGTCTCAGGGGGGATTTGGGGGGGTCTCAGGGATTTGGGGGGGGTCTCAGGGGGATTTGGGGGGGTCCCTCTGACCCCTCCCCTCCCCCCAGGGCTGTGAACTGTGGGAGACCCTGACCCGGATTTCGAAGGAATTGAGTGGGGGGCGCGACCCCCTGAGCGTCCTCCAGGTTTGGGGGGTCCTGGGGGGGATTTTGGGGTGTCCTGGGGGGGTTTGGGGGGTCCTGGGGGGGTTTGGGGGGTCCTGGGGGGGATTTTGGGGGTTCTCGCAGGGTTTGGGGACATTTTTGGGGCAGTTTCTGGCTGTTTTGTGTCCCCAGAAGCTGCTCAGTGTCGTGTCCCAGGTCCTGGCAGGTCCCTGGGTGGATTTGGGATGGATTTGGGATAATTTTGGGATAATTTTGGGATAATTTTGGGCTGTTTTTGGTCCCCAGGAGCTCCTGGGCGTGGTCTCCCAGGTCCTGGCAGGTCCCTGGGTGGATTTGGGATAATTTTGGGATAATTTTGGGGTGTTTTGGGTCCCCAGGAGCTGCTCAGTGTCATCTCCCAGGTCCTGGCAGGATTTGGGATGGATTTGGGATAATTTTGGGATGGATTTGGGATAATTTTGGGATGGATTTGGGATAATTTTGGGATAATTTTGGGCTGTTTTTGGTCCCCAGGAGCTGCTGGGCGTGGTCTCCCAGGTCCTGGCAGGTCCCTGGGTGGATTTGGGATAATTTTGGGATAATTTTGGGGTGTTTTGGGTCCCCAGGAGCTGCTCAGTGTCATCTCCCAGGTCCTGGCAGGATTTGGGATGGATTTGGGATAATTTTGGGATGGATTTGGGATAATTTTGGGATGGATTTGGGATAATTTTGGGATAATTTTGGGCTGTTTTTGGTCCCCAGGAGCTGCTGGGCGTGGTCTCCCAGGTCCTGGCAGGTCCCTGGGTGGATTTGGGATAATTTTGGGATAATTTTGGGGTGTTTTGGGTCCCCAGGAGCTGCTCAGTGTCATCTCCCAGGTCCTGGCAGGTCCCCCTCACCCTCTCCCCCCCCGGCTCCTCTCGGCTCTGCTGGCGGCCACCGAGGAGCTGCTGAGAGCGGCCGGGACCCGACTGCCAGCGGGGACAGACACCGAGCTGGGGACACCTGGGGCAGGTAAAACACACCTGGGGACACCAAAAACACACCAAAAACACACCAAAAACACACCTGGGGACACCTGGGGACACCTGGGGCAGGTAAAACTCACCAAAAACACACCAAAAACACACCTGGGGCAGGTAAAACGCACCAAAAACACACCTGGGGACATCAAAAACACGTCTGGGGACACCAAAAACACACCTGGGGCAGGTAAAACATATCAAAAACACACCTGGGGACACCAAAAACACATCTGGGGACACCTGGGGACATCAAAAACACATCTGGGGACACCAAAAACACACCTGGGGCAGGTAAAACACACCTGGGGACACCTGGGGACACCCAAAACACACCTGGGAACACCCAAAACACACCTGGGGACACCTGGGACCCAGTCTAGAACCGAGTCTAGAACCGGTTCTAGATTGCTCTGGAACCCAGCCTGGAGCCCAGTCTGGAACACACCTGGGGACACACCTGGGGACACACCTGGGGACAGCTGGGGACACACCTGTCCCCCCCGTGTGTCCCCTCAATGTCCCCTCAATGTCCCCCCTGTCCCCAGCCCTGGCCCTGGCGCTGTCCCGGGGTCCCCCCCCCGGCCCGGTGACCCTGGGGGTCCCTGAGGTGACGCTCGAGGTCCCCCCCGAGGTGGCCCTGGACGAGGAGAGCGGTACCGGGGGGGGAGGGGGGGGTTTGGGGGGGTTTGGGGCAATTTCGGGGGGTTTTGGGGTCGTTTTGGGGGGATTTTTGGGTCATTTTTGGAGTCATTTTTGGGACAATTTTGGGGTCATTTCTGGGGGATTTTGGGGCAATTTTGGGGGATTTTGGGGTCATTTCAGGGGGGCTTTGTGGACAATTTCTGGGTAATTTCAGGGGGGTTTTGGGGACCGTTTTGGGGTCATTTCAGGGGGTTTTGGGGTGTTTTGGGGTGTTTTGGGGCCGTTTTGGGGTGTTTTGGGGCCATTTTGGGGTGTTTTGGGCTCATTTTGGGTGTTTTGGGCTCATTTTGGGGCCATTCTGGGCTCATTTTGGGGTGTTTTGGGCTCATTCCGGGGTGTTTTGGGGCCGTTCTGCTCTCATTTTGGGTGTTTTGGGCTCATTTTGGGGTGTTCTGGGACCGTTCTGGGCTCATTTTGGGTGTTTTGGGCTCATTTTGGGGTGTTTTGGGGCCATTTTGGGTTCATTTCAGGGGGTTTTGGGTTCATTTCAGGGTGTTTTGGGTTCATTCCGGGGTGTTTTGGGGCCGTTCTGCTCTCATTTTGGGTGTTTTGGGCTCATTTTGGGGTGTTCTGGGACCGTTCTGGGCTCATTTTGGGTGTTTTGGGCTCATTTTGGGGTGTTCTGGGACCGTTCTGGGCTCATTTTGGGTGTTTTGGGCTCATTTTGGGGTGTTTTGGGGCCATTTTGGGTTCATTTCAGGGGGTTTTGGGTTCATTTCAGGGTGTTTTGGGTTCATTCCGGGGTGTTTTGGGGCCGTTCTGCTCTCATTTTGGGTGTTTTGGGCTCATTCCGGGGTGTTTTGGGCCCGTTCTGCTCTCACCCGTGTCCTGTCCCCGTCCAGGGCTGGCCCTGGTGGCCCTGCTGAGCCTGGCCGGGCTCCCCGAGGCTCTGGGGGGGGCTCCCCCCCTGCTCTGGGATGGGTGGGGGTCCCTGCCCCGCCCCCCCCGCCGGGGCCGCCCCTTCCCCTCCTGGCGGCTCCTGGCGCCCGTGGCCACCGCGGTGACCACCCCGAGCCGGCCCCGCGGCCACCCCGCGGCCACCCTGAGCTTCCGGCACCCCCCCCCGGTGAGAGGGACCCCGGGATTGGGGAGGGGACCCCCAGACTGGGGATGGGACCCCTGAACTGGGATGGGACCCCTGAACTGGGAACGGGACCCCTGAACTGGGAATGGGACCCCCAGACTGGGAACGGGACCCCTGAACTGGGGATGGGACCCCCAAACTGGGGATGGGACCCCCGGGATTGGGGATGGGACCCCAAACTGGGAATGGGACCCCTGAACTGGGGAGGGGACCCCCAAACTGGGGATGGGAGCCCTGAACTGGGATGGGACCCCCAAACTGGGAATGGGACCCCAAACTGGGGATGGGGACCCCTGAACTGGGATGGGACCCCTGAACTGGGAACGGGACCCCTGAACTGGGAATGGGACCCCCAAACTGGGAATGGGACCCCTGAACTGGGAACGGGACCCCCGAACTGGGAACGGGACCCCCGGGATTGGACCCCCAAACTGGGGATGGGACCCCCAAACTGGGAATGGGACCCCTGAACTGGGATGGGACCCCCGGGATTGGGGATGGGACCCCTGAACTGGGATGGGACCCCCCCAAACTGGAATGGGATCCCCAGACTGGGATGGGACCCCTGAACTGGGAACAGGATCCCCGAACTGGGAATGGGACCCCTGAACTGGGATGGGACCCCTGAACTGGGGATGGGACCCCCGGGATTGGGGATGGGACCCCTGAACTGGGGATGGGACCCCCGAACTGGGAACAGGACCCCTGAACTGGGATGGGACCCCCAAAATGGGATGGGACCCCCAGACTGGGGATGGGACCCCTGAACTGGGAATGGGACCCCCAGACTGGGGATGGGACCTCCAGACTGGGGATGGGACCCCTGAACTGGGATGGGACCCCTGAACTGGGATGGGACCCCTGAACTGGGGATGGGACCCCTGAACTGGGGATGGGACCCCTGAACTGGGATGGGACCCCCAGACTGGGGATGGGACCCCCGAACTGGGAACGGGACCCCTGAACTGGGAATGGGACCCCCAAACTGGGAACGGGACCCCTGAACTGGGAATGGGACCCCCGAACTGGGAACGGGACCCCTGAACTGGGAATGGGACCCCCGAACTGGGGATGGGACCCCTGAACTGGGAATGGGACCCCCGAACTGGGAACGGGACCCCTGAACTGGGAATGGGACCTCCAGACTGGGGATGGGACCCCTGAACTGGGATGGGACCCCCGAACTGGGATGGGACCCCTGAACTGGGGATGGGACCCCCAAAATGGGGATGGGACCCCTGAACTGGGGATGGGACCCCCAAACTGGGGATGGGACCCCTGAACTGGGAACAGGACCCCCAAAATGGGAACAGGACCCCTGAACTGGGAATGGGACCCCAAACTGGGAACAGGACCCCTGAACTGGGAATGGGACCCCCGAACTGGGAACAGGACCCCTGAACTGGGGATGGGACCCCCGAACTGGGAATGGGACCCCTGAAATGGGGATGGGACCCCCAGACTGGGAACGGGACCCCTGAACTGGGATGGGACCCCTGAACTGGGGATGGGACCCCCGAACTGGGGATGGGACCCCCAAAATGGGGATGGGACCCCCAAACTGGGATGGGACCCCCGGGATTGGGGATGGGACCCCTGAACTGGGGCTGGGACCCCAAACCGGGAATGGGACCCCTGAACTGGGATGGGACCCCTGAACTGGGAACGGGACCCCCAAACTGGGGATGGGACCCCTGAACTGGGGATGGGACCCCCCCAAACTGGGGCTGGAGACCCCCCCTGACCCCGTTTGCCCCTCCCCCAGGACCCCAGACTGGGGGGGAGGGTCGTCTGTGCCTTCTGGGACCCCCAGGGGGGGCACTGGGACACCAGGGGGTGTCGGGAGGTGCCCCCCAAGAACGGGACCCCCCCCCCGGGGAGCCCCCCCGGCACCGTCTGCGCCTGCGAGCACCTGACGAGCTTCGCTGTGCTGCTGGCCTTCAACGAGATCCAGGTACCAAAACACCTGAAAACAGGGGAAAACAGCCCAAAACAGCCTAAAACCACCCAAAAACACCTGAAAACACCGGGAAACAGCCCAAAACAGCCTAAAAACAGCCCAAAACAGCCCAAAAACAGCCAAAAACAGCCAAAAACAGCCCAAAAACAGCCCAAAACAGCCTAAAAACAGCCAAAAACAGCCCAAAAACACCTGAAAACAGGGGAAAACAGCCAAAAACAGCCTAAAAACACCTGAAAACACCTGAAAACAGGGGAAAACAGCCCAAAACCAGCCAAAAACAGCCCAAAACCACCCCAAAATCCCCCAGAAACACCCTAAAACAGCCCAAAACACCCCAAAAACACCTGAAAACAG
Source organism: Poecile atricapillus (assembly GCF_030490865.1). NCBI lineage: Eukaryota > Metazoa > Chordata > Aves > Passeriformes > Paridae > Poecile > Poecile atricapillus. The sequence goes on from NC_081287.1 coordinate 376,783, forward strand.
GGGAAAACAGCCCAAAAACCACCCTAAAACACCCACAACGCCCCAAAAATGTCCTTGAAATAACCCTAAAATCACCCCAGGAGTGGCCCTGGTGACCCCGGGGTGGCCCTGGGGGTGGCCCTGGTGACCCAGAGGTGGCCCTGGGGGTGTCCCTGGGGTGGCCCTGGGGTGTCCCTGGTGGCCCTGGGGTGTCCCCAGTGTCCCTCAGGTGTCCCTGGTGACCCAGAGGTGGCCCAGGAGTGGCCCCGATGACCTTGGGGTGTCCCTGGGGGTGTCCCTGGTGACCCTGGGGTGACTCTGGGGTGTCCCCCATGTCCCTGGGGGTGTCCATGGTGTCCCTCAGGTGGCCCTGGGGGTGTCCCTGATGTTCCTGGGGTGTCCCCGATGTCCCTGGGGTGTCCCCAAGCCCTGTCCCCTCCCCTCCAGGACCACTGGCTGCTGGACCTGGTGACGCAGGTGGCCCTGGGGGTGTCCCTGGTGTCCCTGGTGTCCCTGGGGGTGTCCCCAATGTCCCCAAGGCCTGTCCCCTCCCCCAGGACCACTGGCTGCTGGACCTGGTGACGCAGGTGGCCCTGGGGGTGTCCCTGGTGTCCCTGGTGTCCCTGGGGGTGTCGGTGGTGGCCCTGGGGGTGTCCCTGGTGGCCCTGGGGGTGTCGGTGGTGACCCAAAGGTGGCCCTGGGGGTGTCCCTGGTGACTCTGGGGTGTCCCTGGGGTGTCCCCAAGCCCTGTCCCCTCCCCAGGACCACTGGCTGCTGGACCTGGTGACGCAGGTGGCCCTGGGGGTGTCGGTGGTGGCCCTGGTGGCCTCGGCCGTCACCTTCGCCGTGTGCCGGGCGCTGGGGGAGCCTCGGCGGACGCTGCAGCTGCACCTGAGCCTGAGCCTGCTCGGGGCACACCTGGGCTTCCTGCTGGGGATGGACGGGGCTCAGAGACCGGTGAGGGGGAATGGGGGACACCTGGGGACACCTGGGGGACACCTGGGCTTCCTGCTGGGGATGGACGGGGCACAGAGACCGGTGAGGGGGAATGGGGGACACCTGGGGACACCTGGGGGACACCTGGGGCACACCTGGGCTTCCTGCTGGGGATGGACGGGGCACACAGACCGGTGAGGGGGAATGGGGGACACCTGGGGACACCTGGGGCACACCTGGGGGACACCTGGGGGACACCTGGGCTTCCTGCTGGGGATCGATGGGGCACACAGACCGGTGAGGGGGACTGGGGGGGTCTGGGGGGGAACTGGGGGGGAACTGGGGGGAACTGGGGACACCTGGGCTTCCTGCTGGGGATGGACGGGGCACAGAGACCGGTGAGGGGGACTGGGGGGAACTGGGGGGAACTGGGGGGGATTTGGGGGGAGTTTGGGTCATTTTGGGGGGAGTTTGGGTCATTTTGGGGGGATTTCAGGGGGATCTGGAGGTGCCCCTGGGCTTCCTGCTGGGGATGGACGGGGCTCAGAGACCGGTGAGGGGAAATGGGGGGAAATGAGGGGAACTGGGGGGGACTGGGGGGGAACTGGGGGGGATTTGGGGTCATTTTGGGTCATTTTGGGGGGATTTCAGGGGATTTCAGGGGGATTTGGGGGTGCCCCTGGGCTTCCTGCTGGGGATGGATGGGGCCCAGAGACCGGTGAGGGGAACTGGGGGGAACTGGGGGGAACTGGGGGGATTTGGGGGGAGTTTGGGTCATTTTGGGGGGATTTTGGGGGGATTTCAGGGGGATTTGGGGGTGCTCCTGGGGTTCCTGCTGGGGATCGATGGGGCTCAGAGACCGGTGAGGGGAACTGGGGGGAACTGGGGGGAACTGGGGGGATTTGGGGTCATTTTGGGGGGATTTCAGGGGATTTCGGGGGATTTCAGGGGGTTTTGATGGGGATTTGGGGTCATTTTGTGGTGTTTTGGCTGAGTTTGGCTCCCTGTCCTGCTCTCCCTGTGTGCCCCCCTCAGGTGGTGCTGCACCTGTGTCACCTCTGTGTGTCACCTGTGCTGTGTCACCTGTGTCACCTGTGTCACCTGTCACACCTGTGTGTCCCCTGTGTCTCCAGTGATGTCCCCAATGTCCCCAATGTCCCCCCAGGTGCTGTGTGCAGTGACAGCAGCAGTGTTACACCTGTGTTACCTGTGTGTGTCACCTGTCACACCTGTGTGTCCCCAATGTCCCCAGTGATGTCCCCAATGTCCCCTGTGTGTCCCCAGGTGCTGTGTGCAGTGACAGCCGCTGTTCTCCACCTGTGTTACCTGTCTGCGTTCTCCTGGATGGCCCTGCAGGGGTTACACCTGTCACACCTGTCACACCTGTGTGTGTCACCTGTGTCACCTGTGTGTCCCCAATGTCCCCTCAGGTGCTCTGTGCAGTGACAGCAGCAGTGTTACACCTGTGTTACCTGTCTGCGTTCTCCTGGATGGCCCTGCAGGGGCTCCACCTGTCACACCTGTGTGTGTCACCTGTGTCACCTGTGTGTGTCACCTGTCACACCTGTGTCCCCAATGATGTCCCCAATGTCCCCAATGTCCCCCCAGGTGCTGTGTGCGGTCACAGCCGCTGTTCTCCACCTGTGTTACCTGTCTGCGTTCTCCTGGATGGCCCTGCAGGGGCTCCACCTGTCACACCTGTGTGTGTCACCTGTCACACCTGTGTCACCTGTGTCCCCAATGTCCCCAATGTCCCCAATGTCCCCAGGTGCTGTGTGCGGTGACAGCAGCAGTGTTACACCTGTGTTACCTGTCTGCGTTCTCCTGGATGGCCCTGCAGGGGTTACACCTGTCACACCTGTGTGTGTTACCTGTGTCACCTGTGTGTCCCCAATGTCCCCAATGATGTCCCCAATGTCCCCTGTGTGTCCCCAGGTGCTGTGTGCGGTCACAGCCGCTGTTCTCCACCTGTGTTACCTGTCTGCGTTCTCCTGGATGGCCCTGCAGGGGCTCCACCTTTACGTGTTGCTGGTCCAGGTGTTCGTCCCCACCTGGCTCCGCCCGCGGCTGCTGCTGGCCCTGGGCTACGGCCCCCCCGCCCTGCTGGTGGCCCTGGCGGCCGCTGTGTTCCCTGAGGGCTACGGCACCGATCAATAGTGAGTGATCAATAACCGATACTGATCAATAACTGATAGTGATCAATAGTGATCAATAACCCATAGTGATCAATAGTGATCAATAACCCATAGTGATCAATAGTGATCAATAGTGGCCCCCCCGCCCTGCTGGTGGCCCTGGCGGCCGCTGTGTTCCCTGAGGGCTACGGCACCGATCAATAGTGAGTGATCAATAACTGATCAATAACTGATAACTGATCAATAACTGATCAATAACCCATAGTGATCAATAACTGATCAATAACCCATAGTGATCAATAGTGATCAATAACCCATAGTGATCAATAGTGCCCCCCCGCCCTGCTGGTGGCCCTGGCGGCTGCTGTGTTCCCTGAGGGCTACGGAACTGATCAATAGTGAGTGATCAATAACTGATCAATAGTGATCAATAACCCATAGTGATCAATAGTGAGTGATCAATAACCCATAGTGATCAATAACCCATAGTGATCAATAGTGATCAATAGTGGCCCCCCCGCCCTGCTGGTGGCCCTGGCGGCCGCTGTGTTCCCTGAGGGCTATGGGACCGATCAATAGTGAGTGATCAATAACCGATACTGATCAATAACCGATAGTGATCAATAGTGATCAATAGTGGCCCCCCCGCCCTGCTGGTGGCCCTGGCGGCCGCTGTGTTCCCTGAGGGCTACGGCACCGATCAATAGTGAGTGATCAATAACTGATCAATAACTGATCAATAGTGATCAATAACCCATAGTGATCAGTAGTGGCCCCCCCGCCCTGCTGGTGGCCCTGGCGGCCGCTGTGTTCCCTGAGGGCTACGGCACCGATCAATAGTGAGTGATCAATAACCGATAGTGATCAATAACTGATCAATAACCCATAGTGATCAATAACCAATAGTGATCAATAGTGATCAATAACCCATAGTGATCAATAGTGATCAATAGTGATCAATAGTGCCCCCCCCGCCCTGCTGGTGGCCCTGGCGGCCGCTGTGTTCCCTGAGGGCTACGGGACTGATCAATAGTGAGTGATCAAGAACTGATCAATAACTGATACTGATCAATAACTGATCAATAACCCATAGTGATAAATAATAGTCCCCCCCAGTCCCCCCCAGTCCGTTCCCAGTCCCCCCCAGTTCCCCCCCAGTCCCTCCCAGTCCATTCCCAGTTCCCCCAGTCCGTTCCCAGTTCCCCCAGTTCACCCCAGTCCGTTCCCAGTTCCCCCAGTCCATTCCCAGTTCCCCCAGTTCCCCCAGTCCCCCCCAGTCCGTTCCCAGTTCCCCCCAGTCCATTCCCAGTTCCCCCAGTCCCCCCCAGTTCTCCCAGTTCACCCCAGTCCGTTCCAGTTGCTGGCTGTCTCTGGAGCGCGGCTTCCGCTGGAGCTTCCAGGGCCCCGTCATCGTCATCACCGCGGTGAGAGCCTGGGGACACCTGGGGACACCTGAGACACACCTGGGGACACACCTGGGGGGACACCTGGGGACACACCTGGGGACACCTGGGGGACACCAAAACACACCTGGGGACACCTGGGGACACCTGGGGACACCTGGGGACACACCTGGGGACACCTGAGACACACCTGGGGACATCTGGGGACACACCTGGGGACACCTGGGGACACCAAAAATACACCTGGGGACACCTGGGGACACCTGGGGACACCAAAAACACACCTGGGGGGACACCTGGGGACACCTGGGGACACAACTGGGGACACCTGGGGACACCTGGGGACATTGGGGACACCTGGGGACACCTGAGACACACCTGGGGACACCTGGGGACACCTGGGGACATTGGGGACACCTGGGGACACCTGGGGACACCTGGGGACATTGGGGACAGCTGTGTGTCACACCTGTGTTATCTCTGTCCCCAATGTCCCCTCACTGTCCCCAATGTCCCCAATGTCCCCTCACTGTCCCCAATGTCCCCAATGTCCCCAATGTCCCCTCACTGTCCCCAATGTCCCCAATGTCCCCAATGTCCCCTCACTGTCCCCTCACTGTCCCCAATGTCCCCAGGCCAACGCCGCCATCCTCGTTGTCACCCTGTGGAAGTTGGTGCAGAAATCCCAGGAGGTGACGCCGGACATGGGACACCTGCGGCGGGTCCGGTGGGACATGAGGGGACACTGGGGACATCGGGGGGACATCGGGGACATTGGGGGGACATGGGGGACATCGGGGACATGGGACACCTGCGGCGGGTCCGGTGGGACATTGAGGGGACATCGGGGACATCGGGGGGACACTGGGGACACTGGGGGGACATTGGGGACATTGGGGACATTGGGGGGGACATTGGGGACATCGGGGACATCGGGGGGACACTGGGGACATTGGGGGGACATGGGACACCTGCGGCGGGTCCGGTGGGACATGAGGGGACATCGGGGACATCGGGGACATCAGGGGGACATCGGGGACATGAGGGGACATTGGGGACATGGGACACCTGCGGCGGGTCCGGTGGGACATCGGGGACATCGGGGACATTGGGGACATCGGGGGGACATCGGGGGGACATCGGGGACATCGGGGGGACATTGGGGACATTGGGGGGACATCGGGGGGACACTGGGGACATGGGACACCTGCGGCGGGTCCGGTGGGACATCGGGGACATCGGGGGGACATTGGGGGGACATCGGGGACATTGGGGGGACATCGGGGACATTGGGGGGACACTGGGGACATTGGGGACATGGGACACCTGCGGCGGGTCCGGTGGGACATTGAGGGGACATCGGGGGGACATTGGGGACATCGGGGACATCGGGGACATTGGGGGGACATTGGGAGGGGATTGGGGACATCGGGGGGACATTGGGGGTTCTGGGGTATTGGGGAATGGAGGGCACCGGTGACACAGGACAGGTGACAGTGGCACAGGTGACACTCAGGTGTGACAGGTGTGACACAGGTGACACTCAGGTGTGACACAGGTGACACTCAGGTGTGACACAGGTGACATTTGGTGTCCCCAGGGTGCTGTTGGTGACATCCCTGGGCCAGCTGTCCCTGCTGGGCTCGGGTTGGGGACACTGGGGGTGACACAGGTGACACTCAGGTGTGACACAGGTGACACAGGTGACACTCAGGTGTGACAGGGGTGACACAGGTGACACAGGTGTGACACAGGTGACATTTGATGTCCCCAGGGTGCTGTTGGTGACATCCCTGGGCCAGCTGTCCCTGCTGGGCTCGGGTTGGGGACACGGGGGGTGGCACAGGTGACAGGACAGGTGACACTCAGGTGTGACAGGGGTGACACAGGTGACACTCAGGTGACACAGGTGACATTCCCGTGTCCCCAGGGTGCTGTTGGTGACATCCCTGGGCCAGCTGTCCCTGCTGGGCTCGGGTTGGGCTCTGGGGATGGGGGCGGGGCTGGGCTGGGCGGGGGGGGAGGGGCCGCCCCTCCCCCCCCGGCAGCGCCCCCCCGCCCCTCCCCCTCCTCTTCTGCCTCCTCAACGCCGCCCAGGGGCTGCTGATCTTCCTGTGCCACTGCCTGGGGCACCCAAAGGTACCCAAAAACCCCCGAATTCACCCCAAAATCACCCGAATTCACCCCAAAAATGAACCCGGGATCCCAAAAAACCCCAAATTCACCCCAAATCCCACCCAAAATCCAAAAATTCCCACCCAAACCCTCCCAGGGGCTGCTGATCTTCCTGTGCCACTGCCTGGGACACCCAAAGGTACCCAAAAACCCCCGAATTCACCCCAAAAATGAACCCAGGATCCCAAAAAACCCCAAATTCACCCCAAAAAACCCCAAAATCCCCAAATCCCCCCCAAAATCCCCCAAATCCCACCCAAACCCCGCCCAGGGGCTGCTGATCTTCCTGTGCCACTGCCTGGGGCATCCAAAGGTACCCAAAAACCCCCGAATTCACCCCAAAAATGGAACTGGGACCCCAAAAAACCCCAAATTCACCCCAAAAAACCCCAAAATCCCCAAATTCCCACCCCAAATCCCACCCAAAATCCCCCAAATCCCCCCCAAACCCGCCCAGGGGCTGCTGATCTTCCTGTGCCACTGCCTGGGGCACCCAAAGGTACCCAAAAACCCCCGAATTCACCCCAAAATCACCCGAATTCACCCCAAAAACAGAACTGGGACCCCAAAAAACCCCAAATTCACCCCAAAAAACCCCAAAATCCCCAAATTCCCACCCAAAATCCCCCAAATCCCCCAAATCCCACCCAAACCCCGCCCAGGGGCTGCTGATCTTCCTGTGCCACTGCCTGGGACACCCAAAGGTACCCAAAAACCCCCGAATTCACCCCAAAAACGGAACTGGGACCCCAAAAAACCCCAAATTCACCCCAAAAAACCCCAAAATCCCCAAATTCCCACCCAAAATCCCACCCAAAATCCCCCAAACCCCGCCCAGGGGCTGCTGATCTTCCTGTGCCACTGCCTGGGGCACACAAAGGTACCCAAAAACCCCCGAATTCACCCCAAAAACGGAACTGGGACCCCAAAAAACCCCAAATTCACCCCAAAAAACCCCAAATCCCCAAATTCCCACCCAAAATCCCCCAAATCCCACCCAAAATCAGCCCCAAAACTGCCCCGGTCCAAACCAGTCCGTTCCCAGTTCAAACCAGTCCATTCCCAGTCCAAACTGGGGTTCCCAGTTCAAACCAGTTCCATTCCCAGTCCAAACTGGGGTTCCCAGTTCAAACCAGTTCCATTCCCAGTCCAAACTGGGGTTCCCAGTCCAAACCAGTCCATTCCCAGTTCAAACCAGTCCGTTCCCAGTCCAAACCAGTCCGTTCCCAGTCCAAACCAGTTCATTCCCAGTCCAAACCAGTCCGTTCCCAGTCCAAACCAGTCCATTCCCAGTTCAAACCAGTTCCATTCCCAGTCCAAACCAGTCCGTTCCCAGTCCAAACCAGTCCATTCCCAGTTCAAACCAGTCCATTCCCAGTTCAAACCAGTCCGTTCCCAGTCCAAACCAGTCCGTTCCCAGTCCAAACTGGGGTTCCCAGTCCAAACCAGTCCGTTCACAGTCCAAACTGGGGTTCCCAGTCCAAACCAGTCTGTTCCCAGTCCAAACTGGGGTTCCCAGTCCAAACCAGTCCGTTCCCAGTCCAAACCAGTCCGTTCCCAGTCCAAACCAGTTCATTCCCAGTCCAAACCAGTCCGTTCCCAGTCCAAACCAGTCCATTCCCAGTTCAAACCAGTTCCATTCCCAGTCCAAACCAGTCCGTTCCCAGTCCAAACCAGTCCATTCCCAGTTCAAACCAGTCCATTCCCAGTTCAAACCAGTCCGTTCCCAGTCCAAACCAGTCCGTTCCCAGTCCAAACTGGGGTTCCCAGTCCAAACCAGTCCGTTCCCAGTCCAAACTGGGGTTCCCAGTCCAAACCAGTCTGTTCCCAGTCCAAACTGGGGTTCCCAGTCCAAACCAGTCCGTTCCCAGTCCAAACCAGTCCGTTCCCAGTCCAAACCAGTTCATTCCCAGTCCAAACCAGTTCCATTCCCAGTCCAAACCAGTCCATTCCCAGTTCAAACCAGTTCCATTCCCAGTCCAAACTGGGGTTCCCAGTCCAAACCAGTCCATTCCCAGTCCAAACCAGTCCGTTCCCAGTCCAAACCAGTCCGTTCCCAGTCCAAACTGGGGTTCCCAGTCCAAACCAGTCCATTCCCAGTCCAAACCAGTCCGTTCCCAGTCCAAACCAGTCCGTTCCCAGTCCAAACCAGTCCATTCCCAGTCCAAACCAGTCCATTCCCAGTCCAAACCAGTCCGTTCCCAGTCCAAACCAGTCCGTTCCCAGTCCAAACCAGTTTGGTTGCAGGTTCGGGGCTGGTACCGCTCGCTGCTGTGCCCGCGCTGGCGCCCGTACTCGGAGTTCACCAGTAACACCAGTAACACCAGTAACACCAGTATGGGCCGCGCCCGGGGCTCCCAGTTACCCCAGTCACACCAGTGACACCAGGTGAGCCATCCCAGTTACCCCAGTCACACCAGTGACACCAGGTGAGCCATCCCAGTTACCCCAGTAACAGCTCCCAGTAACACCAGTAACCCCAGTTACCCCAGTAACCCCTCCCAGTTACCCCAGTCACACCAGTGACAGCAGGTGAGACATCCCAGTAACACCAGTAACAGCTCCCAGTCACACCAGTAACCCCAGTAACCCCTCCCAGTAACACCAGTAACACCAGTAACACCAGTATGGGCCGCGCCCGGGGCTCCCAGTTACCCCAGTCACACCAGTGACACCAGGTGAGACATCCCAGTAACACCAGTAACAGCTCCCAGTCACACCAGTAACCCCTCCCAGTTACCCCAGTCACACCAGTGACACCAGGTGAGACATCCCAGTAACACCAGTAACACCAGTAACCCCTCCCAGTAACACCAGGTGAGGGATACCAGTAACACCAGTAACACCAGTAACTCCTCCCAGTTACCCCAGTCACACCAGTGACACCAGGTGAGACATCCCAGTCACACCGGTAACACCAGTAACCCCTCCCAGTCACACCAGTAACCCCTCCCAGTCACACCAGTAACACCAGTAACCCCTCCCAGTCACACCGGTAACACCAGTAACCCCTCCCAGTCACACCAGTAACCCCAGTAACCCCTCCCAGTAACCCCAGTAACCCCTCCCAGTAACACCAGTAACACCAGGTGAGGGATACCAGTAACCCCAGTAACCCCTCCCAGTTACCCCAGTAACACCAGTAACCCCTCCCAGTTACCCCAGTAACCACCTCCCAGTCACACCAGTAACACCAGTAACCCCTCCCAGTCACACCAGTTACCCCAGTAACCCCTCCCAGTAACACCAGTAACCCCCCCCAGTCACACCAGTAACACCAGTAACCCCTCCCAGTCACACCAGTAACCCCAGTAACCCCTCCCAGTCACACCAGTAACACCAGTAACCCCTCCCAGTCACACCAGTAACACCAGTAACCCCTCCCAGTCACACCAGTAACACCAGTAACCCCTCCCAGTCACACCAGTAACACCAGTAACCCCTCCCAGTCACACCAGTAACACCAGTAACACCAGTAACCCCTCCCAGTCACACCAGTAACACCAGTAACCGCCTCCCTTCCTCCCACAGGTGCCGAAAATTCCAGGAAAAACCAAAAAATTTCGGGAAATTCGATGGAATTTTGGGAAAATCGATGGAATTTTGGGGAATTCGATGGAATTTTGGGGGAATTCGATGGAATTTTGGGAAAATCGATGGAATTTTGGGGGAATTCAATGGAATTTTGGGGAATTCGATGGAATTTTGGGGGAATTCGATGGAATTTTGGGAAAATCGATGGAATTTTGGGGGAATTCGATGGAATTTTGGGGGGAATCGATGGAATTTTGGGAAAATCGATGGAATTTTGGGGAATTCGATGGAATTTTGGGAAATTCGGGATTTTCACCCAGCTCAGGGAGCTCAGTAAAGAAAATGGAGTTTGGATTTGGGGCGAATTCCTGGGATTTTGGGCTGAAATCCCCGAGATTCAGGGAATTCCAGGGATTTCGGGGATTCCAGGGCATTTTTGGGGTGAAATTCCCATTTTTGGGGTGAAATTCCCATTTTTGGGGTGGAATTCCAGGGATTTTGGGGTAAAATTCCAGGATTTTGGGGTTCTGGGAGGGATTTTGGGGATTTTTTGGGGGGAATTCGGGAAATTTCTAGAATTTTCTTTTTTTTTCCAAAACTTTTTCTTTTATTTCCAAAAATAAACTTTGAGCCGCGCCCCTCCCCCACCCAAACCCCCCCAGGGACCCCCAAAATTCCCCCAGGGACCCCCAAAATTCCCCCCAGGGACCCCCAAAGCCCCCAGGGTTGGGGTTTTTTTGGTGGGAGGGGCATCTTGAAGATCCCAAATTTTTTTGGGGGGGGTCTCAAACGATCCCAGATTTTGGGGAGGGGTCCCAGAGGAGCCTCTCCTCAAATTGGGGGGGGGGTCTCCACTTGGGGGGGGTCCCCAATCCCCCCTGGACCCCCCCAAAATGACCCCCATGGCCCGGATGAGCCCCGAATTTTGGGGAGGGGGTCCCAAATGAGCCCCGAATTTTGGGGAGGGGTCGCAGCTGATCCTGAATTTGGGGTGGGGTCTCAAGTGAGCCCCTCCTCAGGGTGGGGGGAGGTCACAGAGGGGGGGTCTCAGCCCTTCAGGGACCCCCCAGGACCCCCCCAAAATGACCCCCATGGCCTGGTTGAACCTCAATCAAACATGAATTTTGGGGAGGGGGTCCCAGATGAGCCCCGAATTTTGGGGAGGGGTCGCAGCCGATCTGGAATTTGGGGCGGGGTCTCAGACAAGCCCCTCCTTAAGATGGGGAGGGGTCACAGAGGGGGGGTCTCAGCCCTTCAGGGACCCCCCAAGACCCCCCCAAAATGACCCCCATGGCCCAGATGAGCCTCAGCCAAACCCAAATTTTGGGGAGGGGGTCCCAGATGAGCCCCGAATTTTGGGGAGGGGTCGCAGCTGATCCAGAATCTGGGGAGGGGTCTCAGATGAGCCCCTCCTCAAGGTGGGGGGAGGTCACAGAGGGGGGGTCTCAGCCCTTCAGGGACCCCCCCAGAATGACCCCCCACGGTCCCTCCGCAGCCTCATCCGATCCCCGCAGTTCGGGGAGGGGTCGCAGCCGATGCGGGATTTGGGGAGGGGTCTCAGATCAGCCTCTCCTCGGGGGGCAGGCGCAGCGGGGGGGGGTCCCGGGGGGGCTCCCCGGCCGCCCCCCCCCAGCTCCTCGCGGCTGGGTCTGTAGGAGCCCTCGGTGCGGCGCTTCTCGCGCAGCCTCAGCGCCGCCGCCAGCAGCAGCCCCACGAGCCCCAAAGCCCCCAGACCCCCAAAGACCACCGAGAGCGCCACCACCCCCGCGGGCTGCGGGAAAAAAGGGGAGGGGGCGTCAGGGAACCCCGAAAATCCCCCCGGGGGGGGGGGACCCCACAAATGTTCCCGTTAGGAAACCCCCCCCCCGAATTCCAGAGGTGGTCGAAAATCCTCCCCCACCCCCCCCCCCCAAGGGGTCTCAAAGAGCCCCAAAAATCCCCTCGAGGACCCCCCCGAAGACCCCCAAAACCTCCTCAGGGACCCCCAAATCCCAGGGGAACCCCAAAATCCCAGGGGAACCCCAAGATCCCCAAATCCCCCCGCCCCCAAAAACCCCAAATCCCACCCAGGATCCCAAAATCCCCCCAAAGAGCCCCAAAAATCTCCTCAGGGACCCTCCCAAGGACCCCCAAAATCCCTCAGGACCCCCCAAACCCCCCCAGGACCCCCCAAATCCCCCCTAAACCCCACCCAGGACCCCCCAAACCCCACTCAGGACCCCCCAGATCCTCCCAGGACCCCCCAAAATCCCTCAGGACCCCCCAAATCCCCCCCAAACCCTCCCAGGACCCCCCAAATCCCCCCAGGACCCCCCAAATCCTCCCAGGACCCCCCAAATCCCCCCCAAACCCCCCCAGGACCCCCCAAATCCCCCCCCACTGACCGAGAGCCCCCCCCCGCCGCCGTGGGGGGTGGTCCCGTTACTGGAGTCGTTACTGGTCACACTGGGAGAGGCTGGGGGGGGCACGGGGGGGGGGTCACTGGGGGGGTCCCGGGGCGTTCGGGACCCCCCCAAAACCCCCCGGGACCCCCCAAACTCTCCTCAAATCCCACCCTGGACCCCCAAAATCCCCCCGGGACCCCTCTGGACACAGCTGGGATCCCCCAAAGCCCCCCCGGGACCCCCCAAATCCTCCCTGGGACCACCCAAATCCTCCCTGGGACCCCTAAATCCCCCTGGGACCCCTCCAGACACAGCTGGGACCCCCCAAATCCCCCCCAGATCATCCCAAACCCCCCCGGGACCCCCCAAAGCCCCCCTGGGACCCCCCAAATCCTCCCTGGGACCCCCCAAATCCCCTCCAGGATCCCTCAAACCCCCCTTGGGACCCCCCAAATCCTCCCTGGGACCCCTCCAGACACACCTGGGACCCCCCAAATCCCCCCCAGATCATCCCAAACCCCCCCAGGACCCCCCAAAGCCCCCCTGGGACCCCCCAAATCTCTTCCAGGACCCCCCAAGTCCCCCCGGGACCCCCCAAATCCCCCCCAGATCATCCGAAACCCCCCCTGGGACCCCCCAAACCCCCCCAAATCCCCCCAAACCCCCCGTACGTACTCTGGGCCAGGGCGAGGCAGGGCAGGGCCAGGGCCAGGGCCAGCTGAGGGGCTCCGGCCATGGGGGGGGGTCCTGGGGGGGCCCCGGGGCTCCTGCGGCTGCGGGGACACGGTCAGGGACCCCCAAAAATACACCGGGACCCCCCAAAATACACCTGGGACCCCCAAAAATACACCTGGGACCCCCGGAACCACACCTGGGACCCCCAAAATACACCGGGACCCCCAAAATACACCTGGGACCCCCAAAATCCACCCGGGACCCCCAAAATCCACCCGGGATCCCCAAAAATCCACCCGGGACCCCCAAAAATACACCCGGGACCCCCAAAATCCACCGGGGACCCCCAGAAATCCACCCGGGACCCCCAAAAATACACCCGGGACCCCCAAAAATACACCTGGGACCCCCAAAATCCACCCGGGACCCCCCCAGATTCACTCAGGACCCCCCCAAATCCACCCGGGACCCCCCAAAACTCACCCGGAACCCCCGAAATACACCCGGGACCCCCCCAAATTCACTCGGGACCCCCCAAAACTCACCCGGAACCCCCCAAACTCACCCGGGACCCCCCCAAATTCACTCGGGACCCCCCAAACTCACCCGGGACCCCCCAAACTACACCTGGGACCCCCAAACTACACCTGGGACCCCCAAAACCTCACCTGGGACCCCCAAAAATACACCTGGGACCCCCCAAATTCACCTGAACCCCCCCAGACTCACCTGGGACCTCCCCTGGCCACACCTGGGAGCCGCCCAACCCCCCCCGGAACCCCCAAACTCCCCCCGCGCCCCCTCCCCAGGCGGCCCCGCCCCCCCCGGGACCCCCCCCCAGCCCGGAGCCCCCCGGGACCCCCCCCAGCCCCGCCCCTCCCCCCTCACCTGTCCCGCCCCTCCCCCCTCACCTGTCCCGCTCCCGTCTCCTCCTTCCGGGGCCGCTCCCGAGGCCACGCCCCCGTCACGTGACACCCCCGAGGCCACGCCCACCGCACCTGGCACAGGCCACGCCCACACCTGGAGGGGGCGGGGCTTAACCGGCTAAACCACGCCCACTCCGTTAATGTGACGTCATTGCGAAGCCACGCCCATTCGGGTAATGCGGTTACGTCATCGTGAAGCCACGCCCACAGCGGGTAATGCGGTTGCGTCATTGCGAGGCCACGCCCATTCGGGTAATGCGGTTACGTCATTGCGAGGCCACGCCCATTCGGGTAATGCGGTTACGTCATCGTGAAGCGCCGCCCCCGCCGCGCGCATGCGCCAAAATCGGGGAATGTGAAAGGAAAAAAATCCCAAAATTCCCCCCCAAAAAAATGATCCCAAAATCCCCAAAAATTGGGATCCCAAAAAATGGAATCCAAAAAATGGAATCCAAAAAATTGAATAATAAAAAAAAAGGATCCAAAAAAAAAAATGGATCCCGAAAAAATGATCCCAAAAATGGGATCGTAAAAAATGGAATCGTAAAAAAAGGGATCCCAAAATCCCCCCAAAAAATGATCCCAAAAAAATGATTTAAAAAATGGATCCCAAAAAATGAAATCCCAATAAATGGATCCCCCCCCAAAAAAAGGATCCCAGAAAAAGGGATCCCAAAATCCCCCCCCCAAAAAATGGGATCCCAAAAAATGATCCCAAAAATGAGAACCCAAAAATGATCCCAAAAAATGGGATCGTAAAAAAAGGGATCCCAAAATCCACCCAAAAAATGGGATCCCAAAAATGATCCAAAAAAATGATCCCCCCAAAAAAAATCGATCTTAAAAAATGGATCCTAAAAAATCGATTCCCAAAAATGAGATCCCAAAAAAAATGGATCCTAAAAACGGATCCCAATAAAAGAGATCCCAAAAAAACGGATCCCAAAATCCCCAATTTGGGATCCCCAAATCGGGATCGGGGAATCCCAAACTCGGCTCCGCCTTTGGGGCCGTTTCGGGTTCATTTTTTGGGATTTTCCCATTTTTGGGGTTCCCAATTCCCGGGATTTTCCCGATTTTTTGGTTCCTATTTGGGGTTTCCAATTTTGGGGGGATTTTCCCATTTTTTGGGTTTCCCATTTTGGGATTTTCCCATTTTTAGGGCTTCAAATTTTTAGGATTTTCCCAATTTTTAATTTTCCCGTTTTTTAATTTTCCCATTTTCGGGTTTTTCCCTTTTTTTTGGGGTTTCCCATTTTGGGATTTTTCCATTTTTAGAGCTTCAAATTTTGGGGATTTTCCCCCATTTTTAATTTTCCCATTTTATATTTTCCCATTTTGGTTTTTTTCCCATTTTTAGGGCTTCAAATTTTTAGGATTTTCCCATTTTTTATTTTCCCATTTTTGGGATTTTCCCACTTTTTATTTTCCCATTTTTTGGGTTTCCCATTTTGGGATCTTTCCATTTTTAGGGCTTCAAATTTTGGGGATTTTCCCACATTTTTAATTTTCCCATTTTTTTAATTTTCCCATTTTTTAAATTTCCCCATTTTTTTAATTTTCCCATTTTGGGATTTTCCCATTTTTAGGGCTTCAAATTTTGGGGATTTTCCCCCATTTTTAATTTTCCCATTTTTTAATTTTCTCATTTTTTAATTTTCCCATTTTTTAATTTTCCCATTTTTTTAATTTTCCCATTTTTTAATTTCCCATTTTTTTAATTTTCCCATTTTTTAATTTTCCCATTTTTTTCAATTTTCCCATTTTTTAAATTTCCCCATTTTTTTAATTTTCCCATTTTTTAATTTTCCCATTTTTTTATTTTCCCATTTTTTAATTTTCCCATTTTTTTATTTTCCCAATTTTTAATTTTCCCATTTTTTAATTTTCCCATTTTTGGGGATTTTCCCATTTTTGGGGTCTCAAATTTTTTAGGATTTTTCCCATTTTTTATTTTCCCATTTTTTATTGAATTTCCCCGTTTATTTTAATTGGGGGGGGGTCCCTCCCCCCCCCTCCCCCCCTCCCCTCCCCTCCCCCTCCCCTCCCCCCTCTGCCGCATTGGGGGGGGGCGCGCAGGGGGTGGGGGAGGGGCGCGGCCCCCGCAGCCAATCCGCGCTCTCCCGCCCCTCCCCCCCCCAGTATCGCGATCTCTGTCGCGACAGCGCCGCCCCCTCCCCCCCCCCGCAGCGCCTGGAGGAGCCGGGTGGGTCCGGGGGGGCCCCGAATTTATTGGGGGGGGGTCCCAAAAAAAACCGGGGGGGGGAGGGGAGGGGAGGGGGAGGAGCCTTTTGGGGGGTGGGGGAGGGGGAAGCTCCTTTTGGGGGGGCCCGGGGGGGGCTTGGGGCCCTTTTGGGGGGGATTTTGGGGGGTCCCGGGGATTTTTGGGGGATTTTGGGGGGGCCCGGGGGGGGCTTGGGGCCCTTTTGGGGGGTCCCGGGGATTTTTGGGGCTCATTTTGGGGGGTTCCGGGTGATTTTGGGGAGGATTTTGGGGGTCTCACCTGTCCGGGAGGAGATTTTGGGGGGGGTCTCTGTTTTTGGGGGGGTTTTGGGACCATTTTTGGGAGGTTTTGGGGGATTTTGGGGGGATTTTGGGGGTCTCGCCTGTCCGGGGGTTAAATTGGGGAGGGGTCCCCCCGTTTTTTGGGGGGGGGTGGAATTGGGGGAGGGGGCGGGGCCGGATTTTGGGGGGTGGCTCTGACCCCTCCCCCCCTTTTTTTTTACCCCCCCCAGGTGTTCCCAGAGCCCCCCCCAGCCCCAGGAGGGGATTTTGGGGAGATTTGGGGGGTTTTTGGGGGGATTTTGGGGGGATTTCGGGGGTTTTTGGGGGTTTTGGGGGGATTTTGGGGGGGTTTTGGGGGATTTTGAGGGGATTTTGGGGGGATTTTGGGGGGATTTTGGGGGTTTTTGGGGGGATTTTGGGGGTCTCCGCCATGGCCCCCCCCCGGCAGGACAAGCGCGGCTCCATCGTCCCCTGCGTGCTCCTGGTGGAGGTGAGGGGGGACCCCAAAAACCGCCCTGAGACCCCCCAAAAACCTCCCCGGGGACCCCAAAAACCTCCCCGGGACTCCAAAAACCACCGGGACCCCAAAAACCGCCCGGGGACCCCCCAAAAATCACCCCGGGGACCCCAAAATCACCCAGGGGACTCCAAAAACCTCCCCGGGGACCCCAAAAACCGCCCTGAGACCCCCCAAAATCACCCAGGGGACCCCAAAAACCTCCCCGGGGACCCCAAAAACCGCCCTGAGACCCCCCAAAATCACCCAGGGGACCCCAAAAACCTCCCCGGGGACCCCAAAACCGGCCCGGGGACCCCAAAAACCGCCCTGAGACCCCCCAAAATCACCCAGGGGACCCCAAAAACCTCCCCGGGGACCCCAAAATCCAACGCGGCTGCTCTGGGTGGGATTTTGGGGGGTCTCGGGGGGGATTTGGGGGATTTGGGCCCCCCCAGGTCGGGATTTTAGGGGTTCCCAGGTGGGGATTTTGGGGTTCCCAGGGTGGGTTTTTGGGGATTTTGGGGGTTCCCAGGGTGGGATTTTGGGGATTTTGGGGGTTCCCAGGTCGGGATTTTGGGGATTTTGGGGGTTCCCAGGGTGGGTTTTTGGGGTTCCCAGCGGGTTTTTTGGGGCTCTCCCCCCCAGGTTGAGATTTTGGGGGTTCCCTGGGTGGTTTTTTTTTGGGATTTTGGGGTTCCCAGCGGGTTTTTGGGGTTCCCAGCGGGGTTTTTTGGGCTCTCCCCCCCCAGGTTGGGATTTTGGGGTTCCCAGGTTGGGATTTTGGGGGTTCCCGGTGAGATTTTGGGGGTTCCCAGGGTGGGTTTTTGGGGTTTTTGGGGGTTCCCAGCGGGGTTTTTGGGGCTCTCCCCCCCAGGTTGGGATTTTGGGGTTCCCAGGTTGGGATTTTGGGGGTTCCCAGCAGGGTTTTTGGGGCTCTCCCCCCCAGGTGGGGATTTTGGGGTTCCCAGCAGGATTTCCCCCCCAGGTGGGGATTTTGGGGGGCACGGCCGCCCTCGCCTACCAGCTGGAGTTCACCGACGCCTTCCCGGTGCACGTGGGGGGTTTCTTCTGCCGGGACCCCGATTTTGGGCGCCCCTACCCGGGACCCCCCGGGCTGAGCAGGGCCCCCCCCGCCCTGGTTTATGCCCTGGTCACCGCCGTGCCCGCCCTCACCGTGAGTGGGGGGCTCGGGGGGTCCTGGGGGGGTCTGGGGGGTCCTGGAGGGGGTCTGGGGGGGATCCTGGGGGGGCTGGGAGGGTCCTGGGGGGTCCTGGGGGGGCTCGGGGGGGCCCGGGGGGGGTTTGGGGGGTCCCGGGGGGGCTCGGGGGGTCCTGGGGGGGGTCCTGGGGGGGGTTTGGGGGGGTCCTGGGAGGGTCCTGGAGGGGTCTGGGGGGGGTTTGGGGGGTCCTGGGGGGGTCTGGGAGGGTCCTGGGGGGTCCTGGGGGGTCCCGGGGGGTCCTGGGGGGGTCTGGGGGGGATCCTGGGGGGTCTGGGGGGTCCTGGGGGGGGGCTGGGGGGGCTGGGAGGGTCCTGGAGGGTCCTGGGGGGGGTCTGGAAGGGGTTAAAAGGGGTCTGGGGGGTCCTGGGGGGGGGTCTGGGGGGTCCTGGGAGGTCTCGGGGGGGGCTCGGGGGGTCCCAGGGGGGTCTGGAAGGGGTTAAAAGTAGTCTGGGGGGGTTAAAAGGGGTCTGGGGGGGTCTCGGGGGTCCTGGGGGGTCCTGGGGGAGTCCTGGGGGGTCCTGGGAGGGTCCTGGGGGGTCCTGGGGGGTCCTGGGGGGTCCCGGGGGGGTCTGGGGGGGGCTCGGGGGGTCCTGGGGGGTCTGGAAGGGGTTAAAAGTGGTCTGGGGGGGTCCTGGGGGGTCCTGGAGGGGTCTGGGGGGGGTCTCGGGGGGTCTGGAAGGGGATAAAAAGGGTCTGGGGGGGTTAAAAGGGGTCTCGGGGGGTCCTGGGGGGGGTCCTGAGGGGTCTGGAAAGGGTTAAAAAGGGTCTGGGGGGGTTGAAAGGCGTTTGGGGGGGTCCCGGGGGGGTTTTGGGGGAGTCGGGAGGAGTTTTGGGATTTTCGGGGGAATTTTCGGGGTTTTTCGGGAGGAGTTTTGGGTTTTTCGGGGGGATTTTGGGGTTTTTTTGGGGGGTCACGAACGCCCCTCTGCCCCCCAGTGAGGGTGGGGGAGCTCCTGGGCCGTTTGGGGGGGTCCCGGGTGGATTTTGGGGGGTCCCGGGGGGGTTTCGGGGGAATTTTCGGGGGAATTTTCGGGATTTTTCGGGAGGAGTTTTGGGGGTTTTTGGGGTGGATTTTGGGGGTTTTTGGGGTGGATTTTTGGGTTTTTGGGGGTCACTAACGCCCCCCTGCCCCCCAGATGGCGGTGGGGGAGCTCCTGGGCCGTTTAGGGGGGTCCCGGGGGGGTTTCGGGGGAGTTTTGGGATTTTCGGGGGAATTTTCGGGGGAATTTTCGGGATTTTTCGGGGGGTTTTTTGGGGTTTTTGGGGTGGATTTTGGGGTTTTTGGGGGTCACGAACGCCCCCCTGCCCCCCAGATGGCGGTGGGGGAGCTCCTGGGCCGTTTGGGGGGGGGTCCCGGGTGGATTTTGGGGGGTCCCGGGGGGGTTTCGGGGGAATTTTCGGGAATTTTCGGGGGAATTTTCGGGATTTTTCGGGGGGATTTTTCGGGAGGAGTTTTGGGGTTTTTTTGGGGGGGATTTGGGGGTTTTTGGGGGTCACTAACGCCCCCCTGCCCCCCAGATGGCGGTGGGGGAGCTCCTGGGCCGTTTGGGGGGTCCCGGGGGGGTTTCGGGGGAGTTTCGGGGGAGTTTTGGGATTTTCGGGGGAATTTTCGGGGGAATTTTCGGGGGGATTTGGGGTTTTTTGGGGGGGATTTTGGGGTTTTTGGGGTGGATTTTGGGTTTTTTTTTGGGGGGTCACGAACGCCCCTCTGCCCCCCAGTGAGGGTGGGGGAGCTCCTGGGCCGTTTGGGGGGTCCCGGGTGGATTTTGGGGGGTCCCGGGGGGGTTTCGGGGGAGTTTTGGGATTTTCGGGGGAATTTTCGGGGGAATTTTCGGGGGGATTTGGGGTTTTTTGGGGGGGATTTTGGGGTTTTTTGGGTGGATTTTGGGGTTTTGGGGGGTCACTAACGCCCCCCTGCCCCCCAGATGGCGGTGGGGGAGCTCCTGGGCCGTTTGGGGGGTCCCGGGGGGGTTTCGGGAGAGTTTTGGGATTTTCGGGGGAATTTTCGGGGGAATTTTCGGGGGGATTTGGGGTTTTTTGGGGGGGATTTTGGGGTTTTTGGGGTGTATTTTGGGGTTTTTGGGGGTCACTAACGCCCCCCTGCCCCCCAGATGGCGGTGGGGGAGCTCCTGGGCCGTTTGGGGGGGTCCCGGGGGGGTCCCGGGGGGGTTTCGGGGGAGGTTTGGGTTTTTCGGGGGAATTTTCGGGGGATTTTTCGGGGGGGTTTTGGGGTTTTTTGGGGCGGATTTGGGGGTTTTTGGGGTGGATTTTGGGGTTTTTGGGGGTCACTAACTCCCCCCTGCCCCCCAGATGGCGGTGGGGGAGCTCCTGGGCCGTTTGGGGGGGTCCCGGGGGGGTCGCGCCGCCCCCCCGCGCTGGGCCCGGAGCTGCGAGCGGGGGGCGCCGCTGCGGCGGCTGCTGCGATTCCTCGGTGAGGGACGGGGGGACCCCCGGAGACCCCCCCGGAGACCCCCAAAAACCCCCGGAGACCCCCCCGGAGACCCCCAAAAACCCCCGGAGACCCCCCCGGAGACCCCCAAAAACCCCCGGATCCCCTCCAGAGTCTGCAACCACCCAAAATCCCCTTTGAAACACCCGAAAATCCCATTTTAACCACAAAAAATCCCATTTTAACCACAAAAAAAATCGCATTTTTGCCACCCAAAATCCCCTTTGAACCACCCAAAATCACATTTTTTACCACCCAAATCCCATTTTAACCACCCGAAATCCCATTTTTTACCACCCAAATCGCATTTTAACCACCCAAGAGCCCATTTGAACCACCTGAAATCCCATTTTTTACCCCCGAAATCCCATTTAAGCCCCTCCAAAATCCCCTTTTACCCCCAAATCCCCCCCAAACCCCAATTCCAGCCCCCCCAAGCCCCCCGACCCCCCGCTCACCTGTCGCCCCCTCCCCAGGTGTGTTCTCCTTCAGCCTCCTGACCCCAAATCCCCCTAAAATCCCCCCAAAACCTCCCCAAATTCCCATTTTTATCCCCCCAAATTCCCCTTTTACCCCCCCAAACCCCAATTCCAGCCCCCCTCACCTGTCGCCCCCTCCCCAGGTGTGTTCTCCTTCGGCCTCCTGACCCCAAATCCCCCCCAAACCCCCCCAAATTCCCATTTTATCCCCCCCAAATTCCCATTTTATCCCCCCAAATCCCCCCAAATTCCCATTTTATCCCCCTCACCCCCCTCACCTGTGGCCCCCTCCCCAGGTGTGTTCTCCTTTGGCCTCCTCACCCCAAATCCCCCCCAAAACCTCCCCAAATTTCCATTTTATCCCCCCCAAACCCCAATTCCAGCCCCCCAATCCCCCAATTCCCCCCCCCTCACCTGTCGCCCCCTCCCCAGGTGTGTTCTCCTTCGGCCTCCTCACCCCAAATCCCCCCCAAATCCCCCCAAAACCTCCCCAAATTCCCCCAAATCCCCCCAAATCCCCCCCAAATCCCCCCCAAATTCCCATTTTATCCCCCCGTTCCCCCCTCACCTGTCCCCCCCTCCCCAGGTGTGTTCTCCTTCCGCCTCCTCGCCCCAAATCCCCCCCAAATCCCCCCCAAATCCCCCCAAATTCCCATTTTTATCCCCCCAAATCCCCCCCAAACTTCCCCAAAATCCCATTTTATCCCCCCCAAGCCCCCCATTCCCCCCTCACCTGTTGCCCCCTCCCCAGGTGTGTTCTCCTTCGGCCTCCTCGCCCCAAATCCCCCCCAAATCCCCCCAAAACCTCCCCAATCCCCCCATTCCCCCCTCACCTGTTGCCCCCTCCCCAGGTGTGTTCTCCTTCGGCCTCCTGGCCACCGCCATCTTCTCCAACGCCGTGCAGGTGGTCCTGGGGACCCCCGCCCCCCATTTCCTGGCCGTCTGCCGCCCCAACTACAGCGCCCTGGGCTGTGCCGGGACCCCCGGGACCCCCGGGACCCCTCCCCACTTCGTGCCCCCGGGGGGCTCCCCCTGCTCCGGGGACCCCCCGGCCGTGGCCGCCGCCCGAAGGGATTTCCCCTGCAAGGAGGCGGCGCTGGGAGCCTACGCGGGGGCGTTTGCAGGGGTGGGGGTCTAAAAATGGGTTTAAATTGGGTTTAATTGGGGTTTAAATTGAATTTATTGGGGTTTAAATGGGATTTATTGGGGTTTATTGGGGTTTGAAGGGATTTCCCCTGCAAGGAGGCGGCGCTGGGAGCCTACGCGGGGGCGTTTGCAGGGGTGGGGGTCTTGATTTAAATGGGATTTATAGTGATTTATTGGGGTTTATTGGGGTTTAAATGGGATTTATTGGGGTTTAAATGGGATTTATTGGGGTTTAAATGGGATTTATTGGGGTTTATTGGGGTTTGAAGGGATTTCCCCTGCAAGGAGGCGGCGCTGGGAGCCTACGCGGGGGCGTTTGCTGGGGTGGGGGTCTTTAATTGGGATTTATAGTGATTTATTGGGGTTTAATTGGGGTTTAATTGGGATTTATTGGGGTTATTTGGGGTTTGGGAGCCTACGCGGGGGCCTTCGCTGGGGTGGGGGTCTAAAAATGGGTTTAAATTGGATTTAAATGGGATTTATTGGGGTTTAAATGGGATTTATTGGGGTTTATTGGGGTTTAAATGGGATTTATTGGGGTTATTTGGGGTTATTTGGGGTTTGGGAGCCTACGCGGGGGCCTTCGCTGGGGTGGGGGTCTTTAATTGGGGTTTAATTGGGATTTATTGGGGTTTATTGGGGTTTGAAGGGATTTCCCCTGCAAGGAGGCGGCGCTGGGAGCCTACGCGGGGGCCTTCGCTGGGGTGGGTGGGGGTCTTTAATTGGGGTTTAATTGGGATTTATTGGGGTTTAAATGGGATTTATTGGGGTTTATTGGGGTTTAAATGGGATTTATTGGGGTTTAAATGGGGTTTATTGGGGTTTATTGGGGTTATTTGGGGTTTGGGAGCCTACGTGGGGGCCTTCGCTGGGGTGGGGGTCTTAAAATCGGATTTATTGGGGTTTAAATTGGATTTATTGGGGTTTAAATGGGATTTATTGGGGTTTAATTGGGATTTATTGGGGTTATTTGGGGTTTGGGAGCCTACGCAGGGGCCTTCGCTGGGGTGGGGGTCTTGATTTAAATGGGATTTATAGTGATTTATTGGGGTTTATTGGGGTTTAATTGGGATTTATTGGGGTTTAAATTGGATTTATTGGGGTTTAAATGGGATTTATTGGGGTTTAAATGGGATTTATTGGGGTTTAAATGGGATTTATTGGGGTTTATTGGGGTTTAAATGGGATTTATTGGGGTTTAAATGGGATTTATTGGGGTTTAAATGGGATTTATTGGGGTTTAAATGGGATTTATTGGGGTTATTTGGGGTTATTTGGGGTTTGGGAGCCTACGCGGGGGCCTTCGCTGGGGTGGGGGTCTTAAAATTTGGTTTAAATTGGGTTTAATTGGGGTTTAAATTGGATTTATTGGGGTTTAATTGGGGTTTAATTGGGATTTATTGGGGTTATTTTGGGTTTATTTGGGGTTTTTGGGGTCGGGTTTTTTTTGGGGTGATTTTTTGGGATTTTGGGGTGACTCTGTGCCCCCCCCCAGCTGTACGTGACCCTGGCCTGGCGGGGGGGGGATTTGGGGGATTTTGGGGGGATTTTGGGGGGTTTTTATGGGATTTTGGGGGGTTTTTGAGGTCGGGTTTTTTTTGGGGTGATTTTTGGGGATTTTGGGGTGACTCTGTGCCCCCCCCAGCTGTACGTGACCCTGGCCTGGCGGGGGGGGGGAATTTAGGGTATTTTTATGGGATTTTGGGGTATTTTTATGGGATTTTGGGGGATTTTGGGGTTATTTTGGGTTTATTTGGGGTTTTTGAGGTCGGGTTTTTTTTGGGGTGATTTTTGGGGTTTTTGGGGTGACTCTGTGCCCCCCCCCCCCAGCTGTACGTGACCCTGGCCTGGCGGGGGGGGGGGGGGATTTGGGGGATTTTATGGGATTTTGGGGGATTTTTATGGGATTTTTGGGGGGTTTTGGGTTTATTTGGGGTTTTTGGGGTCGGGTTTTTTTTTGGGGTGATTTTTGGGGTTTTTAGGATTTTTGGGGTGACTCTGTGCCCCCCCCGAGCTGTACGTGACCCTGGCCTGGCGGGGGGGGGATTTGGGATATTTTAATGGGATTTTGGGGGGATTTTGGGGTTATTTTGGGTTTATTTGGGGTTTTTGGGGTCGGGTTTTTTTTGGGGTGATTTTTGGGGTGACTCTGTGCCCCCCCCCCAGCTGTACGTGACCCTGGCCTGGCGGGGGGGGGGGGAATTTGGGGGATTTTAATGGGATTTTGGGGGATTTTAATGGGATTTTGGGGGGGATTTTGGGGGGGGTTTTATGGGATTTGGGGGGTTTTTGGGGTCGGGTTTTTTTTGGGGTGATTTTTGGGGTGACTCTGTGCCCCCCCCCCGAGCTGTACGTGACCCTGGCCTGGCGGGGGGGGGATTTGGGATATTTTAATGGGATTTTGGGGGGGATTTTGGGGGGTTTTGGGTTTATTTGGGGTTTTTGGGGTCGGGTTTTTTTTGGGGTGATTTTTGGGGTTTTTGGGGTGACTCTGTGGCCCCCCCCCAGCTGTACGTGACCCTGGCCTGGCGGGGGGGGGGGATTTGGGATATTTTAATGGGATTTTGGGGGATTTTAATGGGATTTTTGGGGTTATTTTGGGTTTATTTGGGGTTTTTGAGGTCGGGTTTTTTTTGGGGTGATTTCTGGGATTTTTGGGGTGACTCTGTGCCCCCCCCCCAGCTGTACGTGACCCTGGCCTGGCGGGGGGGGGGGGGAATTTGGGGGATTTTGGGGGGATTTTGGGGGATTTTAATGGGATTTTTGGGGGGATTTTGGGTTTATTTGGGGTTTTTGGGGTCGGGTTTTTTTTGGGGTGGTTTCTGGGGTTTTTAGGATTTTTGGGGTGACTCTGTGCCCCCCCCAGCTGTACGTGACCCTGGCCTGGCGGGGGGGGGGAATTTGGGGGATTTTAATGGGATTTTGGGGGGATTTTGGGTTTATTTGGGGTTTTTGGGGTCGGGTTTTTTTTGGGGTGATTTTTTGGGATTTTGGGGTGACTCTGTGCCCCCCCCCAGCTGTACGTGACCCTGGCCTGGCGGGGGGGGGGGGTCTCGCCTGGCCAAGCCCGCGGCGGTTTTGGGGTTCGCGGCCCCCCCGTTCCTGCTGGGGGCTCTGCGCGTGGCCGAGCACCGCAACAGCTGGGGAGGGGTCCTGGGGGGCTTCCTGTGCGGCACCGCCATCGCCGCCTTCCTGGTGAGACCCCCCCCAAAAAATCCCCCTCCCCAAAAAATCCCCCTCCCCAAAAATCCCCACAAAAATCCATTCCTGGATGGAGAAAATACCAAAAAAATACCCAAAAATGAAGAAATTACCCCAAAAATTCACCCCAAGTCTGCCCCAAATCTGCCCCACACTGAGCGATGCTTTCCTGGTGAGACCCCCCCCAAAAAATCCCCCTCCCCAAAAATCCCCACAAAAATCCAATCCTGGATGGAGAAAATACAAAAAAAACCCCAAAAATGAAGAAATGACCCCAAAAATTCACCCCAAATCTGCCCCAAATCCGCCTCCCACTGAGCGATGCTCTCCTGGTGAGACCCCCCCCAAAAAATCCCCCTCCCCAAAAAATCCCCCTCCCCAAAAATCCCCACAAAAATCCGCTCCTGGATGGAGAAAATACAAAAAAATACCCAAAAATGGTGAAAATTACCCCAAAAATTCACCCCAAATCCTCCCCCCACCGGGCAATGCTTTCCTGGTGAGACCCCCCCCAAAAAATCCCCCTCCCCAAAAATCCCCCTCCCCAAAAATCCCCACAAAAATCCAATCCTGGATGGAGAAAATACAAAAAAAATACCCAAAAATGGTGAAAATTACCCCAAAAATTCACCCCAAATCTGCCCCAAATCCGCCCCCCACTGAGCGATGCCTTCCTGGTGAGACCCCCCCCAAAAAATCCCCCTCCCCAAAAAATCCCCCTCCCCAAAAAACCCCACAAAAATCCAATCCTGGATGGAGAAAATACAAAAAAATACCAAAAAATGAAGAAATGACCCCAAAAATTCACCCCAAATCCGCCCCAAATCCCAAAAACCGCCCCAAAAATCGCAGGAAACCCCGAAGTGACCTCAAAATCCAGCCCTGAATTCCCAAAAAAACCCCAAAATAACCCCAAAAAATCCGGCCCTGAAACATCAGAACCAAAAACCATAAAAAGACCCCAAAAATCCTCCCCCAAAATCCCCCTGGGACCCCCAAAATCCCTCAAATTCCCCCCAAGATTTCCCTGGGACCCCCAAAATTCCCCAAATCCCCCCGGGGATCCCAAAATCCCCCCAAAAATCTCCGAGACCCCCAAAATCCCTCAAATTCCCCCCAAAATCCCTCAAATTCCCCCCAAAATCCCTCAAATTTCCCCCAAAATCCCCCCGGGACCCCCAAAATCCCCTTGAGACCCCCAAAATCTTCCCCAAAATTCCCCAAAACCCCCCGGGGGTCCCAAAATTCCCCCTAAAATCCTCCTGAGACCCCCAAAAAATCCCCCAAAATCCCCCTGAGACCCCCAAAATCCCTCAAATTCCCCCCAAAATCCCCCTGGGACCCCCAAAATCCCCTTGAGACCCCCAAAATCTTCCCCAAAATTCCCCAAATCCCCCCGGGGGTCCCAAAATTCCCCCTAAAATCCCCCTGAGACCCCCAAAAAATCCCCCCAAATCCCCCTGAGACCCCCAAAATCCCTCAAATTCCCCCCAAAATCCCTCAAATTCCCCCCAAAATCCCCCCGGGACCCCCCAAAATCCCCCCAAATTCCCGCCCCTCCCCCCGCAGGTCACGTGCGTGGTCGGAAACTTCCAGAACCAGGGGGGGGATTTGGGGTGGGGGGGGACCCCCCGAGCCCCCCCCGAGCTGCCCCCCCCGAACCCCCAACCCCCCCTGGAGGAGATCAGCGTCACCCAGGTGAGACCCCCCCCAAAAGGGACCCCAAAATGGGACCCAAAAAATGGACCCCAAAAATAACCGACCCCAAAAAGGGACCCCAAAAAGGGACCCAAAAATGGGGGGAAGACCCCAAAAACTGACCCCAAAAATGGACCCCAAAAATGGACCCCAAATCGGGGGGAGAGACCCCAAAAACTGACCCCAAAAACCGAGGTGAGGGTCCCAAAACCCGACCCCAAAAACGGACCCCAAAATCGGGGGGGAAAGATCCCAAAACCTGACCCCAAAAATGGACCCCAAAAATGGGGGGAGACCCCAAAAACCGGCCCCAAAAATGGACCCAAAATCGAGGGGAGGGTCCCAAAAATGGACCCCAAAAACCGACCCCAAAATCGGGGGGAAGACCCCAAAAACTGACCCCAAAAATGGACACAAAAAATGGGGGGAGGGTCCCAAAAGACACCCCAAAAATGGACCCCAAAAATGGGGGGAAGACCCCAAAAACTGACCCCAAAAATGGACCCAAAATCGGGGGGAGGGTCCCCAAAAGAGGCCCCAAAAATGGGGGGAGGGTCCCAAAAATTGACCCCAAAATCGGGGGGGGAAGACCCCAAAAACCGACCCCAAAATTTGGGAGGAGCCCAAAAATCGGGAGGAGAAATCCCAAAATTCGGTGGGAAAAGGCGGGAAAATGGGGGGGGGGGGGGGAGGGGAGACCCCAAAATTTGGGAATTTGGGGAGGGGAGATCCCGAAATTTGGGAATTTGGGGAGGGGAGATCCCAAAATTTGGGAATTTGGGGAGGGGAGATCCCAAAATTTGGGAATTTGGGGTGGGGAGATCCCGAAATTTGGGAATTTGGGGAGGGGAGATCCCAAAATTTGGGAATTTGGGGAGGGGAGATCCCAAAATTTGGGAATTTGGGGTGGGGAGATCCCGAAATTTGGGAATTTGGGGAGGGGAGATCCCAAAATTTGGGAATTTGGGGTGGGAAATGGGGGTGGGGAGATCCCAAAATTTGGGAATTTGAGGAGGGGAGATCCCGAAATTTGGGAATTTGGGGAGGGGAGATCCCGAAATTTGGGAATTTGGGGAGGGGAGATCCCAAAATTTGGGAATTTGGGGTGACCCCGCCCCCCGCCCCCCGCAGGTTCGTCGGGCAGAATTCCCAGCGGTGACCTGAGAGAAAATCGGGAATTCGGGATCCGGAAATTTGGGAATGCCGGGAGTGGGGGGAGGGGTCGGGAAGAGGGGGGGGTGGTCCCGAAATTTGGGATCCCGAAATTTGGGATCCCGAAATTTGGGATCCTGGAATTTGGGGATCCCGGGAATTTTGGGATCCTGAAATTTGGGGAGCCTGAAATTTGGGGATCCTGGAATTTGGGAATCCTGGAATTTGGGGATCCCGGAATTTGGGGAGCCTGAAATTTGGGAAGCCCGAAAATTGGGAGCCTGAAAATTTGGATCCTGAATTTTCGGGGAGCCGGGAATTTGGGATCCCGAAATTTGGGATCCTGGAATTTGTGGGAGCCTGAAATTTGGGAAGAGCCTGAAATTCGGGAAGCCCGAAAATTCCGGGAGCCGGGAATTTGGGATCCCGAAAATTCGGGAATCTCGGAATTTGGGGATCCGGAAATTCCCGGGGAATCCCGAAAATTCGGGAACCCGTGAATTTGGGATCCCGAAAATTCCGGGAGCCGGGAATTTGGGATCCTGAATTTTTCGGGGAGTCCGGAAATTCGGGAAGAGCCTGGAATTCGGGAAATCCCGAAAATTCGGGAATCCGGGAATTCGGGAAGCCCGAAAATTTGGAGCCGGGAATTTGGGATCCCAAAATTCCCGGGAAATCCCGAAAATTCGGGAATCCGGGAATTCGGGGAACCCCGAAAATTCGGGAATTCGGGAATCCCGAAAATTCGGGGATCCGGGAATTCGGGAATCCCGAAAATTCGGGAATCCGGGAATTCGGGAACCCCGAAAATTCGGGAATTCGGGAAGCCCGAAAATTCGGGAATTCGGGAAGCCCGAAAATTCGGGAATTCGGGGATCCGGGAATTTGAGAACCCTGAAAATTCGGGAATTCGGGAATCCCGAAAATCCGGGAATTTGGGAATTCGGGAAGCCCGAAAATTCGGGAATTCGGGGATCCCGAAAATTCGGGAATTTGGGAATTCGGGAAGCCCGAAAATTCGGGGATCCGGGAATTTGGGAACCCCGAAAATTCGGGAATCCGGGAATTTGGAGGTCCCGAAAATTCGGGAATTCGGGAATCCGGGAATTCGGGAATCCCGAAAATTCGGGAATCCGGGAATTCGGGGATCCCGAAAATTCGGGAATCCGGGAATTCGGGAATCCCGAAAATTCGGGAATTCGGGGATCCCGGAATTTTGGGATCCGGAAATTTGGGAATGCCGGGATTGGGGGGGGGAGGGGTCGGAACCCGGGGAATTCTCTGGAATTTGGGATCCCGGAATTTGGGATTTGGGGGGGGGGGAGGGGCAATAAAGCGGCTTCGTGAGACCCCCCCGTGTCCATGTGGGGGGGAGGGGCCCTATAGGGGACTGGGGGGGTCCTATAGGGGATTGGGGGGGTCTGGGGGGGTCCTATGGGGGATTTGGGGGGGTTTAGGGGAGGTTTTGGGGGGGTCCTATAGGGGACTGGGGAGGTCTGGGGGGGTCCTATAGGGGATTTGGGGGGGTCTGGGGGGTCCTATGGGGGATTTGGGGGGGGTTTAGGGGAGGTTTTGGGGGGTCCTATAGGGGACTGGGGGGTCCTATGGGGGATTTGGGGGGGTTTGGGGGGGTTTGGGGGGTCCTATGGGGGTTTCTATAGGGGGTCCCTGGCGTTTCTATGGGGTCTCTATAGGGTCTATGGGGTCCCTATGGGGTCTCTATGGGGTCTCTATAGGGTCTATGGGGTCTCTATAGGGTCTCTATGGGGTCTCTATGGGGTCTCTATGGGGTCTATGGGGTCCCTATGGGGTCTCTATGGGGTCTCTATGGGTCTCTATGGGGTCTCTATGGGGTCCATGGGGTCCCTGGGGGGGTTTCGGGGGGGTCTTTAGGGGATGGGGGCGGGGCTCCACGTGAGGGGGTGGGCGTGGCTTTAACCCACGTGACTGGGCGTCACCCGAAGGGGGCGTGTCCAACAAACCCCGCCCTGATTGGGCGGGACCACCCAAACCCCGCCTTTTGCCATTTGATTGACGTGAGGGGCGTGGCCACACAAATCCCGCCCCTCTACGCTTTGATTGACGTGTGAGGGGCGTGACCAGCGCAGGCTCCGCCTTTAACTCTTTGATTGACGTTTGGGGGCGTGGCCAGCGCAGGCCCCGCCCCCTTACGGCGGCGGGCGCACGGAGGGGGCGGGGCTCCGGAGGGGGCGGGGCTTTGTGGGCGTGGCCAGCGCTGGCCCCGCCCCCTCGGACTGCGGCGGGGCGGGCGCGGCTCCGGCGGCCGAGGGTGAGTGGGGGGGGGGGGGGGGATTTGGGGGGATTTTGGGGGGATTTGGGGAATTTCGGGGAATTCGGGAGAATCCCGCGGGATCCGGGAGGGTTTGGGGGGGATTGGGGAGGATCCGGGGGGGGATTCGGGGGGGATTTGAGGGGGAATTTGGGGGGGATTTTGAGGGGGAATTTGGGGCTGGGGGTCCCCTATGGATGAGGGGGGGTCCCCTATGGAGGGGGGTGGGGGGCGGCGGGATGTGGGGGGGGGGTCTGGGGGTGGGGGGGGGTCCCTGTGGCCACAGGGGATGGGGGAGGGGAGGGATGAGGGGGGTCCTGTGGGGGAGGGGGGGGATTGATGGGGGGAGGGGTCCGGAATCGGGGGGGGGTTTTGGGGGGGGGGTCCTATGGATGGTTTAGGGGCGGGTCCTACAGCCGGGGAGGGGGCGGGGGGAGACCCCGCGGGTGGGAATTGAAGGGGGGGGGGGCTATGGAGGACCCCCCCGGCCTGGCCGGCCTCTATGGAACCCTATAGACCCCCCTGGACCCCCATAGGCCTCTGAAGACCCCTATAGACCCCCTATAGACCCCCCCAATAGAACCCTTTGGACCCCTATAGACCCCCATAGACCCCTATGGACCCCTATGGACCCCTGTAGACCCCCATAGGCCCCCAGAGACCCCCCATAGACCCCCTATGGGCCCCCCCAGACCCCTATAGGCCCCTTTAGGCCCCCCCATAGACCCCCTATAGGCCCCCCAGACCCCCATAGACCCCCTATAGATCCCCTATAGATCCCCTATAGACCCCCTATGGGCCCCCCCAGACACCCAGAGACCCCCCCAGACCCCTATAGACCCCCCAGACCCCTATAGGCCCCCTATAGGCCCCCTATAGACCCCCCAGACCCCTATAGGCCCCCTATAGGCCCCTATGGGCGGAGCCGGGGGGGCGGAGCTGTCCGCGGTGCTGAAGGGGGCGGGGCGGCCGCGGCTGCCGGGACCCCCCGAATTGGGGATTCCCGGGAGCCCAGACCCCAAAATCCGGGAGACCCCAGAGCCAGAAACCTCCCCCAGAGCCAGAAACCTCCCCCAGAGCCAGAAACCTCCCCCAGAGCCCTGAATCCCCCAGAGCCACAAATTCCCCAGCCCCTTCCCCACGCCGGGGTCCCCCCGGATCCCCCCAGCCCATCCCGGGGTCCCCCCGAATCCCCCCGGCCCATCCCGGATCCCCCCTGCCCATCCCGGATCCCCCCAGATCCCCCCAGCCCATCCCGGATCCCCCCTCCCCATCCCGGGGTCCCCCCGAATCCCCCCAGCCCATCCCGGATCCCCCCATATCCCCCCAGCCCACCCCGGGGTCTCCCCGAATCCCCCCAGCCCATCCCGGGGTCCCCCCGAATCCCCCCAGCCCATCCTGGATCCCCCCAGCCCATCCTGGGGTCCCTCCCGGATCCCCCCAGCCCATCCCGGGGTCCCCCCGAATCCCCCCAGCCCACCCCGGGATCCCCCAGCCCATCCCGGATCCCCCCGGATCCCCCCAGCCCATCCTGGGGTCCCCCCGGATCCCCCCAGCCCATCCCAGGGTCCCCCCGGATCCCCCCAGCCCATCCCGGGGTCCCCCCCGAATCCCCCCAGCCCATCCCGGATCCCCCCAGCCCATCCC
Organism: Poecile atricapillus; assembly: GCF_030490865.1. Lineage (NCBI taxonomy): Eukaryota > Metazoa > Chordata > Aves > Passeriformes > Paridae > Poecile > Poecile atricapillus. The sequence continues at coordinate 409,215 of NC_081287.1, forward strand.
GGGGTCCCCCCGATCCCCCCCATCCCCACCCCGGGGTCTCCCCGAATCCCCCCAGCCCATCCCGGGGTCCCCCCGGATCCCCCCAGCCCATCCCGGGGTCCCCCCGGATCCCCCCTGCCTATCCCGGATCCCCCCATATCCCCCCATCCCCACCCCGGGGTCCCCCCTGTGCGCCCCGCGGCCCCGGGTATTCTCGGGCCGTAACACGGATCCCTCCGGCCCATCCCGGGGTCCCCCCAGCCCATCCTGGGGTCCCCCCAGCCCACCCCGGGGTCCCCCCGATCCCCCCCAGCCCACCCCGGGGTCCCCCCCGTGCGCCCCGCGGCCCCGGGTATTCTCGGGCCGTAACACGGATCCCTCCGGCCGCGCTGTTATTGCTGGAGAATACGCGGAGCCGAGGGGACGCCCCCAGCCCCGCTCGGGACCCCCGGGGACCCCTCCCCATCCCCAGGGACCCCTCCCCACCCTCCCCTCCAGGCTGGAGAAGGCCGGGAGCCCCCCGGGAATCCCCTGGGGACACTCGGGAACGTTTGGGGAGAGGCCCGAGGGTCCCCCGGGGACGCTCGGGAACCCCGGGAAGAGGCGGGAGCGCGGGGGGGGCGTTTGGGGACCCTCGGAGGAGGTTTGGGGACCCTCGGGGGCGTTTGGGGACCTTTCTGTGACCTTTGGGGACCCTCGGGGGGGTTTGGGGACCCTCAGGGGGCATTTGGGGACCCTCGGGGGGGGTTTGGAGACCCTCGGGAGGGGTTTGGGGACCCTCGGGGAGGGTTTGGGGACCTTTCTGTGACCTTTGGGGACCTTTCTGTGACCTTTGGGGACCCTCGGGAGGGGTTTGGGGACCCTCGGGGAGGTTTGGAGACCCTCGGGGCGGTTTGGGGACCCTCGGAGGGGCTTGGGGACCCTCTGAGGGGTTTGGGGACCCTCGGGTGGGGTTTGGGGACCCTCGGGTGGGGTTTGGGGACCCTCGGGAGGGGTTTCGGGACCTTTCTGTGACCTTTGGGGACCCTCGGGAGGGGCTTGGGGACGCTCGGGGGGGGTTTGGGGACCCTCGGGAGGGGTTTGGGGACCCTCGGGGGGCGTTTGGGGACCCTCGGGAGGGGTTTGGGGACCCTCGGGTGGGGTTTGGGGACCCTCGGGAGGGGTTTGGGGACCCTCGGACGGGCTTGGGGACCCTCGGGGGGCGTTTGGGGACCCTCGGGTGGGGTTTGGGGACCTTTCTGTGACCTTTGGGGACCCTTGGGGGGCGTTTGGGGACCCTTGAGGGGCGTTTGGGGACCCTCGGGGGGGGGTTTGGGGACCTTTCTGTGACCTTTGGGGACCCTCGGGAGGGGTTTGGGGACCCTCTGAGAGGTTTGGGGACCCTCGGGAGGGGTTTGGGGACCCTCGGGCGGGTTTGGGGACCCTCGGGAGGGGTTTGGGGACCCTTGGGGGGCGTTTGGGGACCCTCGGAGGGGCTTGGGGACCCTCGGGAGGGTTTGGGGACCCTCGGAGGAGGTTTGGGGACCTTTCTGTGACCTTTGCGGACCCTTGGGAGGGGTTTGGGGACCCTCGGAGGGGTTTGGGGACCTTTCTGTGACCTTTGGGGACCCTCGGGGGGCGTTTGGGGACCTTTCTGTGACCTTTGGGGACCCTCGGGGGGCGTTTGGGGACCCTCGGGGGGGCGTTTCGGGACCTTTCTGTGACCTTTGGGGACCCTTGAGGGAGGTTTGGGGACCTTTCTGTGACCTTTGGGGACCCTCGGGGGGGTTTGGGGACCCTCGGGAGGGGTTTGGGGACCTTTCTGTGACCTTTGGGGACCTTTCTGTGACCTTTGGGGACCCTCGGGGGGGTTTGGGGACCCCCGGGAGGGGTTTGGGGACCCTCGGGGGGGGTTTGGGGACCCTCGGAAGGGGTTTGGGGACCTTTCTGTGACCTTTGGGGACCCTCGGGAGAGGCTTGGGGACCCTCGGAGGGGTTTGGGGACCCTCGGGGGGGGTTTGGGGACCCTCGGGGGGGGGTTTGGGGACCCTCGGGGGGGGTTTGGGGACCCTCGGGAGGGGTTTGGGGACCCTCGGGGGGGTTTGGGGACCCTCGGGGGGGGGTTTGGGGACGCTCGGGGAGGATTTGGGGACCCTCGGAAGGGGTTTGGGGACCTTTCTGTGACCTTTGGGGACCTTTCTGTGACCTTTGGGGACCCTCGGAGGGGTTTGGGGACCCTCGGGGAGGGTTTGGGGACCCTCGGGGGGGGCTTGGGGACCCTCTGAGGGGTTTGGGGACCCTTGGGGGGGTTTGGGGACCCTCGGGAGGGGTTTGGGGACCCTCGGGAGGGGTTTGGGGACCTTTCTGTGACCTTTGGGGACCCTCGGGGGGCGTTTGGGGACCCTCGGGAGGGGTTTGGGGACCCTCGGGGAGGATTTGGGGACCCTCGGGGGGGTTTGGGGACCCTCGGGAGGGGTTTGGGGACCCTCGGGGGGGTTTGGGGACCCTCGGGAGGGGTTTGGGGACCCTCGGAGGAGGTTTGGGGACCCTCGGGGGGGTTTGGAGACCCTCGGGGGGGGTTTGGGGACCCTCGGGAGGGGTTTGGGGACCCTCGGGGGGGCGTTTTGGGACCTTTCTGTGACCTTTGGGGACCCTCGGGGGGCGTTTGGGGACCCTCGGAGGGGTTTGGGGACCCTCGGGAGGGGCTTGGGGACCTTTGTGTGGCCTTTGGGGACCCTCAGGGGACCCTTAATGACCTTTGGGGACTTTCCTGTGACCTTTGGGGACCTTTCTGTGACTTGTGGGACCCTCACGTGAACTTTGGGGACCCTCGTGTGACTCCTGTGACCCTCAGGGGACCTTTGGGGACCTTCCTGTGACCTTTGGGGACCTTCAGGGCACCTTTAATGACCTTCGGGGACCTTTCTGTGACTTGCGGGACCCTCGGGGGGGTTTGTGGGACCTTTGAGGACCCTTGGGTGACCTTTGGGGACCCTCACGTGACCCTTGGGGACCCTTGGGTGACCTTTGGGGACTGTCACGTGACCCTTGGGGACCCTTGGGGACCCTCACGTGACCTTTGGGGACCCTCACGTGACCTTTGGGGACCCTTGGGTGACCTTTGGGGACCCTCACGTGACCCTTGGGGACTGTCACGTGACCTTTGGGGACCCTCGTGTGCTCCCCCCGTGCCCGGGGGTGGGCGTGGCCCCGCTCTCGCCCCGCCCATTTGCATGCGCAGGGGGGCGGGGCCACGCATCTCATTAACATACGGAGCCCCGCCCCCGGCGGCTGAGGGCGGGAAGGGGCGCTGAGGGCAGCCGTGCGCTGATTGGCCGAGCCGCGCTGGCGGGAACAGCGCTGAGGGGGGGCTCTGCTCTGATTGGCTGAGACATTCCCGCCCACCGCTGTGGGGGGAACAGCGCTGAGGGAAGCCGTGCGCTGATTGGCCGAGCCGCCGCGGCGGGAGCGGCGCCGAGGGTGAGCAGCGCCGTGATTGGCTGAGCGCAGCCGAGGCGCGCAGCCCATTGGCCGCGCAGCGCCTGCCCCGCTGCCATGGCGGCGGCTCTGGAGCGGGCGCTGGGCCCGGCGGCACCGGGGGAAGGCTCGGAGGCGGCGCTGCCGCCGCTGCCGGTGCTGGTGCTGGGCCCGGCGGGCTCGGGCCGCACCTCGCTGCTGCTGCGGGCGGCGCTGGCGGGCGGCGCGGACGGGCCCCGAGCGCTGTTCCTGGCGCCCAGCGCCATCCCGAGGCTCCCGGGTGGAGCCGGCACCGACCCGCGGGCGCTGCAGGTGAGCGGGGCCGGCGGGACGGGGCGGGGGTGCTGAGGGGAGGGCGGGGAGCGCTGAGGGGAAGGCGGGGAGCGCTGAGGGGAAGGCGGGGATCGCTGAGGAGAAGGCGGGGATCGGTGAGGGGAAGGCGGGGATCGGTGAGGGGAGGGCGGGGATCGCTGAGGGGAAGGCGGGGATCGGTGAGGGGAAGGCGGGGAGCGCTGAGGAGAAGGCGGTGTTTGCTGAAGGAAAGGCGGTGTTTGATGAGGGGAAGGCGGTGTTTGCGGAGGGGAGGGCGGGGATGTGCTGAGGAGAAGGCGGGGATCGGTGAGGGGAAGGCGGGGAGCGCTGAGGGGAAGGCGGGATGTGCTGAGGGGAAGGCGGTGTTTGCTGAGGAGAAGGCGGTGTTTGCTGAAGGAAAGGCGGTGTTTGCTGAAGGAAAGGCGGTGTTTGCTGAAGGAAAGGCGGTGTTTGCTGAAGGAAAGGCGGTGTTTGATGAGGGGAAGGCGGGGAGCGCTGAGGGGAAGGCGGTGTTTGCTGAGGCGCTGACTCTTGTCCCCTCTGTCCCCCTTGTGCCTCCTGTCCCGCCATCCTCACTGTCCCCTCTGTCCCCCTTGTCCCCTCTGTCCCCCTTGTCCCCTCTGTACCCCCGTGTCCCCCGCTGTCCCCCCGCTGTCCCCGTGTCCCCCGCTGTCCCCCCTCTATCCCCATGTCCCCCGCTGTCCCCCCGCTGTCCCCGTGTCCCCCACTGTCCCCCGCTATCCCCATGTCCCCCGCTGTCCCCCGCTGTCCCCGTCTATCCCCATGTCTCCCGCTGTCCCCCCGCTGTCCCCGTGTCCCCCACTGTCCCCCGCTATCCCCATGTCCCCCGCTGTCCCCCCGCTGTCCCCGTGTCCCCCGCTGTACCCCCACTGTCCCCGTGTCCCCCACTGTCCCCCGCTGTCCCCGTGTCCCCCGCTGTCCCCCCTCTATCCCCGTGTCCCCCGCTGTACCCCCACTGTCCCCGTGTCCCCCACTGTCCCCCGCTATCCCCGTGTCCCCCGCTGTCCCCCCGCTGTCCCCGTGTCCCCGCCGCAGCGCCTGGAGCTGCGCTACCCCTGCAGCCGCTCGTCGCTGTGTCGCGAGCTGGTGTGGCATCTGTCGCTGTCCCCTCACCCCCCGGCGCTGCTGCTCCTGGACGGGCTGGAGCGTTACCTGGGGGCGTCCCCGGCCGCCCCCGCCCGCCTGGCCGCGCTGCTGCTGCAGCTGTGCCGCGTCCCCCGCTGTCCCCCGCGGGTCCCCCCGCAGCTGGTGGCCGCCCTGCGCCTGCCCCCGCCCGGCCCGCACGTCCTGGGGACGCTGCTCCGCTTCTTCCCGGCGCGGTGTCACCTGCGGCCGGCCCGCGGGGACAGCCCCGGACACGCGCGGGTGACGCTGCGCTGCCCCGGGACAGCCGGGAGGAGGTGGCGGCTGCGCCTCGGGGACAGCGGAGGGGACAGAGGAGGGGACAGCCCTGGGGACAGCCCTGGGGACAGCCCTGGGGACAGCGGAGGGGACAGCGGCTCCGAGGAGGAGTGGGAGTGACACGGACCCGATGGGGACACGGACCCGATGGGGACACGGACACGATGTCACCACCCCCCCGCGGGGACACGGACACGATGGGGACACGGACACGATGTCACCACCCCCCCACGGGGACACGGACCCGGTGCCACCACCCCCCCGCGGGGACATGGACCCGATGGGGACACGGACACGGTGCCACCCCCCGACAGGGACACGGACACGATGGGGACACGGACACGGTGCCACCACCCCACGGGGACACGGACACGGTGCCACCACCCCACGGGGACACGGACACGATGCCACCACCACCCCACGGGGACATGGATCCGATGTCACCACCCCCCCGCGGGTGCCAGGGACGTGGCGGGTGACACGGTGCTGGGAGTGGTGACAGTGACACGGAGCTGGGAGGGGTGACAGTGACACGGTGCCGGGAGGGGTGACAGTGACACGGTGCTGGGAGGGGTGACAGTGACACGGTGCCGGGAGGGGTGACAGTGACACGGTGCTGGGAGGGGTGACAGTGACACGGTGCTGGGAGGGGTGACAGTGACACGGAGCTGGGAGGGGTGACAGTGACACGGTGCTGGGAGGGGTGACAGTGACACGGTGCTGGGAGGGGTGACAGTGACACGGTGCCGGGAGGGGTGACAGTGACACGGTGCTGGGGAGGGGTGACAGTGACACGGGGCTGGGAGGGGTGACAGTGACACGGTGCCGGGAGGGGTGACAGTGACACGGTGCCAGGTGTCCCCACCCGGGCCCGTCTGGGGGCTCCTGATAAGCGTTATCAGCCCCTCCCCCCCCCGCCCAGCCCGCCTGTGCCACCCCTCCAGGGCCCCAATGTCCCCACAGTGTCCCCAGGCTCCTGTCCCAGTGCTCCCAGTGCCCTCCCAGTGTCCCCAGTGTCCCCACAGTGTCCCCAGGCTCCTGTCCCAGTGCTCCCAGTGCCCTCCCAGTGCCCTCCCAGTGCCCTCCCAGTGTCCCCAGTGTCCCCACAGTGTCCCCAGGCTCCTATCCCAGTGCTCCCAGTGCCTTCCCAGTGCCCTCCCAGTGTCCCCAGTGTCCCCAGTGTCCCCACAGTGTCCCCAGGCTCCTGTCCCAGTGCTCCCAGTGCCTTCCCAGTGCCCTCCCAGTGTCCCCAGTGTCCCCACAGTGTCCCCAGGCTCCTGTCCCAGTGCTCCCAGTGCCCTCCCAGTGCCCTCCCAGTGCCCTCCCAGTGTCCCCAGTGTCCCCACAGTGTCCCCAGGCTCCTATCCCAGTGCTCCCAGTGCCTTCCCAGTGCCCTCCCAGTGTCCCCAGTGTCCCCAGTGTCCCCACAGTGTCCCCAGGCTCCTGTCCCAGTGCTCCCAGTGCCTTCCCAGTGTCCTCCCAGTGTCCCCAGGCTCCTGTCCCAGTGCTCCCAGTGTCCCCAGTGTGTCCCCGGTCCCTCCCAGTGTCCCCCACTGCCCTCCCAGTTATCCCCTGTTGTCCCCAGTGTCGCTCCCAGTCTGTCCCAGTGCCCCCAGTGCCCGTCCCAGTGTCCCCAGTGCCCGTCCCAGTCCATCCCAGTGTCCCCAGTCCATCCCAGTGTCCCCAGTGCCCGTCCCAGTCCGTCCCAGTGTCCCCAGTCCGTCCCAGTGTCCCCAGTCTGTCCCAGTGTCCCCAGTGGGGGCGTGGGCCGTGGCCCAGCGTCGCTTTTATTGTACAAAATCATTAAAAACCCAAAGCAGGTGAAATTCGATGTCCCCGGCCGTCCCCTCCCCCTCCCTCCGCGTCCCCGCGCCCGGGGTGATGATGTCACAATGACGTCATGTCCGTTCCGCACTGACGTCATCGCTCCGTGTGACGTCACCTGTCCCATCCACGTGACGTCACCGGGACGCGTTCCCTCGGCGCTGACGTCACTGCTCCCGTCCGTGTGACGTCATCGCGTCCCTTCCATGACATCATCCGCGCCTTCGGCGTGACGTCACCGCGCTGCGTCCCTTTCCACGTGACGTCACCGGTCTGCGTCGCGTGACGTCACAGCGACGCGTCCCTTCTGTGATTACGTCATTGTCCTTCCGCGTGACGTCACCGCGTCGCGTCCCCTCCGCGATGACCTCATTGTTGCTGCGCGTGACGTCACTAATCCATCTTTCCCCCCGCTGACGTCACACGCCCCTTTCTCCGCGTGACGTCACTGTGTTGCTGTGCGTGACGTCACTAACCCAGCTTTCCCCGGTGACGTCACACGCCCCCTTTCTTCCCCGCGTGACGTCACCCGCCGCCATCAGGAGCAGATGACGTAATGGGGTCCTTGCCCCGCCCCCTCGGCGGCCTTGGGGGGAGGGGCGAGGTTGGCGTAGGGGGCGGGGCCGCGGGGGGAGGGGCGGAGCAGGGCGGAGCCGGGCTCGAACAGGGTGTACTCAAAGCTGGGGGAGGGGGAGGGGTCCCCGGGGGGCTCCCGGGGCTGGGGGGGGGTCTCAGTCCCGGGGGGGAGGGGCGGCTCCCCCGGCCCCTCCCCCACCTCCTCCACGGCGTCCTCGGCCTCCAAGGGGGGGGGAGCGGGGGGAGCCCAGGGGGAGCCCGGGCCCTGGCACAGCCACAGCTGCGGGGGGGAAAGGGTTAAACGGCGCCGAAATGTCCCGAAATATCCCCTAAAATATCCCCCAAATGTCCTGAAATAGTCCCCAAAATATCCCGAAATATCCCCCGAAATATCCCCCGAAATATTCCCCAAAATATCCCCGAAATAGCCCGAAATATCCCGAAATATTCCCCAAAATATCCCCGAAATATTCCCCGGAATATCCCCCAAAATATCCCCAAATATTTCCCAAAATATTCCCCAAAATATCCCGAAATATCCCGAAATATTCCCCAAAATATCCCCCAAATGTCCTGAAATATTCCCCAAAATATCCCGAAATATCCCCAAATATTCCCCAAAATATCCCGAAATATCCCCTGAAATATCCCCAAAATGTCCTGAAATATTCCCCAAAATATCCCCCAAAATATCCCGAAATTATCCCGAAATATCCCCCGAAATATCCCCCAAAATATCCCCGAAATATCCCGAAATATTCCCCAAAATATCCCCCAAAATATCCCCAAATATTCCCCAAAATATCCCGAAATATTCCCCAAAATATCCCCCAAAATATCCCCAAATATTCCCCAAAATATCCCGAAAATGTCCTGAAATATCCCCCGAAATATCCCCAAATATTCCCCAAAATATCCCGAAATATCCCCCGAAATATCCCCAAAATGTCCTGAAATATTCCCCAAAATAGTCCCGAAATATCCCCCAAAATATCCCCCAAAATATCCCCTAAAATATCCCCAAATATTCCCCGAAATATCCCCCAAAATATCCCGAAATATCCCCCAAAATATCCCCAAAATAGCCCGAAATAGCCCGAAATATTCCCCAAAATATCCCCGAAATATCCCGAAATATTCCCCGAAATATCCCGAAATATTCCCCAAAATATCCCCGAAATATCCCAAAATGTCCTGAAATATCCCCCAAAATATCCCCAAATATTCCCCAAAATATCCCGAAATATCCCCCGAAATATCCCCAAAATGTCCTGAAATATTCCCCAAAATATCCCCGAAATATCCCCCGAAATATCCTGAAATATCCCCCGAAATATCCCCCAAAATGTCCCGAAATTATCCCGAAATATCCCCCCAAATATCCCCCAAAATGTCCCGAAATATTCCCCAAAATATCCCCAAAGTATCCTGAAATATCCCCTAAAACATCCCCAAAATATCCCCTAAAACCACCCAAAATATCCCCAAAATATCCCCGAAAATCACCCGAAAATTACCCAAAATTCACCCGAAAATTACCCAAAATTCACCCGAAAATCATCCAAAAATCACCCGAAAATCATCCAAAAATCACCCGAAACGCCCCCAAACTCACCCCAAAAAACCCCAAACCATCCCCCAAAACCCCCAATCCCCCCCCAAAATCCCGGGACCCCCCAGAATTCCCCAAATTCCCCCAAATTCCCGAATTTCCCTCACCTGGAAGTTGCCGCCGTAGGCGCTGAAGAGCCCCTCGAACTCTCGCTCCGGGCCCGGCACCGGCGGCCACAGCTTGGCCCGAAGGGTCCTGGGGGACGGGGGGTCAGGGGGTCCCCGAAATCCCCCCCAGAGACCCCAAAAACACCCCAAGAACACCCCAGAGACCCCAAAAACACCCCAAAATCCACCCCAGAGACCCCAAAAACAGCGCAAAAACACCCCGAAATCCCCCCCAGAGACCCCAAAAACAGCCCAAGAACACCCCAGAGACCCCGAAATCCCCCCAGAGACCCCAAAAACACCCCAAAAACACCCCAGAGACCCCAAAAACACCCCGAAATCCCCCCCAGACCCCAAAAACAGCCCAAGAACACCCCAGAGACCCCGAAATCCCCCCAGAGACGCCAAAAACACCCCAAAATCCACCCCAGAGACCCCAAAAACCCCAAAAACACCCCAGAGACCCCAAAAACAGCCCAAAAACACCCCAGAGACCCCAAAAACACCCCCAGAGACCCCAAAAACACCCCAAAAACACCCCAAAAACACCCCAAAAACACCCCAGAGACCCCAAAAACACCCCGAAAACACCCCAAAAACACCCCAAAAACACCCCGAAAACACCCCAAAAACATACCAAAATCCACCCCAGAGACCCCAAAAACACCCCAAAAACACCCCAAAAACACCCCAGAGACCCCAAAACCATCCCAAAACCACCCCAAAATCCCACAGAGACCCCCCCAGTCCCCCCAGTACCGGCGGTGTCCCAGCAGTCCCAGTGCTCCCAGTGCTCCCCAGTCCCCCCAGTCCCTCCCAGTCCCCCCAGTTTCCCCAGTCCCCCCAGTCCCCCCAGTACCGGCGGTGTCCCAGCAGTCCCAGTCCCCCCAGTCCCTCCCAGTTCCCCCAGTACCGGCGGTGTCCCAGCAGTCCCAGTCCCCCCAGTCCCCCCAGTCCCCCCAGTCCCCCCAGTCCCCCCAGTTCCCCCAGTCCCCCCAGTACCGGCGGTGTCCCAGCAGTCCCAGTTCCCCCAGTGCTCCCCAGTTCCCCCAGTCCCCCCAGTCCCCCCAGTTCCCCCAGTACCGGCGGTGTCCCAGTGCTCCCAGTTCCCTCCCAGTCCCCCCAGTCCCCCCAGTCCCTCCCAGTCCCCCCAGTCCCCCCAGTCCCCCCAGTACCGGCGGTGTCCCAGCAGTCCCAGTGCTCCCAGTGCTCCCAGTTCCCCCCAGTCCCCCCAGTCCCCCCAGTCCCCCCAGTACCGGCGGTGTCCCAGCAGTCCCAGTGCTCCCAGTCCCTCCCAGTCCCTCCCAGTCCCCCCAGTCCCTCCCAGTCCCCCCAGTTCCCCCAGTACCGGCGGTGTCCCAGCAGTCCCAGTGCTCCCAGTGCCAGCAGCAGCAGCCCCAGCAGGCTCGCCAGTCCCAGCGTCACCGCGTCCAGCTCTGGGTGACAGGGGACACCCGGGGGGTGGCACTGGGGGGTCACGGGGGGGGCGACACCTCTTCAGGGACCCCTCCCAGTGCGCCCCAGTGCTCCCAGTAGCGCCTCGGCGGCCCTGGGTGTGCCCTCGGTGTCCCCAAACCCCCTCGGTGTCCCCAAACCCCCCCTCAGTGTCCCCAAACCCCCCCTGAGTGTCCCCAAACCCCCCTCGGTGTCCCCAAACCCTCCTCAGTGTCCCCGAATCCCCCTCAGTGTCCTCTCAGTGTCCCCAAACCCCCCCTCAGTGTCCCCAAACCCCCCCTCAGTGTCCCCAAACCCCCTCAGTGTCCCCTCAGTGTCCCCTCAGTGTCCCCTCAATGTCCCCAAACTTCCTCAATGTCCCCGCTCCCCCCGCTCCCCCCGGTGTCCCCCCAATGTCCCCAAGCCCCCCAAATGTCCCCAAGACCCCCCGATCCCCCAAGCCCCCCGGTGTCCCCGCTGTCCCCGGTGTCGCCGGTGTCCCCAAGCCCCCCGCTGTCCCCGCTGTCCCCGGTGTCCCCAAGCCCCCCCGCTGTCCCCGGTGTCCCCGGTGTCCCCAAGCCCCCCCGCTGTCCCCGGTGTCGCCGGTGTCCCCAAGACCCCCCGCTGTCCCCGCTGTCCCCGGTGTCCCCGGTGTCCCCGCTGTCCCCGCTGTCCCCAAGCCCCTCCGCTGTCCCCGCTGTCCCCGGTGTCCCCAAGCCCCCCGCTGTCCCCAATGTCCCCGCTGTCCCCAATGTCCCCTCTGTCCCCGGTGTCCCCAAGCCCCCCCGCTGTCCCCGCTGTCCCCGCTGTCCCCAAGCCCCCCCGCTGTCCCCAAGCCCCCCCGCTGTCCCCGCTGTCCCCGCTGTCTCCGCTGTCCCCAAGCCCCCCCGGTGTCGCCGGTGTCGCCGGTGTCACTCACCGGGGGGGGTGGTGGCACTGCGGGGGGGGGACCAGGGGCTCCAGAAGCCGCTGTAGCTGATCCCGTCGGGCCGGGCCCGGGCTCGCACCGAGTACTCGGTGCTGGCCCGGAGACCCCCGACCCCCTGCTCGCGCCGGCCCGCCGGGACCCCCACCTGAGGGGGGATGGGATGGTCAGGGACCCCAAAAACACCAAAATCCCCCCAAAAACCCACCACAGAGACCCCAAAAACCCCCAAATCCACCCCAAAATACCCCAAAATATCCCAAAATCCCAAAAAAAACCCCGCCGGGACCCCCACCTGAGGGGGGATGGGATGGTCAGGGACCCCAAAAACACCAAAATCCCCCCAAAAACCCACCACAGGGACCCCAAAAACCCCAAAATCCACCCCAAAATACCCCAAAATATCCCAAAATCCCAAAAAAAACCCCCGCCGGGACCCCCACCTGAGGGGGGATGGGATGGTCAGGAACCCCAAAATCCCGAAATCCCCCCAAAAACCCACCACAGGGATCCCAAAAACACCAAAATCCACCCCAAAAAACCCCGCCGGGACCCCCACCTGAGGAGGGATGGGATGGTCAGGGACCCCAAAACCAGCAAATCCACCCAAAAAACCCACCACAGGGACCCCAAAAACCCCCAAATCCACCCCAAAAAACCCCGCCGGGACCCCCACCTGAGGGGGGATGGGATGGTCAGGGACCCCAAAAACACCAAAATCCCCCCAAAAACCCACCACAGAGACCCCAAAAACACCAAAATCCACCCCAAAATATCCCAAAATCCCAAAAAAACCCCCGCCGGGACCCCCACCTGAGGGGGGATGGTCAGGGACCCCAAAACCACCAAAATCCCCAAAAAACCGCACAAGGAACCTCAAAAATGCCCCAAAATACCCCAAAACCGCAACAGGGAACCCAAAACCAGAACGGGGAACCAAAAACCAGAACAGGGAACCCAAAACCAGAACAGGGAACCCAAAACCAGAACAGGGAACCGAAAAATCCCCCCGAAAATCCCCCAAAACCACAACGGGGAACCCAAAAAATCCCCCAAAACCACAACAGGGACCCCAAATCCCCTCAAGGGACCCCCAAACCCCCCCAGATTCCCTCTAGGACCCCCCAAATCCCCTCCAGGGACCCCCAAATCCCCTCCAGGGACCCCCCAAACCCCCCCTAAACCCCTTCCAGGGACCCCCAACCCCCCCAAATCCCCTCCAGGGACCCCCAAATCCCCTCCAGGGACCCCCAAACCCCCCCAAACCCCCAACAGGGACCCCCAAACCCCCCAAATCCCCTCCAGGGACCCCCCCAAGCCCCCCCAAACCCCCTCCAGGGACCCCCCCAAGCCCCTCCCGGAGCCCCCAAATCCCCTCCAGGGACCCCCAAACCCCCCAAATCCCCTCCAGGGACCCTCAAATCCCCTCAAACCCCCCCAAATCCCCTCCAGGACCCCCCCAAGCCCCCCCAGATCCCCTCCAGGACCCCCCAAAGCCCCCCCAAGCCCCCCCAGATCCCCTCCAGGACCCCCCCAAGCCCCCCCCCGAGCCCCGGGTTGTCTCTGACCGTTTTTGGGGGTCCCTCGGGGGGGCTCAGGGCCAGCTGGAAGATGAGGCTGGAGTGCAGGTACGGCCCGGGGGGGGGGGCCCAGCGCACGCACAGCTCCCCCCGGGACCCCCCCGCAGACACCGACACGTTCTGGGGGGGTCCCGGGAGCACTGGGGGAGGGGTCCGTCAGTGGGGACCCCCCCCAAAATATCCCGGAGGGACAGGAGAGCCCCCCCAAAGGCAGAAATGAACCCCAAAATGCTGGGGTTTAACGCGAGGAGCCCTCCAAAAACACCGAGATTAACCCAAAATCACCCCCAAAACACCGGAATTAACCCAAAATCACCCACGGAACACCGAAATAAACCCAAAATCATCCCCGGAACACCGAAATTAACCCAAAATCATCCCCAAAACACAGAAATTAACCCAAAATCACCCCCGGAACACCGGGATTAACCCCAAAATCACCCCCAAAACACCGGAATCACCCCCAAAACACCGGAATTAACCCCGAAATCATCCCCAAAACACCGGAATTAACCCAAAATCATCCCCGAAATCCCGAAATTAACCCAAAATCACCCCCAAAACACCGGAATTAACCCAAAATCACCCCCAAAACACCGAAATTAACCCAAAATCATCCCCAAAACACCGGAATTAACCCAAAATCACCCCCGAAATCCCGAAATTAACCCAAAACCACCCCCGAAATTAACCCGAAATTAACCCGAAATTACCCCGAAATTGACCCGAAATTAACCCAAAATCACCCCCGAAATTAACCCGAAATTAACCCGAAATTACCCCGAAATTGACCCGAAATTAACCCAAAACCACCCCCGAAATTAACCCGAAATTACCCCTGAAATTAACCCCGAAATTGACCCGAAATTAACCCAAAATCACCCCCGAAATTAACCCGAAATTAACCCGAAATTACCCCGAAATTAACCCGAAATTAACCCCGAATTTAACCCGAAATTGACCCGAAATTAACCCGAAATTAACCCGAAATTAACCCGAAATTAACCCGAAATTAACCCCGAAATTAACCCCGAATTTAACGAATTTAACCCGAAATTAACCCGAAATTAACCCCGAAATTAACCCCGAAATTACCCCGAAATTAACCCGAAATTATCCCGAAATTGACCCGAAATTAACCCCGAAATTAACCCCGAATTTAACCCGAAATTATCCCGAAATTGACCCGAAATTAACCCGAAATTAACCCGAAATTGACCCGAAATTAACCCGAAATTATCCCGAAATTATCCCGAATTTAACCCGAAATTAACCCGAAATTGACCCGAAATTGACCCGAAATTAACCCGAAATTAACAAAAAAACCCCCGAAATTCACCCAAACTCTGCTCCCCAACCCTCAAATTTCCCCCCAAATCCCCCCCAGGACCCCCCAAACCCCCCCCAGGACCCCCCAAATCCCGCCGGGACCCCCCCAATCCCCCCGGGACCCCCCAAATCCCCCCCCGGGACCCCCCAAATCCCCCCAGGACCCCTCAAATCCCTTCCAGGACCCCCCAAATCCCTTCCAGGACCCCCCAAATCCCCCCCAGGACCCCCCAAATCCCTTCCAGGACCCCCCAAATCCCTTCCAGGACCCCCCAAATCCCCTCCAGGACCCCCCAAATCCCCCCCAAATCCCCCCGGGACCCCCCAAATCCTCCCGGGACCCCCCAAATCCCCCCGGGACCCCCCAAATCCCTTCCAGGACCCCTCAAACCCCCTCCAGGACCCCCCAAATCCCCTCCGGGACCCCCCAAATCCCCCCCAAATTTCCCCCCAAATCCCCCCGGGACCCCCCAAATCCCTCCAGAACCCCCCAAATCCCACCCAGGACCCCCCAAATCCCACCCAGGACCCCCCAAATCCCTTCCAGGACCCCCCAAATCCCCCCAGGACCCCCCAAATCCCCCCTCGGGACCCCCCAAATCCCCCCCGGGACCCCCCCAAATCCCCTCCAGAACCCCCCAAATCCCCCCGGGACCCCCCAAATCCCCCCCGTACCGACTTGGTCGATGAAGACGATGCGCTGGAACAGGGGGGGAGGGGGCTCCGTCGTTTGGGGGGGGCTCCCGGGGGTCCCAGAGGTGTTGGAGGGGGGCCCGGGGGTCCCGGGGGGGGTTCCGGGGGTCTCGGTGGTCTCGTTGGTCACGGGAGGAGTTCCGGTGGTCCCGGGGGTCTTGGGGGTCCCGGGGCGGGTCTCGGTGGTCCCGGTGGTCCCGGGGGTGGTCCCGGGGGTGGTCCCGGGGGTCCCGGGGGTGGTCTCGGTGGTCCCGGGGGTCCCGGTGGGGGTCTCGGTGGCTCTGGGGGTCCCGGGGGTCCCGGGGGTGGTCCCGGGGGTGGTCCCGGGGGTCCCGGTGGGGGTCCCGGTGGTGGTCCCGGGGGTCCCGGGGGTCCCGGGCAGCACGCGCAGCTCGAGGGGCACGAAGGTGACGGTGGCGGCCGGGGGCAGCGAGCACCAGAAACGGGACCCCCGGGACAGCGCGGTGACACTGAGGGGACAATCCTGCCACGGGTCCTGCCTGAGGGGACAGGGGACAGGTGACACTGAGGGGACACTGAGGGGACACTGAGGGGACAATCCTGCCACGGGTCCTGTCTGGGGGACATTGAGGGGACACTGAGGGGACACTGAGGGGACAATCCTGCCACGGGTCCTGCCTGGGGAGACAGGGGACAGGTGACACTGAGGGGACAGCGCGGTGACACTGAGGGGACAATCCTGCCACGGGTCCTGTCTGGGGGACACCGAGGGGACAATCAGGTGACACTGAGGGGACACTGAGGGGACACTGAGGGGACAATCCTGCCACGGGTCCTGCCTGGGGGGACATTGAGGGGACACTGAGGGGACACTGAGGGGACACTGAGGGGACACTGAGGGGACATTGAGGGGACACTGAGGTGACACTGAGGGGACACTGAGGGGACAGCGCGGTGACACTGAGGGGACAATCCTGCCACGGGTCCTGCCTGAGGGGACATTGAGGGCACACTGAGGGGACACTGAGGGGACAGGGGACACTGAGGGCACAGCGTGGTGACACTGAGGGGACACTGAGGGGACACTGAGGGGACACCGAGGTGTCACTCGGGGGTCACTTGGGGGTCACTCAGGGGTCACTCAGGTGTCACCCATGTGTCACCCATGTGTCACCCAGGTGTCACCCAGGGTCACTCAGGGGTCACTCAGGTGTCACCCGTGTGTCCCCTGTGTGTCACCCCTGTGTCACCCATGTGTCCCCCGTGTGTCCCCCGTGTCTCTCAGGGGTCACTCAGGGGTCACTCAGGTGTCACCCATGTGTCACCCCTGTGTCACCCCTGTGTCCCCTGTGTCTCTGGGTCACTCAGGGGTCACCCCTGTGTCACCCGTGTGTCCCCCGTGTCTCTCGGTCACTCAGGGGTCACTCAGGTGTCACCCAGGGTCTCTCAGGGGTCACTCAGGGGTCACTCAGGTGTCACTCAGGTGTCACTCGGGTGTCACCCATGTGTCACCCCTGTGTCCCCCGTGTGTCCCCCGTGTCTCTGGGTCACTCAGGTGTCACTCGGGTGTCACCCCTGTGTCCCCCCTGTGTCACCCATGTGTCCCCCGTGTCTCTCGGTCACTCAGGGGTCACTCGGGGGTCACTCAGGGGTCACTCAGGCGTCACCCAGGGTCACTCAGCTGTCCCCCCTGTGTCCCCGTGTCCCGGTCACTCACTCGAGGCGGAACTGCAGGCGGAAGCGGCTCGGCTCGGCGGGCCCGGGGCTGTCCCAGAAGCAGCTGAGGTCGTGCAGGGTCCGCGAGAAACAGTGAGGGGGCACCGGGTCCTGGAGCTGGACAATGGCCACTGGGGACAGCGGGGGGACATTGGGGACATTGGGGACATTGGGGACACTGGGGACATTGGGGACACTGGGGACACTGGGGACACAGGGGGGACAGTGAGGGGGCACCGGGTCCTGGAGCTGGACAATGGCCACTGAGGGGACAGGGGGACATTGGGGACATTGGGGACATTGGGGACATTGGGGACACTGGGGACAGGACTGGGGACACAGGGGACGGGGGGACAGCTGAGGGGCACAGGGTCCTGGGGACAGCTGGGACACTGGGGACACTGGGGACAGGGGGACTGGGGGGGCAGTGAGGGGCACCGGGTCCTGGAGCTGGACAATGGCCACTGGGGACAGCGGGGACATTGGGGACATTGGGGACATTGGGGACATTGGGGACACTGGGGACACTGGGGGGGCAGTGAGGGGGCACCGGGTCCTGGAGCTGGACAATGGCCACTGGGGACAGCGGGGACATTGGGGGGACATTGGGGACACCCAGGGGACACTGGGAACATTGGGGGGACACTGGGGACAGTGGGGACATTGGGGACACTGGGGGGACACTGGGGACATTGGGGACATTGGGGACACTGGGGACACTGGGGGGGACAGTGAGGGGGCACCGGGTCCTGGAGCTGGACAATGGCCACTGGGGACAGCAGGGACATTGGGGACATTGGGGACATTGGGGACATTGGGGACACCCAGGGGACACAGGGGGGGGCAGTGAGGGGGCACCGGGTCCTGGAGCTGGACAATGGCCACTGGGGACATCGGGGACATTGGGGACATTGGGGACACCCAGGGGACACTGGGGACACTGGGGACACTGGGGGGGCTCGGGGGACACTCCGGGGTCACACAAGGGGGGAATCACACGAGGAATTTCACACCAAACCTCCCCCAAGCCCCTCCAAAACCCCTCCAAAACCCCACAAACCTCCCCAAAACCCTTCCTGAACCTTTCCAAAACCCCACAAACCTCCCAAACCTCCCCCAAATCCCTCCTAAACCCCCAAAACTCCTCCTAAACCTCCCCAAATTCTCCAAAAACTCCCGAAACCTCCCCCAAACCCCTCCAAAGCCCCCCAAACCTCCCGAGACCTCCCCCAAACCCCTCCTAAACCTCCCAAAATTCTCCAAAACTCCCGAAACCTCCCTAAAACCCCTCCTAAACCCTTCCAAAATCCCCCAAACCTCCCCAAAACCCCTCCCGAACCTTTCCAAAATCCCCCAAACCTCCCCAAAACCCCTCCCGAACCTTTCCAAAACCA